>NW_021703784.1:101680815-101860775 GCF_005190385.1 Monodon monoceros
TGACCCAGCAATCCCACTACTGGGTCATATGGTAATTCTATTTTTAGTTTTTTAAGGAACCTCCATACTGTTCTCCATAGTGGCTGTATCAATTTACATTCCCACCAACAGTACAAGAGGGTTCCCTTTTCTCCACACCCTCTCCAGCATTTGTAGATTTTCTGATGATGCCCATTCTAACTGGTGTGAGGTGATACCCCATTGTAGTTTTGATTTGCATTTCTCTAATGATTAGTGATGTTGAGCAGCTTTTCATGTGCCTCTTGGCCATCTGTATGTCTTCTTTGGAGAAATGTCTATTTAGGTCTTCTGCCCATTTTTACACATGGTAGATTCTTAGTAAATGTTGGTTTTTTTCCTTCCTTCCTTCCAGTGTGTGCTGACCAATTATCAGGGGGTAACACATTCTTTCCATGTCACTTCATTTTTTTGTACTTTTTTTCTTGAAAAGATAGTGTAATATACATAAAATTTAAAATAATAACTAATAAACTTTATCACTTAATTTTTGCATATTATCTCATATACATTATACTATATAGTCATAACCAAAGTATTTTATATTCATATATAATTTGACCTTTTCCCCTATTTCAACAGTCTTAAAATTTGTATTGGTTAACCAATATTCAACTGTATTAGTTTAATCTAATTTAATAAACCATTCCCCTAATGACAGACATTTAAGTTGTTTACATTTTTTCTGCCAACCAGTAGTGCTTCAGTTAATACCTATATGTGATTGCTTGCTTCTTTTGAATTATTTCCTAGAATAAATTTCTATAAATGGTAATGGGTCAAAATGTATAACACCTTTATAATCTAGTGCATCTTCTCACAGCTTCAACTTTCTGGGTCACGTGGGTAGCACAGTGAAAGTCAGCCCTAACTTTCATACTACCTGGCTATGAGATCTTGGGTGGGTCACTTCTCCTTTTTGAATTTCAGTTGTCTCATCTATAAAATTAGTGTGTTCATCCCCAAGTTCCCCAGGGCTGCTCCTTTATAGTCAGGGGTAGCGCCACAATTTTGGGGGCCCTTGAAAAATGCAAAAAAGGGGGGAAGCAGTAAAGATAGTAAAGTATAAAGCTTTTAAATTTCTTCTGCAGTTTCATTTGACTTGTCTGGTGTTTTTTATTTGCTAGTTAATGTTCTAAGTAAAGAAAAATTAAAATTTTACATTATTTGTATAAATTTTATCATTCATTTTCATTCTGTGTGGTGCCAGTTTTAAATGCAAATATAAGAGCATTTAAGTGGTATGTAGCATTACTGAAATTATGCAATTTATATTTCATTGCTCGAGCATGCATATGTATTTTGTTCTAAATAGAATTATGGAAAGCTGCATGAAACTGTAACTGAGCAGGAGCCTATGGTGCCTTTCCTATAGGGGAAGACCCCTCCACCCATGCCCTCTGCTTTAGCTCCTCTCTGAGGTACCTAGATAAAAGTATATGATGCACATTTCCTGAGTTGTTTTATATGTTTTAAAAACCCTCACCGAATGGAGGATTCTAACTACTTGATGACCATGAGCAGTAGCCCCCAGACCTACTGGAGCCCGAAGACTGATAAAGTTAACTCCTGTGACACCACCCTGTTACCTTACCATCCACCAATCAGAGAATTGTGCATGAGCTGATCACATAACCTGCGACTCCCTCCTTCACCTGGCCTTTAAAAATACCCCCCTGAAACCCATCAGGGAGTTCAGGTTTTTTGGAGCATTAGCTACCCTGGACTCCTTGTATGGTGCCTTACAATAAACACTGCACTTTCCTTCATGACATACATACATACATAAAAATAAAATGAAATGAAATGAGTGTGTTGTATTAGGTGATTACTCTGGCCCCTTTTAACTCTAATATCCTATCAATACAATTCTATACTAAAAAGTAGAGGCTGTTACCCATTTCTTAATGGATGCAAACTAAATTACTGTTCCTTTCCTCCCTGAAAGATTTATCTGGGGAAAAGTTCCTATATCAACCTTAGTTGTTCAGTAGAACCTCTGCTCTCTTGGAACTTGTTTTAAAGGAGAGCAGTTTATATAACCTCCTCACGAACAGATGAATCTCTGGGATATTTATCTCCTATGGAGATAGGAGAACAAAGACCTTGTTTGAAAGATCTTGCTTAGGTAACAGAAATTGGAAGGTATATGGGAGCCACAACTACCTGTCTCATGTGAAGTATCCCAGACCTTCTTTCTACTTATCCTGTGTCCACAAGAACTAAGGAAACTTCTAACACAACATGAAGGATGTCAGTGGTTTGCCTTTCTATTAGTCTCGATCTCTCCCCACGTAAACTTCCTGTGGGTACTTACCCTTTGGTTGCCAGTACTGGAACTCAACATATTCTGTCTCTGGCCCATTTTAGGCAGCTGACACACAGGAATTTGGGACCAAGCTGCATAAATCATTTCATGAGATCACCCAGAACCGATTTCTTCACCACTGCTCACGTGAGGTGAAGCAGGTAACTGTAAAGTAATAATAGGTACTTTGGTGGAAATCTTCCATATTGATGTATGAGAACCCTGAGTACGCAATGGGTAGGTGTAGTACTTTAGACTGCACAATCTGAGGTTAGCCTTTTAGCAAGGAAGCCTGTGGTTTAGAAAAACTTTATAGAACATGTTATTACATAGAGGTTAAGAGCATGGTTAGAGATGTCACTTGAATTCCATTTCTGCCACAAACTAGTTGCATGGTATTATTATAG
This sequence comes from Monodon monoceros, assembly GCF_005190385.1. Classification (NCBI taxonomy): domain Eukaryota; kingdom Metazoa; phylum Chordata; class Mammalia; order Artiodactyla; family Monodontidae; genus Monodon; species Monodon monoceros. The sequence continues at coordinate 101,683,549 of NW_021703784.1, forward strand.
AAGCTATTTATTCCAAGTCTCACTTTCTTTATCAGTAAAATAAGAATGATGCACACCTAAAATGATCGTTGTGAGGTTTGAATAAGATAATGTAAGTAAACTGCTAAGCACATAGCTACTTTTATGAGGATGATGATATGATGGAATTCCTATGTTTAGTTTTGCCTAATGAAAAACATACTTTTATCTATTTACCTTTTTGGATGCTGGAGATACAGAGTTGCATTAGTTGGGGTCTCTGCCCTCATGGAGGTCAGATAGTTATAGGCTCCTCTAATGAGTGAAGAGAAATCACAGCTGGGAAATTTTATGTATTTCCAGATTCTGGGTGTAGGTAGTAGTAGTGTTTCAGCTGAAGCCCACTTTTCTGGCTCTCTTGGCAACCATCAGCAGGATTGACTTTTCTGGAATTAAAGTATAAGATGAGTAAATAAAAGAGGTTAAGAGGGAAATGATTATACAGCGGCTTCTGGCCAAGATAGAGTAACAGGGACCAGATTTACCCTCCTGCCTGAAATAACCAAAAATCTGGACAATAACAACAAAAAAAACCAACATATGAAACAATGGTTCTCGAGACATTGGGCCTCAGACAATGGATGGGATAGTCATTCCTGAGAGATGGAAAACAACGAAGTGAGCTCTATGAATGCCATTGCACACTGCTTAGAGAAAGTACAGAGACTGTGGAACAGGGAGAAGGAATCCAGGCAGAGCCTCATGGTGTCCCTGAGTTGAATAGATGAAGCTAGGAATCCAGGGATGCTAAGGCAGCTTAAGCTTTCAGGGCAGAGTACCAGAGAAGGGAGAGCTGCACAGAGAGAGAATTCTGGAGATCTGCAGAGGCTCCTCTCTCTAGTATTCAGTTGAGTACTGATCAGCTCATTCATGTGAAGAAACTGTCCAGGTAAAGAACCACTCAGAAGGATTACAGGGGACAATAGGCAGAGCTTACACAGGGCTGGGAATAGTGCCTATTTCCATCAACCAGAGAGCAAAGTCTCATAATTTATGGAGCATCAGGTAAAATACTAGGAATAGTCTTGCCTCAGAAATGAAAAAAAATTACACCTACAATAAACACTCCTTGGTTCTGCCTAACAAAGCTCAAAAGCAGAAGCAAGACCTAAAAGGATCAGGTGGTTTCCAAGTAATTCAGTGGCATCTCAGAACAAAGTTCAAGAATATTTATAGGAATACAAAAATATCTAGCACCCACCAAGGTAAATTCATACTGCCTTGAATCTAATAAAAAAAATAGCAGACATGCTAAGAAGCAGGAAAATACAACCCACAATGAAGAGAAAACTCAATCAATTGATCAATCAATCAGTCCAAACTGATCCAGAACTGACATGGAAGATAAAATTAGTAGACAAAAAACAGTTATTCTTATAACTGTATTCCATATGTTCAGGAGACTAGAGGAAAGATTGAACATATTCGTTAGAGATGTGGAAGGTATAAAAAAGAAACAAACTTTAAGGGGAAAACTAATGTCTCTGAGGTGAAAATTATACTGGTTACACCGAATAGTATCAATAGCACATTAGACACTTAAGGAAAAACACATAGCAATAGAAACTATCTGAAATTAAACACAGAGCGGGCTTCCCTGGTGGCTCAGTGGTTAAGAATCCACCTGCCAATGCAGGGAACATGGGTTCGATCCCTGTGTGGCCCGTGAGCCACAACTACTGAGCCTGCATGCCACAACTACTGAAGCCCACGTGCCTAGAGCCCATGTTCTGCAACAAGCGAAGCCACTTCAATGGGAAGCCTGCACACCACAACAAAGAGTAGACCCTGCTCACCGCAACTTGGGAAAGCCTGCGCGCAGCAACGAAGACCCGACACAGCCAAAAATAAATAAACAAATAAATTAAAAAAATTAAACACAGAGGTTAAAATAATAATAGACCATTGAGCATCTTTGAGTTATAGGACAACTTCACATAGGCTAATACATGTATAATTAGAGAATCTGAAGAAGCAGCAGAGGCAGAAATATATTTGAAGAAATAATGGCTGAAATTTTTCCAAATTTGATGAAATCTATTAATCGTACAGATCCAAGAATCTCAACAAACTCCAAGCCTAAGAAGCAAAGAAAACTACACCAAGGCACATCATAATTAAATTGGTTAGAACCAGTGGTAAAAAGAAATCTTAAAAACAAACAGAGACCAAAAAAAACACACCTTGCTATGTAATACAAGGAAACAAAGATAAGGATTACAGCAAGTTTCTCATCAGAAACCGTATACGCTAGAAGAAAATGGAATAACATCTTTATAGTACTGAAAAAAATCAAAAACCTGTCAACCTAGAATTCTTTACCCAACAAAAGTATCCTTAAAAACAAATATGAAATGAGGACTTTTTATGACATACAAGAGATGAAAGAATTCATTATCTGCAGACAAGAAATATAAATGTAAAAGAAGTCCTTCAAGCAGAAGATGATACCAGATGGAAACCTGGGTCTACACAAAGGAATGACGAGTACTTAAAATGGTAACTATGTGGATAAATATAAAGACTTTTCTTATTATTTAAATCTCTTTAAAACATAATTAACTTTTTAAAGCAAAAACAGTAATAATGTATTTTGAGGTCTATAACCTATGTTAGAAGTAAAGTGTATGACAACAGTAGCACACAGACCAGGAGGAGAGAAATGGAGATGTATAGTTGTAAGGATTTATGCTATCTGTGGGGTGGTATAATATTACTTGAATAATATTACTTGAATAAATTACTTGAATTCCTTTGATGAAAGGAACCATCAAAATAACACAACCAGGAGTTATACCTAATAATCCAAGAAAGGAGATAAAATGGAATCATAAAAAATATTCAACCCTCAAGAGAATGAGAAGACAAGCCACAGGCTGGAAGAAGATATTTACAAGACACCTCTGATTAAAGGACTATTATCCAAAATACACAAAGAACTCTTAAAAATCAACAACAAGAAAAAAAATTTTTTTATAGTCATAGTTAGATAAGCTTTATTCCAATGTCTACATAAAATTGAGTTGATGTCCAACAGGAAAAGTTTTTTCCAAAAGGGTTAAAATTTATCAAACAACAGAACTTGGTCCTTTTCCCTTTAGTTTGTCTCAATTCAGTTGGCTGACACATCATTATTAGTATCCACCCTTACTAATCATTTTCACCACACACAATATCTAAAAGTCTTCGGGTGGCACTTCCCATTTCTCTGGAAATCTCTTAAACTGCTTTTCAGTTACAAGAGATGGGCAAGGTTTTTATCTGCTCATACTCTACTCCACTGGAGACAAAAACACATCCCTGAATTCTCTCGTTTAAATTGTGGCTGTTGGCAAAGTGTCCAAATGAAGAACTTAACGTTAACACACAAAGAACACAGTATAATCTCTGTATAATAATAACTTTGCTTTAACTTTTTCTCATTAAAGAATTATTTTTATTATCTCTCCACAAGGAAGTTATAAAAAATACCTGTAAAAACATTGAAAAGGCTCTTAAAAGTCCTGGAATGAAAAATTCTGAAGTATAAATTATGATACATCGTCTGTGATTTGCAAATAAGAATAAAATAAATTCTACAAGCTAGAATTTATGAGTGATTTTTTTTTTTTTTTTTTTTTTTTTTTGCGGTACGCGGGCCTCTCACTGTTGTGGCCTCTCCCGTTGCGGAGCACAGGCTCCGGATGCGCAGGCTCAGTGGCCGTGGTTCACGGGCCCAGCCGCTCCGCAGCATGTGGGATCTTCCCGGACTGGGGCACGAACCCGTATCCCCTGCATCGGCAGGCGGACTCCCAACCACTGTGCCACCAGGGAAGCCCTCTGAGTGATTTTGATAGGAATTTACCAGAAGGAGCCAGAACATCAAACCTTAACGATTTCCTATTTTCATCCCAATTGAGTTTTTGAAAAGCTATATAATCTGTCGACACGCACAATCCACACAGGAACTTGCTGCTGCCACTAATGATGAAGTCAATCTGAAGGACAGAGATTTGTATGCTGGAGGCGCCAGGCTCTTCCATGCAACTGATTGAAGTGGTCATCTCTTATTTTTTCCCTTATGTTTTAAATAGAAGTAAATATACATATGGTAAAAAATTTAAATGGTACAGAAAGATCTAAAATAATCAGTAAATATCCTTTTCTCCCATAACCTAGAAAATCTGATGTCTTCCAAATCATCAGTCGTATGAATAATTTGCAAAGTGAAGTCAAACTTGGAGTCTCCTCATCTGAAAATTATTCTCAGGACTTTCGGAATGTGTTGATTCTGTCATATATTACTTCTGTTACAGAGGAAAGCCATGCAGTCTTCTTAAAAAAAACTAATTACAAAAGCAACACGCACACTCTGCTCAGAGACAGCAAGTCCAGGCAGCACCTTGTACAGGATCTGGTCCTGGTTACGGGCAGATTCCCTGGTATCATCCAGAGTCACGGGCGGCAGGAGCTCAGCCGAGCCCTTCCTGAATGCCTCGGATCCTCCTGGCCAGTGGCACATCCTTTGGGAAGAGAGTGACGCGGCTGGCATGTAAGGAGAGGAGATAGGCATCCTCAAAGAGATGAACTAGAAACGCTTCTGCTGCCTCTTGTAGGGCCAACATGGCCTGAGCTTGCCAACTGAAGTCCACACCACGAGTGAATTTAACACATATTTCTCTTGCCAGGCGGCAGAAGGGGGTTCTTCCTTAACAACAGGTGTGTGCTCTTCTCAAGAGTTCGGATCTCCTTCAGAACCCAATGTCTCCGGCGAGCAAGTCGACGGGAGGAAGTGCCTAAGTATGGGCCCGGCCGGGTGGCGGCAGGAGCCGGGCTCACGGTGCACCTCCTTGGGGCTTCGGGCTTGCGGATCCATCGGCGTGGGCCCATGGCTGGCGCTCAGGGTTGCGGACCCGCGGCTCCTTCTCGGCCTTCCGGGTCCAGAGGCAGAGGCTGGCGTCCAGGTGAGGGCCAGCAGCACCCCGGCCGCATGCCCCGGCTGGGTGGCGTTCAAATTGCCCGCTCCGCCATGGATTCACTCAACAAAAATTTTTAAATGGGTCAAAGACCTTAACAGATACCTCACGAAAAATGGCATCAGATAGCAAATAAGCACATGAAAAGATGGTCCACATCATATGTCATCAGGGAAATGTAAATTAAAACAACAGTGAGATATCACTACGCACTTACCAGAAGGGCCAAAATCCAAATGCTGGCAAAGATGTGGAACAACAGGAACTCTCATTTATTGCTGGTGGGAATGCAAAATAGTACAGCTACTTTGGAAGACAGTTGGGCAGTTTTGTATAAAACTAAACCTACTCTTACCATGTGATCCAGTAACCATGCTCCTTGGTATTTACCCAAAGGAGTTACAACTTAGGTCCACACAGAAACTTGTACACAGATGTTTACAGCAGCCTTCTTCATAATTGCCAAAACTCGGAAGCAACCAAGATATCCATCAGTCTGTGAATGGATAAATAAACTGTGGTACATGCAGACAATGGAATATTACTCAGCGCTGAAAAAGAAATGAGCTATCATGCCATGAAAAGATATGAGGAAACTTAAATTCATATAAGTAAGTAAAAGGAAGCCAACCTGAAAAGGCAACATACTATATGATTCCAAATACAGTGCATGATATTCTGAAAAAGGCAAAACTCTGGAGACAGTAAAAAAAAATCAGTGGTTGTCAGGGGTTAGGAGGAAAGGAGGAATGAATAGGGGGAGAACAGAGGACTTTTAGGGCAGTGAAATTATTCTATTTGATAGTATAATGGTAGATATGTATCATTATACATCTGTTTGAGCCCACAAAATATACACCAGGAGTGAACCCTAACATAAACTATGAAATTTGGATGATAATGATATGTCAGTGTAGGTTCATCAGTTGTAACAAATGTACCATTCCAGTGGGGGATGCTGATAATGGTAGAGGCATCAGTGGGGACAGAGGGAATATGGGAAATCTCTCTATCTTCTGCTCAATTTTGCTATGAACTTAAAACTGCTCTAGAAAATAATCTATCAAAAAATAATCTAAAAGAAGAAAAGGATGAAAAAGAAAAGGGAACAAAGAACAGATGAGACAAATAGAAAACAATAAGATGATATATTTAAACCCAGCCATATCAATTATCATATTAAATATAGTCTAAACAACCCAATTAAAAGGCAGAGATTGTTAGATTGAATAAAAAGCCAACTATATGCTGCCTACAAGAATCCCACTTTAAATATAAAGACAGAAACGGATTAAAAGTAAAAGAATAGAAAAAAGATATACCATGCTTACACTCATAAAAAGAGAGCTGGAGAGGGTATAGTAACATCAGACAAAGTAGAATTCAGAGCAAAGAATATTACTAGGGATAAAGAGGGTTACTTCATAATGATGAACATAATACAGTGAATACAATGAACACAATAGCTCTAAACACTCATAAAACTTTTTAGAGAGTTTTTAAATGCATGAAGCAAAATTAATAGAACTCTAAGGAGAAATGAAGTCCACAATTATATTGGGAGATCACGATATACCTCTCTCAGTAATTTGTAGAACAAGTAGACAGAAAAATCAGTAAGTTTGGGGACTTCCCTGGTGGCGCAGTGGTTAAGAATCCTCCTGCCGATGTAGGGGACACGGGTTCGATCCCTGGTCCCGGAAGATTCCCCCATACCGTGGGGCAACTAAGCCCGTGCACCACAACTACTGAGCCTGCGCGCTAGAGCCTGCAAGCCACAACTACTGAGCCCACGTGCTGCAGCTACTGAAACCCGTGCACCCAGAGCCCTTGCTCCACTACAAGAGAAGCCACCGCAATGAGAAGCCTGTGCACCGCAATGAAGAGTAGCCCCACCTCGCCACAACTAGAGAAAAAGCCCGTGTGCAGCAACAAAGACCCAACACAGCCAAAAAAAAAAAAATTAGTAAGTTTGTAGAAGTCTCAAATAACACTATGAATTAACTTTACCTAACTGATATTTATAAAATACTCTGCCCAACCACAGTAGACTAGACTATACATTATTTCTAAGTATGCAAGGGACATATAGCAAGATAGACCATATTCTGAGCCATTAAATACATCTCAATAAATTTTAAAGGATCTGAGTCATATAAAGTATGTTTTTGACCACAATAGAATTATATTTTATTATTTTATTATAATAAAATCAATAAGAAAAAGATATCTGGAAAACTCCAAATATTTGGAAACTAGATGACACACTTATAAATAACCCATGGATCAAGCACAAAATCAAAAGAGAAAGTAGAAAATTTTTTTTTTTTTTTTTTTTGCTGTTCGCGGGCCTCTCACTGTGTGACCTCTCCCGTTGCGGAGCACAGGCTCCGGACGCGCAGGCTCAGCGGCCATGGCTCACGGGCCCAGCCGCTCCGCGGCATGTGGGATCTTCCCGGACCGGGGCACGAACCCGTGTCCCCTGCATCAGCAGGCGGACTCCCAACCACTGCGCCACCAGGGAAGCCCGAAAATATTTTAATTTAATTAAAATGGAAGTATATATTATCAAAATTTGTGAGACGTAGCTAATGCAGTACTTAGGAAAATACCTGTGTTAGAAAAGAAAAAGGTCTCGGGACTTCCCTGGTGGTTCAGTGGTTAAGACTCCATGTTTCCACTGCAGGGGGCAGGGGTTTGATCCCTGATTGGGGAACTAAGGTCTCACATGCCATGTGGTGCAGCCAAAAAGAAAAAGATAAAGGTCTTAAATCAATGACCTCAGCTTCCAACTTCAACTAGAATAAGAAGAGCAAATTAAACATAAACAGAAGTATGAAATAATAAAGATCAGAGTGGAAGTCAGTAAAATGGAAAAACAATAAAGAAAAAAAATCAGTGAAACGTAAAGGTGGTTCATTGAGAAAGAAGAATAAGAGAAGACACAAATTGCCACTAATATCAGAAATTAGAGAGGTGGCATCAGATATTAAAAGGATTATCGGGGAATATTATGAACATTGCACTAAATTTGACAATTTAGATTAAATGGAAAATTCCTTGAGAGACATAAATTACCAAAGTTCACTCAAGAAGAAATAGCTCCATATACCTGGTAGTTTTATAGTATTAAAGAAGTTGAACTTTTATTTAAAAATCTTACCGTCATGTTCAGATTATTTTAAAACTCGCAAACCTCAATAATAAGAAAACAAACAGCCCAATTTTTTTAATTGGCAAAAGATTTGAACACACATTTTACAAAAGAAGATATACAAACAGCAAATAAACATACAAAAATATGGGGACTTCCCTGGTGGCGCAGTGGTTAAGAATCACCTGCCAATGCAGGGGACATGGGTTTGAACCCTGGTCCCGGAAGATCCCACATGCCGTGGAGAAACTAAGCCTGCGTGCCACAACTATTGAAGCCCGCGCGCCTGGAGCCTGTGCTCTGCAACAAGAGAAGCCACCGCAATGAGAAGCCCGCGCACCGCAACGAAAAGTAGCCGGCACTCACTGCAACTAGAGAAAGCCCATGCGCAGCAATGAAGACCCAATGCAGCCCCAAAATATAATTAATTAATTCATTAATTTAAAAAAACATACAAAAATATGCTCAACATTATTACTCATTAGGGAAGTGCAAATCAAAACCACAATGAAATAATATTTCACACCTACTTGTAATAAAAAGACTGACCATACCAGGTGTTGGCAAGGCTGTGCAGGAACTGGAACTCTTATACCCTATTTGTAGGAATAAAAAATGATACAACCACTTTGGAGAACAGTTTTGCAGTTTCTTAAAAAGTTAAATATACACCTGTCTCACGACCTAGCCATTCTACTTGTAGGTATTTACCCAAGAGAAATGAAAGCATATACGACACAAAAATGTATACACCAATGTTCATGGCACATCTACCATATTTGTAATAGCCAAAAACTGGAAACAACCCAGTGTCAACAGGTAAAAGAATAAATACACTGCAGCATGTCCATTCAGTGGAATACTACTCAGCAATAAAAGGAGTGAACTGTTGATACACACAGTAGGATGGATGAATCTCCAAATAATCATGCTGAATGAAAAAACCTGGAAATACAAGAGTACATACTGCTTGACTGAATTTATAACAATTCTATAAAATGCCAATTACTCTGTAGTTACAGATCAGTGGTTGCTTGAAGACGGGAGGCATAGGAGTTGGAGGGAGTGGAGGAGTTATGAAGGGCAGAAGAAACTGTTGAGGGTGCTGGATATGCTGGTTATCTTGATGGTTTCACAAGTATGTACATTTGCCAAAACTTATCAAATTGTACATTTTATAAAGATGCAATTCATTATATGTATGCAAGTTATATCTCAATAAAGTTGCTATAAAAATTATAGACACTGTTTCTGAGAGACACCTCTTCTGCCTCTCTCCCTCTCCTACTTCTGTTTGCCTGATTAGACGGGGAGGTTTGGGTACCTAGTCACCCAAGGATCACAGCATCTCATGGATTTGCCCACTCTCCTCTGCTTTGTAGCAGTGAAGCCCCTATAAATACTCCCTTCACCACACTGTTTTTTCATGGCTGCATGTACCTTCTAGGAAGCACCTTCCTAGGAATGCATCTGCTGTTCCTTTCAGCTGGCTCACTGCAAACACTCTTGCTGGTTTCCCTTCAGCTCGGTAAGCTGCTGCCCACAACTTGAGCGAATAGGTAAAAGCTAATACCCATTGTATCAGTTACCCGTGGATGTTGTAACAAATTACCACAAATTTGGTAGCTTAAAAACAAAAGAAGTTTATTATCTCAGAGTTCTGGAGTCCAGAAGTCTGAAATCAAGGTGTTGGCAGTGCCACACTCCCTCCAAAGGCTCTAGAGGAGAATCCTTCCTTACCCCTTCCAGCTCTGGTGGCCCCAGATGTTCCTTGACTTGTGGCCACATGACTCCAGTCTCTGCCTCCATCTTCACATGGCCATTCCCCTTTGTCTCTCAGGTCTCCCTCTGCCTTTCTCTTACAAGGACACCTGTCATTGGATTTAGGGCCCTCTCTAAATCCACAATGATCTTATCTTGAGATCCTTAATTACATCTGCAAGGACCCTTTGCACATTCACAGGTACTAGGGGTTAAGACTTGGACATATCTTTTGGGGGGCTACTATTCAATTCACTACAGCCATCTATATCTTCAAATTTCTAAGGATAGGTCAAGGGTAAGGCATGGGGCATTATCATAGGACCTGAGATACATGGGCAGGATCTACAAGTGTTTCAGCCTGTGAAGTCCTTTTGCTCGGGCCTCTCTGATATCCCAGTGAGATATGAAAAGGAAATGATCTGACCTCCTTTGCCCCACTGTATTGCTATGGTGATGGCCCATAGCCTCAGGGCCATTCACAGCTCAGTAAATTTGGCAGATGGCTGGCTAGTCTTACGCAGTAGTCATAGGGCTTGGAAGGAAGGAACATTTATTGAATCCCTAATCTGTGCCAAGATTTCCACTTTAATCTCTACAAAAATCCTGAGGTAGGTTGTAGAGTTCCCATTTTATAGATGAAGAAACTGGTTAGAGAACTTTTCTAATTTGCCCAGAATCACGCAGTCAGTAAATGGCAAGGCTAGGATTTATAATGAGGTCTCCTGGATCCGAAGCCTAGTAACATTTTTGCCATATAGGACTCGATCACAAGCCCAGGGAAGATGAGTGACCAAACCCATACTTCCCTACTCAAGATCATTACCGTTTCCCTCGGATAATGGCCATTTAGTGATTAGTAACTTGTTAGTGGCACACGACTGGCACCCAGTGGCTGTAGCTAAAAACTACAAGATTAATGATAGGTCCAATTCTTTTACCTCTGCACCAGTCCCTCAGTTTCCATTTCTAAACAGGTAAAGTAGAATAGCTGACCTCTTGAGTAACATTGAATAAAACCATCTATGGCTATTATATAGTTTATGGAGAAATGAAAGAAATGAGAGAATATTTAGGGTTTTATAGAATATATTCATGGAAAGGTCGTGCCAAGAGTGGAGATATTAAGCCTTGATGTTGGAACAGAGGACAGTGGGCCATGAAGACAAGATAGTAATCCTGGACTTACTGTCACATTTGAGTGTAGGGACTAAAAACTTAAACCCAGAGTAAGCAGGAACAGTAGCATGGAGGCAGCTTCCTAAGGAAAGGTGTTGTTTCGCAGGTGGTAGACCAGAATGAAATGTCTCATAGAGTGTTAAACTCAAGGAGGTCTATCCTGAGGATAGGGCTCTCTCATCTGGGGGACCTGATGAGAATGGAAGGTGTGCAAGGCTCTCCTAGGACTCAGAGATTTATATCTGAATGTAGGTATTTCCTTGGGTAAAGGTTTGTCTATTACATGAGACTTCTAGGTTGGAGTGAAGTAAAAGAATAAGCTTTTTCTTAAAGAAAAAAAAAGATGTTTGGAAATTTTCCTAATACTGTTTCTTTTTTCACACCTTTAGGGCCATCTTTACCTCTTCTATGTTTCTTAGAATATAATTACTTAGAAACTGAAACTTGCCTTGTTAAACAACATATGATAGAATACATTTTTTATTGTTATAATTCACATACCATAAAATTTACCACTGTAAATTTACAATTCAGTGGTTTTAAGTATATTCACTGTGGTTTGCAGCCATCACCAGTAAATTCCAGAACATCTCCATCACGCCAAAGAAAAAAACCTTGTACCTAATTTGCAGTCAGTCCCAGTTCTCCTATCTCCTGTCCCCTGGCAACCGCTAATTTACTTTTCCTCTCAGTGGATTTGCCTATACTGGATATTTCATATAAATGGAATCATACAATAAGTGGATTTTTGTGTCTGGCTTCTTTCACTTAGCGTAATGCTTTCAAGGTGCATCCATGTTGTAACAGGTAACAGTACATTCCTTTTTATGGTTGAGTAATAGTCCATTGTATGGATATACACCACATTTTTTAATCCATCCATCAGTTGATAGACATGTTATTTCCACTTTTTGGCTATTATGAATAATGCTGATGTAAACATTTTTGTGTGTGTGGACATATGTTTGTCATTCTCTTTGGTGTATAGCTAGGGGCAGAATTGCTGGGTCATATGGTAACTCAAACTGTTTTCCAAACTGGCTGCATTATTTTACTTTCCCACCAGCACTGTGTAATGGTTCCAATTTTTCCATATCCTCATCCACAGTTGTTATTATCTATTATTATTACTACCATCCCAGTGGGTATAAAGTGGTATCTCATAGTGGCTTTGATTTGCATATCCCTAATGAATAATGATGTTGAGCATCTTTTCATGTGCTTATTGGCCATTTATATCTCTTCTTTGGAGAAATGTCTATTCAAATTCTTTGTCAAACCCATTTTTTTATTGGGTTGTTATTTTAAAGTTGAACTATGAGTTCTTTATTCTGGATACAAGTCCCTTATCAGATATGATTTCCAAATATTTTCTCCCATTCTTGTGGGTTGACTTTTCACTTTCAAGTGTCCCTTGAAGCACAAGTTTTTAATTTTGATGAAGAGGATATCTATTTTTATATACTTGTATTGAAAAACAAGGAGCTGGGAGGATTGGGTTCTGACCTTTGTTTCTCTGTCCAAATTGAACCAAATAGCAGGGCTTTGAAAGCTACACAAGACTACAAAATGTGACCTGTGGCTTCCCATGTTTGACCTCAGTCAGTCATTTGTTGAGCACTTACCGTGTGCAAGGCACTACGCTAGCTGTAAAAGAGATACAGGCATGATGAACCTTACAAGGAATTTAAGATGTAGAAAATGGACATAAATACATAAATTGATGAAAAGGGGCATGCAATGCATACTTAAAAGAGCCCAAGGAATGGAGCAGACAGTACATGAGTGACCAGAGTTCAGAAAAGCTAGGAAATGCCCGGAATGGCTGGAGTGAACTGCAAAGCCTCCAAAAGAAGAAGGAAGTCTTAAAAGTTGGGGGCTGGGCAGGGGGTTCACATGAGCCAGGAGGAAGTAATAGGGGGTTCCAGGTGAAGGAGGAAAGCCCTGTGAGGTCAACAAAGCCACCAGGCACGTGATCTCACTGGGGCTTGTTCATGCTTCTAAAAAACTCACTTAGGACTTCTAATTTTTTAAGCAGCTGCTCCCAGAGAAAAAGAATGCAGAGCAGAGCACAGAGGACGCACATGAGAACAGCAGCCTGGAGCTCCTTGCAGGTAAGGTTTCAGCTTTTCAGGTGAGCCCTGGATCAAAGCTGGGAAGTCAAAGATGTGACTTCAAACCTTCAGACAGCACCTTACGCCACAGCAATGTTCTGGGGTTTGGTTGTGGCTCCCACCACCACTCTGGGTATTCTGGGGCAGCAGGAGGCGTTCCCTTCCAAAAGCTGCTACGATAGGACTAGAAATTTCTCACAGTTTGTGCAGTTAGATAGCTGCACATGATGGGGCAGGGCCCTGAATTCAGTTGGTTCCTTCATGTTTTCATCATTATAGTGTTGCTACTGTGGCCGTCCTTAGTTCTGGTTACTGCTGTGTTTGGGGCTCCGGAGTCTGCTCCTGGATGCAGACACCACCTCAACCTTGATAAATGTTATGGGGAGGTGTCAGTGTGTGTAATGTGACGGTGATTATATTGTCTTTTCCCCTCCCTCCAACACTTAAACAGCCTTCAGGGCCTGCAGTAGCAGGTGTGTATGTCTGAGAATAATCATAGCCACTGGTGCTTGAACTGGTATGGTGCAGGTGCCAGGCACTAGTCCGAGATTTGAAAGTGTATTAACGCTCTTAATTCTCAAAACAGTACTATGGTACTATTATTATCCTCACTCTACAGATGAGGAAACAGAGGCCCAGAGATGTCAATAAACTTACCTGAGGTCACACAGCTAGTAAATGACAGAGCCAGAATTCAAACCCAGGCGGTCTGGCTCTGGTCTATCTCTAACAGAGCCAGGCTGGTGGGGATGCACTGTCGGACCAAACAATGCCTGGGCTTGAGGGAATTTGGGGACTGCTTTCAGCACCGTCAGCACCGTGCTTTGTTGGTAAAATTCCTCTCTCCAGGGTAACAGCTACAACATACTGCATGGCGTCTGTGCTTAGGCCTAAGATGTGTTTCTGAATCATTCTGTCAATTAAACTGTATTTTAAATGTTGTGGGGGCTGTTCCTCCCGAAAAGAACCCTGCAGCAAAGGCTGGTACAAAGCCAAGAATCTATAATTTAGATTTGGAGATTTAGAAGAATGGAAGTGTATCATATAGCACAATTCAGTATTCACCACATACGATTCAGTATTTATGTAGTGAAAAGACAAAAGAATAAGTACTTTCCTTAGAAGAAAAAAATTAACATTTAATTCAGCACCTTCTGTGGACCCAGGGAGATGCTAGGCTCTTCCAGTGACCACTCTCACAGTGACCCTTTGGGGTGGGTAGCATTGGCCCCCTCTCACAAGAGACAACCCAGGTTCAGAGATAGGATAGAGCACTTAGCAGGAGGAGGATCTGAACTCCTGCTGCCTCTAAAGCTCATGCTTTCTCTAAAATGCAACATAAGCCTTAAAATCTAGGTGTTTATGATCTGGTGGACCGCCCCCTAGAAGAGTGTTTGAGCTGCTCTGCCTTACAGAGCTGCAACTCTAGTTGCCGTCAGTCCTATGTTCCACATGGGCAGCTACACTGAAGAAAATCACTAAGTGTGTGATGCCACTGTACACCTGTGGTCCATTCTCTGAGGAGCCTTCAGTTTGTCAATTCTTTCCATTGTCTTCCTGGCCTTCTCCTCAGTGGCCACTCCATCCTTTTTTTTTTTTGCGGTACGAGGGCCTCTCACCATTGTGGCCTCTCCCGCTGCGGAGCAGAGGCTCCGGACACGCAGGGTCAGCGGCCATGGCTCACGGGCCCAGCCGCTCCGTGGCATGTGGGATCCTCCCGGACCGGGGCACGAACCCGTGTCCCCTGCATCGGCAGGCGGACTCTCAACCACTGCACCACCAGGGAAGCCCGCCACTCCATTCTTTTAAAAAACTACCAAGCCTCGTCCTCCTGATTTAGCCTCCTACTTCACTTACTAATCTCTTTTTTCAGTAAACTCACCCTGTTTGTAATCCCCCCACTGCCAGAACCTTATCAGCATAGGGACTCACCCCCTCCAGGCTAAGGGGTGGCATTATCCTTACTGCTTTCATGGTAGCATGTTA
This sequence comes from Monodon monoceros, assembly GCF_005190385.1. Classification (NCBI taxonomy): domain Eukaryota; kingdom Metazoa; phylum Chordata; class Mammalia; order Artiodactyla; family Monodontidae; genus Monodon; species Monodon monoceros. Next base: position 101,698,716 of record NW_021703784.1, read on the forward strand.
TCATCTCTGCACCTTCAACTTCTTTTCTGAGTTCCTTTCCCTCAGGAGGTCCATCTTCAAAAGGATATCTCCCATGATCTTGAACTTCTCCCACCTATCATCTCTCTCCATCACATCTCAATCAAGGTTCTCAAAAAAGCAAGCTACACTGTTTCCCTCTCTTTCTTTCATTCTCTCCCTAACCCAGGGCACTTGCTTTCCCTGTGGCCTCTGAACTGCAAAGTCTCTTGTTTGGGAAGGCCTCTTAATTACCAAATTGATGACTGTGCATTTATCTTTATCACACCTGGATTATTTGCAGAGCTTGGCACTGTGAGACTATGACTCACCAGGTTCTCCCCATCTCTTCTCTCTTCGACTAGCTTCCTCTGGCCACCCCCAAATAGTGCTCATACTGCAGTCCCTCCCTAGCTGCTCTCTTCCATCCCAGGCATTGACCCCTGCCTCTGGGCAGAAGACTCCTCAGCTGGTATGACCATTCCAGGTCTCTCCTGAGTGTTAGGTGGGAGATATATCTGCTCACTAGGCTGCTACATATGGCGGTCCCACTGGTACCTCAATTTCCTTTCTCCTGATATCTTGCCCTCTGCGCACACACCCAAAATCAGCTCTTCTTTCTTCAGTCTCTGTCATGACTACTAGCACAACCTATCCAGTTTTTCACATCTGAAACCTGAGATTCTTTTGAGATGCCCCCCATTCTAATGTTTCATATCCAGTCTACTACCAAGGCTTGTCAATTTGGCCTTATGAATACTTCTGACTCCTCCATCCCCGCTGCCTTCACTTCTTCTGGGCTCTTGAGGTCTTCCCTCCTCTAAGCTGACTCTAAGCCACACCTTTGACGAATGATGATTTTTCTGAAATACAAAATTAACAATATCTCTCCAGTGTTTAAAAACTCTTCACTGCCTTCCTATTTCCTACAGATAAAAATCCATTTCTTAGCCTTCTCTGATTCCCACTAACCCATTCAGATTCATCTCCTTGGACTGCCCCCCCCACTTTGCATTTTGTGTGGGATACTGTTTAATGCCTTTGGGTGTTTGCTTAACCCTTTCAGCCTGTTAATCCTTTCCTCTGCCTTGTCAGTCCGGTGTATTACTCTTCATCCTTCAAAACCCATCTCAGACATTTCCTCAAGGAAACCATTCTTCACGTACAGAGATGGTTAACAGCTTCTTTGTTTTACCCCTGGACTTTGTACACACTTCTGCATCGTTCCTACCATCTGTGAGCTTCACCCAGGGAACAGCTCATTGATCTACATTCCTAGGACGTGCTCAGGAAGAACCTGTAGATCCAAACTTAAAGTTTGCACTGCCTAAGCAGCGTGCCCAACAAAGGGGGAGAGAGGTGAGGCCGGCTTTCTGGCAGGGGAATCACAGTTTGGCAGGGAGGGAGGAGCTGGATGGTGCAGACTCCACAAGGAATCTGTGTGAAGTGACCAAGTGGGCGCAAGCCCCAAGTGAGGGCTTGGTTCAAGCCCAGATGCCTCTTCCCAGGCCCAGCTCAGTGGCTACAGAGACCCCGAAGCTATTGTGCAGCCTCAGCCTGACCCTGAAGGCCCGGAGCTGCCGGGTTTTGATCCGGACAGGACCAGGTGAAAGGGTCCTGAGGTGGGAGGGCTAAGAGAGCCGGACTCCAGCTCCTCCCTTTCTCCCAGGTTTCCCCCAAGGGTCGTCCTAGCACAGGACATGGGAGTAAGATGAGCGGGCTTGTTTTCTCCTAGGGACCAGCGGGCAAGTAGAAAACAAGAGTCTCAAAAGAGGCAGCCTCTGCCAAGGAGTGGAGGAGACGCGGGCTTTCCGCTCCCCTCGGGCCCTGAACCCGTCAGAGGCCACCTTGGGCCGCGCGGAACCCACCGCGGCTCCCCTGACCCCTAGCAGAAACAGGACGGGCCCCAGGAGCGGCCTGGAGGTAACCGGGCTAAGGCCGCGCAGGGGAGGCAGCGGCAGGAGGGCGGGGACCCGGCCGCTGCCGAGGGGTCCTCACCCCGGGCCCCCTTTCCTCCCGCAGGACGCGCTGTGGCTGCAGGAAATCTCCAATCTGTCCGAGTGGCTGAGTCCCGGCTCTGCGTCCTGAACCGGGCCCTCTCCCGCCGCCTCCACGTCTGCCCCGCCGCTGCCGGGCCCGCGTGTTGTCTGTAGTTCAATAAACCTACTCTGCGCGCGCAGTTTCTGCTTCAGTGTCGGGGAGGAGTCGGGGGCGGGGCTGGAGCCCGCGCCGCCGGGTGACGTCGCCACGCTTCCGGCCGGAGCGGGCCTGGCAGCGGCGGGACCGCGTCACTGGGGCGCGCCGCGGGTCCGGGCGCGATGGCGGCGCTGGGCGGGGACGGGCTTCGCCTGCTGTCGGTGTCGCGGCCGGAGCGGCAGCCCGAGTCGGCGGCTCTGGGCGGTCCAGGCCCCGGTTTGTGCTGCTGGGTGTCCGTGTTCTCTTGTCTCAGCCTCGCCTGCTCCTATGTGGGCAGCCTCTACGTCTGGAAGAGCGAGCTGCCCAGGTGCGGGGGCTGCGCCCGCGCGCGCGCGCGCAGCCAGAACCCGCGCCTCCACGAGGCGGGGCTATGGGCGGAGCTTGGGCGAACAGAGGGTGGGGCCGCGCTGTCAGGAGGTGGTTGTGGGCCCCTTGAATTTACTGCCTCCTTCATAGGGACCATCCTGCCGTAATCAAGCGGCGCTTCACCAGTGTCCTGGTAGTGTCAAGTCTCTCGCCCCTCTGCGTGCTACTCTGGAGGGAACTTACAGGCATCCAGGTGCGAAGGAGGCGGGGCAGAGGGCAGCGGGCGAGAGGTCTCAGGGCTCATTGGGGGAGGAAGCAAGACTGATGCCCCCTTTCCTGTGGCTCAGCCAGGCACATCCCTGCTCACCCTGATGGGATTCAGGCTGGAGGGCATTTTTCCAGCAGCGCTGCTGCCCCTGCTGCTGACCATGGTGAGTGCTCTTGCTTTATTTTTCCTTCCCTGCTCTTTGTTATTAGCGTGATGCTTCTTTCCGTGGCCTTTTTTTCTAATCCTGATTGTATCCAGCTTTTGACTGATGGGAGACAAGAATTGTGAGATGGCTTAGGGCCCTCGGGTATGCATCTATGGAAGCTTGAAGTCTCATGAAGCCATGTCTGGGCAAGGGCGGTGGATTATGGTTTGAAACTTTCCTTTGATCGCTCCTGTTTTTCTGCCCCCAGATCCTTTTCCTGGGCCCACTGATGCAGCTCTCTATGGATTGCCCCTGTGACCTGGCAGATAGGTTGAAGGTTGTCCTAGGTGAGTCCTCAGGGCCAAGGAAAAAAGTAGGTACAGGCAGTGCAGGACAATGAGGTAAGGGGATCAGTGCGCTTATGGTGGGTCCTGGACATGAGACATGAGATGTTCTGTTTCCTCATCAGTAAAGTGGGAGCACATATCCGGTGGTCTCAAAGAGTTAGTTCCTGATGTCCAGTGAGGCCTGTAGGGACCCCAGGCAGTACTTGTTGTGGACAAGAAAGCATTGTCCGTTACTTCCCTTAACCTTTGGTTTCCCAAACTAGAGCTGGTTTGGGGCAAGTTTTGATGTTTCCAGAGTTTACAGTCAGGACACCTTGCCTCAGCTACTAATGCCTTCCCTTTCGGTCCCCTTGAGACGCTGTTTTATACTAGGTCCGATAAGAAAATTTGACCCTTTCCTGTTCTCACAAGTATTTATGCCTAAGCTGAGTTTGGCCAGGGGGAGGTTGTGGCAGAGGGGCCCTTGGGGCCTCTAGGGTCATTTTGTGCAATACCTAGTCACTCGTGGCTTGCCCTGAATCCCCTCCCTAGCCCCTCGCTCCTGGGCCGGCTGCCTCACGGACATGCGCTGGCTGCGGAACCAAGTGATCGCCCCCCTGACAGAGGAGCTGGTGTTCCGGGCCTGCATGCTGCCCATGTTAGCACCGTGCACAGGCCTGGGCCCTGCTGTGTTCACCTGCCCACTCTTCTTTGGAGTTGGTGAGTTTGTCCAGCCTAGTCCTGCTGAAATGTTCCTGGCATGGGAACCAAGAATGGGGTTTGGGGCAAGGGCAGGGCCTATAGGGCAGGCTGGGAGGAATGTGATGTGGTTCTCATCTTCCTCAGCCCATTTTCACCACATTTTTGAGCAGCTTCGTTTCCGCCAGAGCAGTGTGGGGAGCATCTTCTTGTCTGCAGGTGAGTCCTAGAGAGCTTGCCTGGGGCAGTCCTGGGTTGGGTGTGTGAGGGTGTCCCTGATAAGTCACTCTGGAGGAAGAATGGGGAACAGAGGGCTACAGTATTGGAGGGGCCGCTGACCATGGGAGTTGGGGTGTAGAGAACAGCCTAGGTACTGGGGCAGGCAGCCACTGCCCCCAGGGGAAGGGGTTGTCTCTGGCTGATGGGTGTGCAGTGCTGGGGCAGGAAGGGCATGCAGGTGTGGTCACTCGAGGCCTCCCCGTCTCCAGCGTTCCAGTTCTCCTACACAGCTGTCTTCGGTGCCTACACTGCTTTCCTCTTCATTCGCACAGGTTGGTCCTCAGTCTCTTGGGTCCCCTGGGGCTCAAGGGCCCACAGGAGTGGGTGGGAGAATGGGAATCTGTGTCTGTTCTAGGAGCGACAAGTTTCTTCTACCGCAGTCCTTGAGACAGGCTGAGCCTGGGCCCTTGGCCTGCTGTGGTTTGAGAGCTGGCAGGAAGCACAGGCTGTGGTGTTTGGGTGGATGGGTGGGGCAGTGATCTCCTGTTTCAGGGGATGAAGGGTCTTAGCCCTGGAAGGGCCTGGGGAGGTGGTGGGGCTGCTCCATGAGCTACTCTGTCTCCCCTCCCCAGGACACCTGATTGGGCCGGTTCTCTGCCACTCCTTCTGCAATTACATGGGCTTTCCTGCCGTATGTGCGGCCCTGGAGCATCCGCAGAGGCGGCTCCTGCTGGCAGGCTATGCCCTGGGTGTGGGATTCTTCCTGCTTCTGCTCCAGCCCCTCACGGACCCTAAGCTCTACGGCAGCCTTCCCCTTTGTGTGCTTTTGGAGCGGGCAGGGGACTCAGAGGCTCCCCTGTGTTCCTGACCCACGCTCCTGTACACACTCCTATGAACTCTCATGGGCTTCCCAGCCCCTCCCCATCAAGGGGTACTGCAGGGGAGGAGCTGGCTGGGGTCCCCGAGAACTCAGGAATTTTTGTAGGGGATTGAAGCCAGAGCTAGTTGAATCCCAGGGACCAAGAGAAAGGAGTAGATATCCAAAGGATGTGGCCCCTCCTGAAAGGGGGTTGAGGAGCAGCCAGGAGTGAGGGGACAAGGGGCGGGTCCCAGGAGCCGTGCACTCCCTTCCTCACTTTGGACTGTTGCTTCTCTGAGCTGCTCTGTCCCCCCTGCCTCTGAAAAGCTGCTCGGGGGTGGAATTTACAAAAACCCTCCCCCCACCTTCCCAGGGTTTTCTCATTGTCTTTTTGCATCAGGACTTTGTATTGGGATATTAAAGAGATTTAACTTGGGTAACATGGCCTTGGACCTTTGGGAATTAGTCTCTTTGGGGTCTTGGGAATATGCCCCCCACCTGGTCCTGGCTACCTTGAACACTAACCTCTAGGCAGGTAAGCCTGGTAGGCATAGTTCCCTGAAGTACCAGACAGGATGGGAGCCTGTGGTTGCCCTGGGTCTGCAGCTTTCTCCTTCCTGAGCAAGGCCCCAAGTCCTAGCACAGGTGGGCCTGGGACTAGGTACCAGGTGTGGGCCCAGCTCATCCTGGGACCTGTGCCTATCTACCAGGATCAGAGTAGAACCCAGGGCCTTGACCCCAGTGACGGAGCCTCCAGCCTCTGAGAGGGTGGGGGAGTCCACTATGGGCCTTCCACCAGGACCTCCCCGAAGTCTACCAGCCTCACATTACACAAGAGGAAATAAGTGTAAACTGGAAGTTCAGTCACCGGGGAGGCTTTTTTGGCTCTCTCCACCTCAGACCTCTGCCACCGTGCCAGTCGTTTGGTCTCTGGAGGAACCCAGAACAAAGGTCCAGCAAGCATAAGCAACCCTGCCAAGCAACACTGTAACTCAGCGTTCTTTCTAGAACTTGGTAGTATTTTACCTGCTCTTCCTCGTGTTTTTGGAATGGTTCTTATAGTCTCATTCCGCTGCCCCTAGGACACCACCACCCCCCGGCTTTTTTTTAAACATTCTTAATGTTATCCCTTTAGGTCCCATTCCAGACTCAAGGAGGTTGTCCCAAGTCCCCTTCCCTGAGGCTGGTGGTCGAAGGAAAGGAAACCGCTGTGCAGTCACTCCCCACAGCTCCCGCAGGTTGGCTGTGGCTAAACTATAACTGGATCTAAAAGGGCATCGTGACAGTCACATACCTACCTCCCTGGAGAGCTTTCCTCTCCCCCAGCCTGTGTAGCAGCTGTCAGGGAAGCCAAGGAATTGAGTACAGGTTGGTTTTAGAGGGTACATTTGGGATCTGGGAGTCGAGAGAGGAGGCGGCCCAGGACCACACCAAAGGTTAGGTGTAGTACCCTGAGAGCACTAGGCTGGCAGGGTGCTGGGATGTACTTCCTGCCTGATCCCCTGAGGGTCAGGGGATCTGGGCTCTGTCCCTCCTCTTCCTTACGCTCCTGCTCAGGAACTGCCCAGGGCCCCCCCTGCCTTTCTCTTTACTCGCCATCCTTACCTCCCCTGTGTAGTGGGCAGCAGTGCAGTGACACGGGCAGGGTTGCTGTCCCACCCCACAGGTGAGGGAACTGCAGGCAAGAATTGGGATTCTCCCGAGGGCTGATTTGGGGGTCAGGGGGTCAGGCAGGATCTGATCCTGGGACTCAGTCCAGTGCTTCTAACCTCCCACCAAAATCCACACCCAGAGGTTCCCACACCCAAGGGTCTCGTCTGCCTCTGGAAAGTGGTGTCTGTTTGCATCTAGTTCTGGATAGGGTGGTGGGTTGGTCCCAGCTTAGAAAATAAAGCAGTGTAGTTGAGAAGCAAGTCCACCAGCAGCCTGGGTTTGAACTCTCTCTGCCTCTTAACTAGCTGTCGGGTCCTGGACAAGTTATTTAACCTGCCTATGACTCCATTTCTGTGTCTATAAAATGGGTGAAAGTGTTAATAGGTGTTGAGTTAATAGGTGTTAAGTGCTTGGAACAACCCCTTCCCCAGCCCAAGCTCTCAGTGACAACTAGCTAATCCTATTTGGGGTGTGTATACAATAGGCACTTAGTAGTGACGTAAAACCAGGGCCACTGTTGTCATCCTCACTACCCTCCTAGGAGGAAGAAACAACTGACTGCCCCCCTACCCATGGGGGAGTCCAAGAGGCAGCCCTACCCCTCTGCCGTGTGGCACTAGGGTGGGGTGGGCTGCACAGGACCCAGAATGGAGGGAAGGGGAAAGCCAGTTTTATTGAGCGAAGTTCTCAGACCTGGGACTTAGGTTTCCCCTGCAGGAGGCAGGGCCCCTAAGTCTGCTTCCCTAGGTCCCAGGCCTGCCTGCACCCCCACCTGTAGTCTCCAGCAAGGGGGGGGGACCCTTATTTGGCAAGGGATGAATATGTGAGCGACTGTCCACCGGCAGGGAAAGGACAGAGGGCAGGAGGAAAGGCATGGGCCACCACAGGCAGTGTCTCTCCTGCCACAAACAACTGAGGACAGGAGCTCCAGGGCCCGGCCTTCCTGCCCTCAGGCACTGGCTGGCCTGGGCCTGCCCTGGCAGCGCAGCACCTTGAAGGCTTGGGGTGGGGATGGCCAGGCTGCCAGTCCGGGGCAAGATCACTCAATCTCCAGGATGAGGTCGTCACCCTCCAGTGTCATGTCTGTAGTCACGTGGACCTTGCGGACAGTGCCCTCCACGGGCGAAGTCACTACAGTCTCCATCTTCATGGCACTGAGCACACACAGAGGCTGGCCCTTGGTCACCTTGTCCCCTGCTGCCACCTTGATGTCTATCACCTTCCCAGGCATGGGTGCCCCAATCTGGCCCTTCACATCCTTCAGGGCCTTGGGGTGGAAGTGCATCTCCTGCAGACAGGGGAGAGGACGTGAGACACCAGGCCCTGCCCATCCCCACTGCCTGGCTGGCCCCGTGGGGTGGGGGGGCTGTACCTTCATGGCCTGAGTATCCTTGACCAGAATGGATCGCAGCTGTCCATTGAGCTCGAAGAAGACCTGCCTCTGGCCGGCCCGGTTCAGGTCACTTATGGCCAGGGCTTTGATGTGCAGCGTCTTGCCTCGCTCCAGCTCCACCTGCAGGGAGGGTGTGGAGGTTCAGAGCTGGGATGGGGGCAGGTGCGGGGAGGGCAGCCCCCTGACCCAATCCCAGGCAAGTACCCCCTCCCTGGGTCTCAGCTCCTCCCTTGTAAAGGCCTAGCTCCCTGGTCTCTTAAGGGTACTTTGTGAACCCATAGCTCACGAGGCCCAGTGACGGCCAAGCCAAAGCCTGGCACTCTAGATGTGCTGGGGTCCTTAGGGATAGCAGGAGTGCTGGGGTGGAGTGCAGATGGGTGCCAGAGCCACTGACCTCAAACTCCTCTGCAATTTTGGGTCCCTGCAGGAAGAGGCGGGTGTTGAGGCTGTCCAGGGGGCCAAAGGTGGCAGTGAAGTCCTTGAAGTGGGCAAAGACGTCGGGGTACATGGCCGCTGAGAGTACATCCTCCGGGGTCACCTCCTCCCCATGCCGTTCTATCAGCTCCTTCTCCAGTGCCTGCAGATCCAGGGGAGGGAGGGAGGCTCCAGGCCGTCCCTCCACCCTTGGCAGGTCCTTTAGCACCTGGGGTGCAAAGCAGAGGGTCAGGCCTGATTCCTGGACTCCCCTCCGCCCCACCACGTTGTGCTGGGCCTTCCTTACCTTGGAGCGAAGGGGCTCAGGGAACCCCCCGTGGGGGATGCCAATGTACCCTTGCAGGAACTCCACCACTGAGCGGGGGAAGGACAGCTCTTCTGCCTGAGCTTCGGCCTCTGCCCGGCTCAGCCCATTCTGCACCATAAACTGGGCCAGGTCCCCCACGATCTTGGAGGAGGGGGTTACCTGAGGAGAGGGGACCCCTGGGTTAGGGTGCCAGGCACTGTATAGAGGCCCAGAGGCAGGGGTAAGAGCACTGGGCCTGGCTCACCTTGATGAGGTCGCCCAGCATCTGGTTGGCCTCCACATAGGCCTTCTTGACCTCCTTGAACTTGGAGCCGAGCCCCATGCTATATGCTTGGAAGTGCAGGTTGGTGTACTGGCCCCCTGGGATCTCATTCTCATACACATCAGAGTTGCCAGACTTCATGGTGGCCGTGCAGTCAAAGGCCGCATACAGTCCCCGGGCCCCCTCCCAGTACTCACTGTAGTCAAACACACGGTCCAGGGGCACCCCTGCAGGGAGGCCAGAGGCGGAGAGGGCTTGGAAATGTGCTGAGCTTCCAGATGCTCCTCCCAGGACCCCAGGGCCAGGTCAGGCCACATCGCAGACGTGGCTGATGGAAGGCAAGACCAGGCCAGGCCGGAGCATCTGGATTCTAGGATATGCCCAACTCTGCTGGGACTGGTGAGGGCTGCAGCTCTGAGAGGGGAATGGCCTTGGGCTGCGGCTGTTCCTACCTGTGTCCAGGGGAGTCCCTCGGGTACAGGCCACCAGGGCCCCCATGCTGGGCTGTGAAGTCATTCCAGACATGGAGTCAGCTGCCACGTCTACCACATCAGCGCCAGCGTGGGCACAGGCCAGCATGGCTGCCACGCCTGCCCCTGACGTGTCGTGGGTGTGGATGTGCAATGGGAGGTCAGGGAAGCGGTCTCGGAGGGAGGTGACCAGCATGGTGCAGGCCGTTGGCTTCAGCAGCCCTGCCATGTCCTAAGGGAAGAGGGGAGGAGAAAGAAAGACGGTGAGGAGGGGGCGTGACATGGGGGGGGGGGGGTGAGGGACATGGTGGGGAGACTCCTGGGGGTGGGCTGGGCCCCAGCACCTTGATGCACAGGATGTGGGTGCCAGCTCGCACCAGCTCTTCAGCCAAGCCCATGTAGTAGTGCAGGGAGTATTTGGTTCGGCTGGGGTCGGCCACGTCACCCGTGTAGGAGATTGCGGCCTCCACCACACCACCGGCACTGCCTGCCGCCTCCATGCCCAGCAGCAGGTTGGGCAGGTAGTTGAGGGAGTCAAAGACCCGGAAGACATCCATGCCATTCTCCTTGGCTACCTCACAGAACCTGAGTGGGTAGGAGAGCTCAGGGGTTAGCGCCATCCCACTCCCTGCAGCACATCCTTTTCTGCCTCCTGGCCCACTTGCAGCCCCTGGGGAATAATATCTGACGGTCGGGTCTGGCAGGGGGCGTGGCACCCACAGAGCCAGGGGGCACCACAGTATGTCCATAGCGTGGACAAGGCCTCTCCAGGGCAGCCTGGGCTGGGCAGGGTCACCCCAGCAGCATCCGGCAAGGACCGGAGCTGTCCTGTGCTAGTCGCATGCAGTGCAGCTCAGTCTGCCCAAGTTCGAAGAATCTGCTGGGGATTCTGCTTTGCAAAGGAATGGCAGGCTGAGGGAGACAGTGAGGCCTGGGTTTCAGCCCCAGCTCTATACCACGTGGCCTGGGACAAGTCACCTGCCCTCCTGGGGCCTCCACTGGAAGCCCTCCCAGTTCTCTGACTGTAACTTGCAGCCCTTGCTGGGTACAGCTACCGAGAGACTTGGTTTCAAGCCCGCTATGGGGAGCGCAGGCCATTGCATTGTGGCCTGGCACCTGCTGGGCCACATCGTGCAGTGTCTGCCCACCCCACCCCAGGCTCACTTGAAAACCACATTGTCGGGGTAGTTGGTGTAGCCCACGGCATTGGCCCCCCGCAGCAGCATCTGGAACGGGATATTAGGGACGAGCTCCCGGAGCTCCTGCAGCCGCCGCCAAGGGCACTCGTACAGGAAGCGCATCGCAACATCAAATGTGGCTCCTGCACAGGGACCAAGAGGCCCAGGTCAACCCCGAAACGTCCTGGGGGCCCCACCAGGCCCTGCAGCTCTGCAGCCTGAGCCTCTGGCCCTACCACCAGGCCCTGCTCATCTTCAGCATCCCTCGCATCCCAGCCACAATTCCTGCAGACTTTTTCCTTTGCTGATCTCTTGGGACAGGTCAGGTTTACTGTGTCCTCTCTGCATCCGCTTTCACAGCCCTCACCCCATACTCTCTGTGCTATAATTAACAGGCAGGCATCTCCTCCCTGACCCTGAGCTGCCTGGGTCTCAGCTCTGCGATCTCATGCCCAGCACCAGGATTGGCTAGAACGGGCACCAGTCACTATTTGCTAAACACATGAATGTCGTGCCTTGTTCCGTTCTCACTCGTTCCCTCAGTGTTAACATCTCTAGCTATTCCTGGAGAGCCCGAGTGGCCTGCCTGTACTGTGGATACCACATTCCTGCCATGCACTGTCCCACATCCCATCCCATCCCTCCTCCAGCCTACCTCCCCAGTTCTCTATGCTGAAGAGTTTGCTGAAGTTGTGGGCAACATAGGGGGAGATCTTTTTGAGATCGTGGGTTCGCACACGCGTGGCCAGCAGTGACTGGTGGGCGTCCCTGAAGGTCGTGTCCATCAGCAGCAGCCCCTGGTGGTTCCTCACCGCTCGAGCAAAGCCCTCGGGACCCTCCCGCAGCAGGATGTCTCTGAAACCAGCTGGGGGCAGGCCTAGGGCAGACTGGGGCGTTAGCACCCATCCTGCAGGGGGCAGCCTCCTCTTTGTCTCCCCTATGAGGTGGCAGAATGACTCTCACCTACCTATGGGCACCACAGGGACAATAGGGTCCGTGGGGCTGGGGCTGGCCTTGACGGGGATCGGGGTGGTTGGGCCGTTCACCATGACGTGTCCTGGGGAGAGAGTGGGCAGTGGGTCAGGGCAGGCTGGGCAGAGCCTGAGTTGAGGGCAGAGAGTTGCTGGGCTCGGGGATGGGGGGATTCCTCCAGGATCCCTGGTCTTCCAGCTGGCCCCTGTCCTCTCCAAAGCCAGGGCCTCCTGGGTCCAGGCAGTGGGGACCTAGTGACGGCCACATGGATGGGAAAGGGGGCCTCTAAGATCAGGAGCAAGGAAGGTGGGCGGGGTGGGAGGGTGAAGCAAAGGAAGAAGGTGCAGGACCAGACTGAGGACAGAGGCAGGGGCTGCTAGGAAGCTCTCTGGGCAGGGAGCCAGAAGCAAGGCATCTGGGAGGGGAGAGAAGGGCAGTCTCGGGGCCGGACCAAGGTAGTGCAGCAGCTTCTGGGCCCGGTTCTGTGCAGGCCGCAGCTGGAATAGCTCCGGGTTCTCATCGATGAACTGGGTGTCCACGGTGCCTGCCAGGAACTGCTGGTTGTTGAGCACATTCTGCAGGAAGGGGATGTTGGTCTGCAGGACAGAGGCGGGTGGGAGGGTGTCACCGTGCAGCACAGACAGGGACAGGAGAGGCTAAAAGTGCCACCCTAGGCTAGCACAGCTGCCCGAGTTCCCCAGGGCACCATGCTGAGGCTGAAGCCTCCCTGCGGAGTGGCGTTCCCCCATCTCCTCACCAGACCCACCCCCGTTCTGGCAAAGTCCCCTAAGCCGTAAGGGGCCTGAGCCCGTCCTGCCCTCCTTGCTTGCCATGGAGCATGTGCTGAGCCCCACCTCCTCCTTCCTCAGGGATCTGGAAATAAGCACCTCCTCCCACCCCACAGCCTAAAAGATGGATTCGGCCTTCCCCACAGTGGTGCGGCATAAAGCAGCCCCCTTCTGGCCCTGCTAGCTGCACCTCTTCAAAGAGGCTCCCGCCTCCAGCACCCTCCCCGCCACACACAGCACATGGCCATGCCCTGATGGTCTCCCTATGGCCCCTCCTTCCAGTTAAGGGGGCACCTTCCCAGCCTTCTCCTGCTAACAGCTCCCACCGGGATGTTCTCTCCCTGGTCCCCACTGGGGGCTCCTCCCACCCCTGCAGGATGGAGTTCTCAGGGCTGTTACTGGGCCTCTTCCCACACAGCACACTCTCTCTGGGTGGCCTTGTCCTGGGCCTCCAGCTCCAGACCCAAAGTGGAAATGCCTCCTGGGCATCTGTCCTTGTGTGTCCCTCACACAAGCTCATCAGGTCCAAAATCAGCTTCTCTCACCCAGTCCTCTGCCTTCTGCTGGGTGTCTCACCATCTACCCAGTTACCAGAACCTCCACTAAAATCACCCTCACCCCCCACTCCTGTGCCACTGGTCAAGCCAGATGACTACCACAGCCATCTCTAGACTCTGTGACCCCTGTCCTCAGGCCATGCCCTCTGCCGGGCTTTCTCATCGTGGCCACCTCTAGCCACACCAATCTTGCCTTGTGCTCTCACACCTCCACACCTGCCTGGTAAGCTCTTCCTGGAAGTCTGAACTTGAAGACCACCTTTGTCCTCATCCCCCACCCTCACGGTGGAGCCGGATGCTCCCTTTCTAGGACTCCATGGGATCAGCTGTTGGAAAGTTCCTCCCTCAGCCTCATCATCTTTTGCTTGTCTGTATCCCTCACATGCCCGGGAGCATGGGTGCTGTCTGAGGGACCGGTGCCCACGTGCTTTGTGCACAAGGGCCCCCAAGTCTGCTCGTTAAACAGCTGGGTGACAGAATGACGCTAGGGCAGGGTAAAGTCCAACCTAGAGGCCACATGGGGGCCTGGGAGCCAGCGCTGTGAGAGATGCCCCATGACTGCAAGTGGAAGGGATTCCAGTGTATGTGTGCCTATGACCATACGGCTACAGCCTGGCTGTTACTTCAGAGAAGGCAGCTCCATGTGTCACCCATTCGTGATCTCTGTTGGCACCTTCAGTAGGGACTCCAGGCCCAGCATGAGCTGCTGGGCCCTGCTGCTACTGTGAGATCCTACCTGTTCCCCCAGGGCTCCTATCACCTGGAGGCCCGGAATGGGAAGGGTGCCTCCCCAGCCAGCATCCCACTGGCGGCCACTGCAGAGTGGGGCCCAGCCGACATTGCCTCGTGCCTGTCTGGTGTGACCAGTCTGCCTGTCTGCCCCTGAGACTAGTCAATGCTCCTCTTAAAGAGATGGGGACATTTCACCTGTGCCAAGGCATGGCATTTGAGATGAAGAAACCAGTTAAACCATCTAAAGAACCTAGAGCCACCTAGGGGTGGGAATGATCCTAAGAGGCTTCCCCTGTCCCACCCTGCATGCCCCTTTTGTAGACCCCTCCCCCTTTGTAATTTTCGGAGCCTCTGTCATCCCATCTGTACTCCATGGGGATAGCAACCAGGCCCATCTGGTTCCTGATGTACCCCAACTCCCTGCACAGAGTGGAACACGATGGATGCCAGTAAACACGTACGTTTAGAGTGAATGAAAACATTTTTGATGGGGAGAAGAGGAACAAGGGGATATCTAATGCCACTGAGCAAGAGTTGACCTGGGCTAGGATCCAGTGCCTTCATTTTACAAATGCAACAGCCGAGGCCGGGGGAGTGGCAACGGTAAGAATGGCTTCCAGCGGCCAGGTGGCTAGCCCCTCACAGGCTGCTTCATTTCTTCTCCTCTCAGCCCTATGAAGCACATAAAATTAATACTCTTTGGCATAGATAAGAAAATTGTCTCAGTGGTTAAAAAACTTGTCCAAGGTTACCTGGTGTACCAGGCAGGATTAGAGTTCCGTCTGTTTCCCTGAGGTAAGGGAAAGGATCTGAGTAGCTTGAGGACCAGGAAATACTTGGGGGAGGTGGTGACTTGCCTTGTTTCCCATCTGGGCAGCCACGACGAAAGACCAGAGTGCCCGACCTGGTTCTCAGCCCTCAGCGCTCCCACCCAAGCCCCGGATCTCGGAGGTAGAAAGCAGGCAACTCATGGCCCCCCACCCCGCCCGCCACTAACACACACACCCCGGGAGCCCCTTCTCAGGTGATCCGTCTAAGCCGAGCTTGTCCCGGGCCACTCTTCCAGGGAAATGGCCCGGTAGGGGCAGAAGCTGGACGGAGGGGCTGTCGGCACAGCCAGGACCACTGACGCACAGCTTGAAACAGCGTGCCACCGCCGGCCTGCTGGGAACCGCGCCGCACACACCAATTGGGTCGGAGGCGGAGACCGGTTGGCTCCGGAGCGCACCAGGCAGGGCGGGGAGCCCGGGAAAGAGGGAGGGGCCGGCAGCGGGGGCGGAGCGCAGCGCCAGACCCAAGGCCGAGCCCTCTCGGCCCCACCCCGCGGGAGCCCTTCCTGGGGGGAGGGGAGGCGACGCCCCAAACCCTCCCCTCCCCCCGCAAGGCCCGTGTCTGTTGGGGACCCTCCACGTGACTTGGCAATGCAGAACCGTTATGACCTTCAGCGTGTGTCTGTGAATGCAAGGGTCCCAGCAACAGTGCGGGTTTGCACCCGGCCCTGCCTGTGGGTGCGGGGACGTGTGGGTGTGTGGACATGCGTGGGTGTGTTCGGGAGGGTGCCCAGCGACATGTGACGAAGACTCTCTCGTCTCTGGGAGATGGTGAAGGGGCCCGCGGGCTGGCGCTTTGTCTGGCTGTCTGCAGAGTGACGGTTCGCGCAGCGGCAGCAGGCGCCAGTGCGGTGCAGGATGCAGGGGCGCCAGGGTGGCCGGGGGCGCGCGCGCCTGTGCCAGGGTGAGTGCACTGCGGCGGCGCCGGGGGGCTGCGCGGCGGGTCCGCGCCGGCCCGGGCCTCGGGCGTGACCAGGAGCCACCCGTGGGCCCTGCAGTGGCCGCGTATCCGGATGACCTCGGGAGCCGGCCTGGGTCCCGGTGGATCCCCGCGAGCCCCTCCACGTCCGTTCCCCACGTGCGTGTCCACGGTGCGCGTGCTCGTTGGCTCGCACCCCCCTGCCTGTCACTGCTGCTACTGCTGCTACTGCCGCTGCTGCCGCCGCCGCCGCCGCGCCGTGGAAAAGGTGCCGGGAACCGAGTGAGCCGGGGCCGCGGGCCCGAGCGCCATGGGCCGGAAGGCGTGCGGAGGGCGGCTGGTCAGCCCCGGGCCTCACCCCCGCGGGAGAGCCGCCTGGAGTCGGCAGGGGCCGGCCGGGCCCACGGGGAGGCCGGCCCGCGCCCCCTGAGCTGCGGACACCAGGTGAGGGGGCTGCGGGGGACAGACTAGGGGTTGGCCAGGGAGGGACAAGGGGCCACGGGAGGGGTTGGGGAGGGGCACCTTAGCAGGCGGGGGAGGGGATGGCGCCGAAGGGATGCCGGAGATTCCAGGGGACACCGGGGAAAGGAAGTTCCGGGACCCTCCCTGCTCTCATGGCCACCTCCGCTTCCTGCCTCAAGCCTCACCTTGTACCCAGAGCCCGGACTCCCCCTAACTGCTTGGGGAATGTGACCTTTACTCTGGGGGCCCTGGCCCTGCAGGCTCCAGCCCTCTCTCAGCCTTGGGGGACCCCTTGGGCCCTCTGACCCTGACCCCACCGCCAGGCCAGGCTCTCGAAGCTGGCCCCTGAGACTGGGTCTTGGGGCAAGTGGGCACCTGTGCCAGACCCACCCGTGCCTGGGCTGTGACCCTTCCCTACAGGGCGCTCACCATGGCCCCGCCGCTCCTGCTGCTGCTGCTGGCCAGTGGAGCGGCCGCCTGCCCACTGCCCTGCGTCTGCCAGAACCTGTCTGAGTCGCTCAGCACCCTCTGTGCCCACCGAGGCCTGCTGTTCGTGCCACCCAACGTGGACCGGCGCACAGTGGAGCTGCGGCTGGCTGACAACTTCATCCAGGCCTTAGGGCCGCCAGACTTCCGCAACATGACCGGGCTGGTGGACCTGACGCTGTCCCGCAACGCCATCACCCGCATCGGGGCCCGCGCCTTCGGGGACCTGGAGAGCCTGCGCTCCCTGCACCTGGATGGCAACAGGCTGGTGGAGCTGGGCACTGGCAGCCTGCGGGGCCCCGTCAACCTGCAGCACCTCATTCTCAGCGGCAACCAGCTGGGCCGCATTGCGCCGGGGGCCTTCGACGACTTCCTGGACAGCTTGGAGGACCTGGACCTGTCCTACAACAACCTGCGGCAGGTGCCCTGGGCCGGCATCGGCGCCATGCCTGCCCTGCACACCCTCAACCTGGACCACAACCTCATCGACGCATTGCCCCCGGGCGCCTTTGCCCAACTCGGCCAGCTCTCCCGCCTCGACCTCACCTCCAACCGCTTGGCCACGCTGGCGCCCGACCCGCTCTTCTCCCGGGGGCGCAACGCCGAGGCCTCGCCTGCCCCGCTGGTGCTGAGCTTCAGTGGGAACCCCCTGCACTGCAACTGCGAACTGCTGTGGCTGCGGAGGCTCGCCCGGCCGGACGACCTGGAGACCTGCGCCTCCCCGCCCAGCCTGGCCGGTCGCTACTTCTGGGCGGTGCCTGAGGGCGAGTTCTCCTGTGAGCCGCCCCTCATTGCCCGCCACACGCAGCGCCTCTGGGTGCTGGAGGGCCAGCGGGCCACACTGCGGTGCCGGGCCCTCGGCGACCCTGCGCCCACCATGCACTGGGTCGGCCCTGACGACCGGCTGGTCGGCAACTCCTCCCGAGCCCGGGCTTTTCCCAACGGGACCCTGGAGATTGGGGTGACGGGTTCCGCGGACGCGGGGGGCTACACCTGCATTGCCACCAACCCTGCTGGCGAGGCCACAGCGCGGGTAGAACTACGAGTGCTGGCCTTACCCCACGGAGGGAACGGCAGTACCGAGGGGGCCCGCCCGGGGCCCTCGGACATCGCCGCCTCAGCCCGCACTGCTGCCGAGGGCGAGGGGACGCTGGAGTCTGAGCCAGCCGTGCAGGTGACGGAGGTGACCGCCACCTCGGGGCTAGTGAGCTGGGGGCCAGGGCGGCCGGCGGACCCCGTGTGGATGTTCCAAATCCAATACAACAGCAGTGAGGACGACACCCTCGTGTACCGGTGAGGAGGGGCTTCGCAGTCCGTGCCCCCAGTGCCACCCCAGCCGCCCTCCTCTGAACTCTGCCCCATCCCTCGGGCCTGGCTACCTCTCCTGCTCCTTCTGCCTCCTTGGGGCTTCCACACACCCCTCCTCAGCTTCTGAGCTGCCTGGGCCCAGTGGGGGCTGCAGGAGGAGGGGAGGGGGAGGCCTCAGACGTGGCAGAGCGGGTGAGGCCTCGGGTATTGGCGGCCGTCTGCATTTATGCTCGTGGGCTTGGCCCGCACACGCGTGGTGTTTGTGCGTCTGGCGTGTGATTCTCCACCGCCTCGAGGCCAGCCCTGGGCCCGGGTGTCAATGTGCACACCTCTCTGGCCCCTGACAACCGGCTCCAGGGCCACACGCGCCTGTCTTGTTTTCTCTGCCTTCTTCAGTGAACACACAGGCCCGTGTGGTCCTGGGGAAGGGGGAGTTCAGAGCTGGGGCCTGGGGGCGCATGGTGAGGCGGGTGGGGGTGGGCTGGGGCCCGGGCCCCCTTGCCTGCACTCTGACTGCCTGCCCTTGCCCACAGGATCGTCCCAGCCTCCAGCCACCACTTCCTGCTGAAACACCTGGTCCCGGGTGCCGACTATGACCTCTGTCTGCTGGCCCTGTCACCCGCCGCTGGGCCTTCCGACCTCACAGCCACTAGGCTGCTGGGCTGTGCCCGCTTTTCCACGCTGCCAGCCATTCCCCTGTGCCACGCCCTGCAGGCCCACGTGCTGGGCGGGACCCTGACTGTGGCTGTCGGGGGGGTGCTGGTGGCTGCCTTACTGGTCTTCACTGTGGCCTTGCTGGTTCGGGGCCGGGGGGCCGGGAATGGCCGCCTCCCCCTCAAGCTCAGCCACGTCCAATCCCAGACCAACGGGGGCCCCAGCCCCACACCCAAGACGCACCCACCACGGAGCCCCCCGCCTCGCCCCCAGCGCAGCTGCTCCCTGGACCTGGGAGACACGGGCGGGTGCTACGGGTACGCCAGGCGCCTCGGAGGAGCCTGGGCCCGACGGAGCCACTCTGTGCATGGGGGGCTGCTCGGGGCCGGGTGCCGGGGCATGGGGGGCAGCGCCGAGCGGCTGGAAGAGAGTGTGGTGTGATGGCAAGGGAGCCAGCCCGGGGTGGGCGGCCTCCTGGCCCAGTGGGTCAGTGCTGCCTGGGAGTCCCTCCTGGTTTTACCCTGGGTCCCTTGGGAAGGACAGGGGGCGCTCTCCCTGGTTCTGGCCTCCAGTCGGGCAAAATGGGACAGGTCCCTGTGACAGGTGCTCACGGCCTCCGAGGCGGGGGCTACAGCCACCAAGTGCAAGTCTTGTTTTTCTTTATAATAAAATTACTGGGGTCACCTCACCGCTAGTCTCTGGTCTTGCCCTGCTAGGTTTCCTGAAAAGAGAGAGGGGACTCCGGGCCAGTGGAGGCACAAACAAGACGGGGTCAGTGCTGGGGCTACCAGCCCCATGGAGGCCCAGCCAGCCTGGGATGCCCTCGGGTCCTGGAGTGCTGTGGGGCCCAGCGCCTCTGTGCTCTTTGCCCACGTCTGAACACAGGGAACGCCCCTTCCTGACGGCGCATGGGCAGGATGTCTCGCCCTCACGTGGCATGGGCGTTACAGTGCACTGGGTAGCAAAGGGAGCAGGTGGGAGGCGGTGCAGCCCTTCTGGGCAAAGGGACCTGGGCTGGTAACGTTCTTAGCAACTCAGTAAGGAAGTCCCCATTGGCTCCCGTGGGTGA
The DNA here is from genome assembly GCF_005190385.1 of Monodon monoceros. Taxonomy (NCBI): domain Eukaryota; kingdom Metazoa; phylum Chordata; class Mammalia; order Artiodactyla; family Monodontidae; genus Monodon; species Monodon monoceros. Next base: position 101,718,206 of record NW_021703784.1, read on the forward strand.
CAACCTTATTCACCATCAGCCAGGGCACCTTCTGGATGTATAAAATGTCACTCCAAAGGGATTGGAAAGGGACTTGGAATCCCATTGCCCTGCTCTCAGTCTGCGGCCCCCCAGAAGGTTCCTGTCAGGGATGCAGGCCCTGAGCAAGATCTTGGCTCTCAACTGCTCCACTGACGCCCCTCGTGGCTTTGCTCTTGCTGGACACCCAGGGGCAAACACCAAGGGAGACCACGCCCACACGGCCCCTGCTCTAGTCCCCACCTCAAGGAGCCACAGTCACGGGGCGGCGTGCCCTGCCCTGCCTCCTCCAGGCCCAGGTCCCCACCAGCCTCTGGCCCAGACAGGCCTCCTCCAGCCTTCAAACAACCACTGCTCCTGGGCATCAGCTGGGAGGAGTCAGTGCTCCAAACACACTTCCGGGCACGTGTGGCGCAGCCCGTGCACCCAGTGCTTCGAGGACATGCAGGTGCCCGGGTCCCGCTGCGGAGGGTGGGCGTGGCACCCCAGGCCTGCGTGTGTGGCCCTTTCTGCCTAAGGGGGCCCACTGTGGCTCTGATGGCAGCCCAGTGAGAGTTGGCGTGATAAGGTGCATGCGTACACATGTGGCAGGCTGAGCTCACACACTTGTATGTGTGCATGGCATCGACACACACGTGTGCCTGCCCACCCAGCCCCGGAACACATACCTGGATGTGGCCCAAGAGAGATCCTGGTTCAAATAAAATGAAACAAGGTCTTCAACAGAGAAGAGCAGGAGAGCGTGAGCCCTGCAAGGGGCCGCGGAGAGAGGGTGGAGAAGGCACAGGGGAAGGCGGGGGAGGGCAGGTGGCCTGCAGGGCTGCGGCGCAGGGTTGGCAGGGCCAGTGGCCTGGTCCAGGTGCACATTTGGGCAGGACGCTGGTGCCCCAGCCTGCTGTCAGCCTCCCACCTTCCTCAGCCCCTTCAAGGCCCCCATGGCCCTGGTCTCCCTTCTCCACCTGCCAGCTCTAAGGCAGTGGGCGCTCAGGAGCCCTCCAGCCCACAGGACAGGTGGAGGGTCCTATGGCCCACGGGCACAACCACGGGGGGGGGCCAGCCGGGGTCACCAACAGGACAACACAGCAACAGAAGCAGGCAGGTGAGGGGTGGGGTGGCCGGGCCCCCTGCACACTGGCCACCCCCCACCGGGGCAGCCCTGGGACACCGTGGTAGGAGACCAAGCCCCCACAGCAAGAAGCGGGTGGAGCACACGTCACGACACGTCTCTGCCACGTGTGCAGGAAATGGCCCCCCGACCAGGAGTCCTGAGGCTCCTCACGGAAGTGCAGAGGCCCCACAACACGGACCCTGGGAGGTGGGCCGAGCCCCACAGGCTCCTTCCTCCCACGTGCTTTTTCAAAACGCTTCTGCACCCTCGGAGCACCTGCCAGACACCGTGGAGCATGTCAACAGGTGAGGGGAATGACGTGGGGCTGAGAGAGGACAGCGCTGCCCATGCGCCCCAGACCCAGCAGGGCTGGAGCAGCCGAGGAGAGGTAGCATCCCCCGGGACTCTCAGGTGAGGAGGAGTGGGTCTGCCAGGCCGCCACCCTCCACAGGGGGCTGGGCAGCATGATCTCCGAGGGGCAGAGCCCCGTCCTTCTGCCCCTCCTGCCTTGCAGAGTGTCTGACGGCAGCGTCTGCCCAGAGAGTGCCCGCAGCTACTCAAGCAGCGCTGGCCTCGGGGACAAGACAGTATGTGGCTGTGATTCCATCTCCAGCTATACACAACTGACAGGGCCTGACCGAGACGCCAATGGGCATCTCGGGCCTGAAGACTCTCACCTTCACGCCTCGGACTCTGAACTCGGCAAGGGCTCTGCTCATCTTTGTGGCGGCCGTGGGGTGGTCCTTGCCGTGGGCGATGACTTTGACCAGCAGGGAGTCGTAGTGGGGGGAGATGACGGCGCCTTGGAAGGCAGAGGCGTTGTCCAGGCGGATGCCCATTCCCTCCCCGCTCCGGAACACCTGCGGGGAGAGGCCAGCATGGGCCAGCAGGGTGCTGAGGGCCGTGCACAGGTGAACCCCAACTCTGGCTTGTGAAGTTCTTACTTTCCGCCAGCAAACCCAGGGGCACCCCACCGTGTGGAGGAAGGGCCGCAGTCACTGCTCCCTCCTCCCCAAGAGGAGAAAGGGGGCAGGACAAGGGATGGGGAGGGCACTCGGGGCTGATGCGGAGCCTGCAGGGCACGGAGGGACCAGGGCAAGCCGGCCAGATCCCACCGGCCTGCCACCCCGCCCGCCTGACCAACCCTCTTGCTTTTCAGGTTCATTCATTAGTTCACTCATTCATTCCACAGCATGTGTGCCCGCCTCGTGCCAGGTAGTGGGGACAGAGCAGCTAAAACAGAGTCCCCTGGTCGCAGGGGGCTCCCAGCCTGCTGGGCGAAGGGGGCAGACAAACAAATGAGGAAACACACAGGCGGGTGACAAGGATGCTGCAGGACGAGGGCAAGGCAAGCGGAGGCAGGCCAGGGGGCCAGGGGGCGTCTAACATATGCAGTGACAGGGAAGGCCTCCGTGTCCCCCCACCTTCCCTTCCTTCCAAATGGGAGGAGCCAGTGAGTGGGTGATTAATACTAGGAACAGGGAGCCAGGCCAGATGCAGGGAGACACACAGGAGCCCACGGGCCCAGGAAGGGAAGCAGAGAGCGAGGGTCAGAGAGGCGGCTCATGGGGATGCACGGGGGCTCCAAACGGTCGGATGCGGGGAGGGGGGCCACGGCACGGGGACAGGGGCTTGGGGCGTGAACATCTGTGGAGGGGGAGGGAGAGCCTGCACCCGGGGCAGGGGACCCATGTGCGGCACAGGTCAGGGAGACGGGGCGGGAGGGACAGCCGGGGGGGCTTGGGACACACGCTGCACCGTATTTCCACGTCTAAGGGACACAGGCCCGTGTTCAATAAAAAGGAACTCAATAAAATATTTAAGGGTGAACACACAGCTGTGAGCAGGAACTGTCAGCTAAAAATATTCTGCGGTAAACTAGGCTCGGAGGAGCCAGGCCCCGGAGGTGGAGGTGCAGCAAGGCAGCACTGTGTTTCCGAGCTGCCCCTTCCCGGCCGAGGGCAGGGAAGTCGGGGCCGCTCAGTGCACAGCACTCTGGCCTTGGGGCTGGCCCCCACCTATGGACTTGGACCCTTCCAGAAACGGAACTCCGGCGGCAGCTCTGCCTCAAGCCGAGCAGCTCTATGCGGCTTTCAGAATCCAGATAGCTCCCCTTCCCTCCCCGGCCACCCCACATCACTTGTCTCAGGAACTCAGGGTCTGCCTCAAAATCACCCTCGCCCTCCTCCCTGGACTCCCGCACGCATCCTGCTTCCTCAGAGGCTCGGGCCAGATGGGGAGCAGTAAACCAGCAGAGCCTATGACAGCACTGCTGACGTGCAGGACTGGAGGTATCCTTAGCTGGTGGCATGAGACAGGACCAGGGAACAGGAGTCCCAGCAGGCCAGAGGGTGCCTGCCTGCAGCGGGCCCAGAGGCTGGGGTGGGAGGGGAGGGGAGGGAAGGGGAGAGAGGATTGTCCAGGGGAGGGGCAGGGGAGCCCGCCCAGGCCCTCTCTCAGCCCCTGACAGGCAGAGCCTGCCTCTGGGTCTCCTCCCTGGCCCCCTCCATCTCCCCGACTCCCTCATTCATCCCTGAATGGGTCCCCTGGTCCCTTGGCCCAGCCCGTCCCCTCCACTGAGATATAACGGGCCCCAATCCCTTGCTGCACCCAGGGTCTCCCTCAGACTGAAGGCAGGACAGAAGCCAGCAGCGCTGCTCGGTGGGCAGTGAAGCTTTGGGTTCTTGTGACAATTTGTTCCCAGGGACCCTGCACTTCGCACCCAGCTGGTCTGCTCCCTGTTCCACGTGATCCCCCCCGCTGGCCTTTCCGGCCTGTGCACATGGCCGTCTCTCCCCGGGAGTGCTCTCCCCTTTAGTCCTGGACAGTGCCTGGCTCCCACGTACTCTTAGCCAGCTTCCTGTCAGCTCAAGCCAGGGGCCTCCTTCACTGCCAGGACCACAGGCTCCCTCGTGCCCCCTGGAGAAGCGTCTGCAAGCAGGCCGAGACTGGTGGCGGGCTCAGTGGGAAGGTGGCCCTACCTCAATGCGGCCGGTGTCCGGCTGGAAGCTGCGCGAGGGGTCCTCAGTGGTGACCCGGCACTGGATGGCACAGCCGTTGATGCGGATGTTCTCTTGCCGCAGGCCCAGGTCAGGCAGGCTCCGGCCCTCGGCCACGTGGATCTGAGCGTGGACCAGGTCCACACTGTAGGATGGGGGAGAGGCAGAGGAGGGGGAGAGCGTGAGGCAGGGGATGGGCAGGGCAGCCCCGGCCCCGCCGCCCCTGCCGGCTGACCCTTCGGCAGCCTCCTCCCAACCAGACCGGGCTGGGAACCCGCAGGGTCTGAATGAGGAGAACGCGGCAGCCGGAGGGGTGGCTGAAATATTAGCATCTACCTGATCTTGCACCCCCTCCCAAACTACTCCTTCCCACGCTCTGCCCTACTCCTTCCCTGGGGTATCTCTGTCCTCCTGCCTCCCCCAAACCCTCCCTTGGCCAAGCCTGGATCTGAAGGCTCAGACCCTCATTCTTAAGAGTGGTATGTGCTACAGGGTGTGTGCTGGGTGGGGCTGGGGGCCAGTTTGCAAGACAACAGGATTATAGTGAAGGCCAGGCTTGCTGAGATGCGGCCGCAGCTACTGGAGGGTCCACACCGGTGGGCGCCATCGTGGTCAGGATGCCACCCTCCCAGGACCTATGTTGCAGCTAGGCCTGTCCCCAAGAAAGACCCTTCAGAGAAGATCTCACAGTACAAAGCTCTCCAAATGTGCCTGGTTTTCTAAGCACACCTCGCTGACTGCCATGCTCCTAAGGACAGCAACAAATCTAAGTGGAACAGCTGTTTAAAAAAACTCAAGGTTTTAAATTTATTGTCACCGAGGCTTATGATAAGGACAGCCTGGGAACTACTACCCTGGCGGATCTTCCTCAGTGTTTCGTATTTCCTGCTAAACCACTCCACAGTAGTGAGGATGATGACCACGCATCGCCGCGTCTATACACCGCAGGCTATGGCTGTGCTCTTTCCCAGCTTCACCTCCGCAGTAATGCTCTGGGAGTCACTGTCATTCCCATCAGAGGAGGAGCCCGAGGGTCAGAGAGGCTGCAGCCCACCCAAGCTCTACGCAGCTAGTGACTTGGGAGGAAGCTGCACCCCAGTCTGTGTCTGTCTGACATAAAACCTCTGCTCTCGAGCAAGCAAAGACTCCCATCCTTAGCAGAACAGGCTCCAAACAGGCTCAAGATTGACAACAATTTTACAGCAATGCAATGGGGAAAGTCTCACGGGGCCAGAGGGCGAGGCCGGAGCACGTGCCTCAACTCAGCCTTTACCTCGAGAGAGCAAGGACTCTGAGGCCTTCCGTGCACCTGCCGGGCAAAGGCAGGCGCCCCAGCAGCATCCTCAGTCTCAGGTGGGGTCAGGGGTCGGGGAAGGAACTGTCTGAAAGGTTCCACGGTGAGATGGACTGACCCAAAGCTAGGGTGTAACACTTGAAAGGCTCAATGTATGTATTTTGAAACCATGAAAGGCCATATTAATTGTTTATGAAATGGGCAGGTTTTTTTGGAATGTCTCTACGCAATGCTTGTGGGAGAACAAATTGGAACAAGGGGTCTCGAAAGCTCTTTAGGTGAGATGTTGCTTATCCATTGCTCAGGTCATCCTACTAAAGGTGTCTATCATCAGAACTCTTCAGAGAGGTGGGCAAAGATTTAGGCCCAAAGATGTTAACTGACACACCCTTAATAACTACAAAAGCCAAACAACCTGATTGTCTAAAAATAGAGGAATATGTAGATAAGTTATAAAATACCCAGAAAATGGAATAGTGTGCAACCACTTAAAGTATTTGGAAAGAATGGGAATGCCTTAGACAAATATTAAATTTTAAATGTAGAATAAAAGTTCTATACAAAACATCTCAGTTGTGTCAAACTACTTATGTAGTAAATAAAGATGGAAAGAAACCAAAAGATTTAGTGTGGGCGTAGGAGACACAGCACAGGGCTGGAGACTACCAGCTGTGTGACCTTGAGCAACTCTCTTAACCTCTCTGAGCCTCAGTTTCATCATCTGAAAAATGGGGTTGATTGGCACCTTCTTCCAGTGAGGTCATGATGTGCAGCACACATCACAGCCTGCCGGGAACCTCCTCAGCATCCCGTTTCTGAGGGGTGGGGTTCTGAGTCATTTTTATTTGCTCCTTTGTACTAATTCTTACAATAACCATGTAATGCTTTTATAATAATAATTTTCATAAAAAGTAAGTACCTGGATCCCTAAATATTCTCTACCAGTGGACATGAGCTGAGCTCCCGCTGCCCACTCCCTAGGAACCACCTGATGTGGATTTCACACAAGATGGGGGAGACGCCCCTTCCCAGTACTGCTCCCCGCCGTTTGCAGCCGCGGGCTGGTCACGGAGGCTGCCCCTGCGTCACTGGGCCGACCCCTGTGCTCACTCGGTGATCTCCTCGGTGACGGTGTGCTCCACCTGCAGGCGCGAGTTGACCTCAATGAAGTAGTGCTTGCCGTACTTGTCCACCAGGAATTCCACCGTGCCCGCGTTCTCGTAGCCCACCTGTGGGGTGCCCTGATCAGCAGGGGCGCAGTGGTGGGAGCCCGATGGGGATGCAGGCTCACCCACTGGGCTGGTTCCATAATAGAACAGACTGCGGCAAACCCTGCCCCAACCGATGGCAGGCAGCCCACCAGCCCTGCCCCCGGGAGGCGAGAGCCCAAAACCCACAATGGGCCCCGGCCTGGACATCTTACCCCAGGCCTCCGCAGGAACCTCTGAGGGCTGCACACAGCTTGTCCGGGTGAGACACGAGCAGAAGCTCCTGTCTGGCCCAGACGGTGCCCTCTACCCAGCAGCTCCTCAGCTTTTGGGCACAGGCCCACCTGGCGCATACCCTGGCCTCTCCTGGACCCTTCTTATTCTTAGAGGGTCTTCAGAAAGTTCCCCTCTACTTTACTCCATCATCACTTCTGGCCACTACCCAAAGAGATGCCATTTGAGAGGAACCAACAGATAAGGCTCTAACTCAAAATACAAGCCTAATTCTAGCTTCATTTCTGGCCCTACCAAAACCACAAACTAGACTTCACTCAGCTCCCTCAAACCTGTTCTGGAAGGAGACACAGCATAAGCCAATAAATAAGACCAAACTCAAGGCAATAGTCCTCTTATAAAGGAACCAAAATCTCAACTATAATCAGACCCTAATCAATGCTGCATGTTAGCCGTGGCTGGCTTTCCATTTGGGGAAGGTTACAGAAGCGTCCATGGTCCGTGGGCACGGGCTGCCTGAGAGCCTGAGGGAGCTAGGGTCTGGAAGGAGAGCGGGCCCAGGGGCCCGCCTGGCAGCCGGGGAGAGCAGATCTGAAGAAATGTCCACTCAGGCCTCTGGGATGGGGAGGCAGAGACAGGGGTAGGATGCCTGGCCTCTGAGTGGGGGTGGGGTCAGGAGGGCCCCAGCGGAACAGAGAGCAGGGTCCCTGCTGCAGCCTGGTCACATGTGGCAGGCACTTTCCTGGGCTGGCCTGGGGGTAGTCACTCCATATCCCTGCAGAGCAGAGACAGGCGGAGGAGGACCTGGGGAGCAAATGGGTTGCAATAGATGTGATGTAGGGGACAGTTAAGAGTAAGCGAGGGGCTTCCCTGGTGGCCCAATGGTTAAGAATCCGCCTACCAATGCAGGGGACACGTGTTCGAGCCCTGGTCCGGGAAGATCCCACATGCCACGGAGCAACTGAGCCCGTGTGCCGCAACTACTGAGCCTGCGCTCTAGAGCCCGCGAGCCACAACTACTGAAGCCTGCACACCTAGAGCCCATGCTCTGCAATAAGAGAAGCCACCACAATGAGAACCCCAGGCACCGCAACATAGAGTAGCCCCCGCTCGCCGCAACTAGAGAAAGCCCACACGCAGCAACAAAGACCCAGTGCAGCCAAAAAAAAAAAACAATAAGTGAGGAAGGAAGAGATGCCTGAATACTGTTCCTTAATCTTAACAGATCCCACTGACTCTCATTCCCTTTGTTCCAGGGGTTCGCTGGTGCTGCGCAGAAACTCAATCTGTGCAGAGGGCACTAAGGAGGGGCCGGTGGCTCTTTCCCTCCTCCTCTCAGCCTTTCTGGTCTCCAGGCTTGGCCTCTGGGCCCAGCGCCTCTGTGGCTGCAAAGCAAGGATCCCGAGGGCCCCGCATCAGCCCTCAGTCCTCCTGCCCCCGTCCTGGAGCTGGTCACCCTGGGCCTCCCTGCTCTGCAGCAGTTGGCCATATCTGGACCCCAGTGACCACCGGCCGTGAGGCTTATGCCAGCAGGAGCTCAAAGCAAGCCTGCAGGAATGGGCTCCTTGTCTCCACGTGGGGAGGAGCCCGTGCCCTTGGCTTTCAAACTCTGTCCCCGAGAGCCCCTGCCCTTCACCTGCTTTGCAAGTTTGACAGAGTCACTGGTGAGCCGGCTCCGAAGCTGGGGGTCCAGGTGGGCAGCAGGGGCGATCTCGACCACCTTCTGGTGCCGCCGCTGGATGGAGCAGTCTCGCTCGTACAGGTGCAGGATGTTCCCGTACTGGTCCCCTGGGGTGGAGGCAGACTGCGCTCAGCTCCTCCTGGGACCCAGACACCCCTGAGCTGCTGGCGATCCCCGCACAAGCACTGTGGCCGCTCGGCACGGCTCCCAGCGGTGGCTCAGCCGGGACAGAAACGGGCACAACTGAGGCCTTGGGCCCGACCAGCATGGCCCCACAGCCCACCTTCCTGGGGAGGGTCTTCCTGAGGGAGAGCCCCTGCAGCTTTCCCCAAGCCAGAAGGAGCGGGTCCTTGGCAGCTGCCTTGCGCTGTGGCCCCGGGAACGCGCCCCACTCACCCAGGATCTGCACCTCGATGTGGCGCGGCTTCTCAATGAACTTCTCCACGAAGAGCGCCCCGTTCCCGAAGGCGGCCAGAGCCTCCGAGTAGGCCCGGGTGTAGTTCTCCTCCAGCTCCTGGGAGGGCAGGCGAGGGCCAAGGAGACAGTGAGTCCCAAGCTCTGCCGTGCACGGCCCCGCCCGCCCCCAGCACCCCAGTCCCTCTGCAGGTGGTCTCCCAGCCCTGGGCAGATGGCGTCTGCTCACCTCGTAGCTCTGCACAACCCTCATGCCGCGCCCCCCGCCCCCATAGGCGGCCTTGAAGATAATGGGGAAGCCGTAGGTGTTGGAGAAATGGTGAGCCTCGTGCAGGGAAGTGATGGGGGCATCTGTGCCGGGGACCACAGGGACACCTGTTGGGAGACAGGCAGGTCAGGCCGAAGCCCGCCAGCAGCGCCCCCGCCCCAGACAGCCCCCCTCAGGAGCTGCGTGGCCCCCGTCCTCACCTGCAGCAATGGCAATGGCCCGGGCCTCCACCTTATCTCCCATCTTGCGGACCACCTCAGGGCTCGGCCCAATGAACCGAACCCCGGCATCCTGGCAGGCCTGGGCAAAGTCTGCTCGCTCTGACAGAAACCCATAGCCAGGGTGCACGGCATCCACGTTGTTTTCCTGGCGGGGGGTTGGTGGCGTCAGAAGAGTGAAGCTCACCTCAAAGCCCTTCACACAGGCCCGCCCAAACCCTGCAGCCCTCGCACCTGCTCCCCCTCACTTGCTCCATTCATTCACTCACTCACTCATTCCCTCACTCACTCATTCCCTCACTCACTCACTCATTCGTTCACTCACTCACTCCTTTACTCACTCACTCATTCACTCATTCCTTCACTCACTCATTCCTTCACTCACTCACTCATTCATCCCTTCACAGGGACTCACTGCCAGCAGCGTCAAGTTTTGCGGGGGGCAGACACAGGACCCAGGCCTGGCCCTCAAGAGGCCCCCATCCCAGCCCAGCCCCGCTCACCTTGGCCACCTTGATGATGTCTGGGATGTGCAGATAGGCCTGCACCGGGGCGAGGCCGCGGCCGATGAGGTAGGCTTCGTCAGCTTTCTGTCGGTGCATCTGGCCAGTGTCCTGCTCTGAGTAGACAGCCACGGTGCGGATGCCCAGCTCCGTGCAGGCCCGGAACACGCGGATGGCGATCTCGCCTGGGGCCGGGGGTGGGCAACAGGATGGGAATTTAGATCCCTGGGTCCTAAGAGACGCAGAAAAAGGGGCAGGGAGCTGGGGCAGGGGCTGGACACTGGCTCCCGCTGTGCTCACCTCTGTTGGCCACCATGACCTTCTTGATGGGCTTGTACTCCAGGCGCCGGACACTGGGCGAGGCAGCGGGGGCAGTGGAGGTTCGGCGGATACCTAGGAGCCTCAGGCCCCCACGGATAGTTTGAAACTTCAGCATCTAGGGAGGGAAGTCATGGCCAGGTTAGAGAAGCCTCAGCTCAGAGGGTCCCCAGGAAGAGCGGGGGTCCCACGCCAGCCTCCCAGCAGCCCTGCATGAAAGCCAGCACCACTGCTGCCTCGATTCCTCCCTGCGGGGCTGAGTAACTATAGGGAAGGGAGCAAATTCACACCCAGATGGCACCCCAAGTTTACCCTCATACTCTAATACTCACTATAATTTCTAAAGCACCGCACTTCAAGCTTTTAAAGCAATTTCAGAGACGAGCCAGCAGCCCTGCATGACCACAGTGTGTAATGTCAGTGTCCCCTCTGCTGGGCACAGCTGTCCAGGCAGCCCCAGACTTTAGAAACTTCGTGCCCCACACTGACCCCTGCGTCCCTCCCTCAGGGTTCCGTCTGGCTGGGCAGGGAGGGTGACAGTGGATCTCCCCAGGAGCGAACCCGCATCAGTGTACTCTAGGGAAGCACAGCCTCTACTTGGTTAAAATGCAGATTTCTTCAAACTGCAGAAACCTTCCTTGCTACAAGGGCTACTAAGTAAATTAGTCATGAAACCCAGCTGAGGGCCAGTGAAATGGGCCAGTCACAAAAAGACAAATACAGCATGATTCTGCTTAGATGAGGTCCCTAGAGGAGTCAAATGCACAGAGACAGACAGTGGGAGTGGGGGGGCCAGGGGATGGGGGTGGGGTTGGGGATTGTTTAAAGGGGACAGAGTCTCAGTTTTGCAAGACGAAAAAGTGCTGGAAATGGCCAGCAGTGATGGTTGCACAACGGTGTGAAGGTACGTAATGCCCGTGAACTAACTATACACTTAAAAATAGTTAAGACGGCAAATTCTGTTATATCAGTAATATTTTATCACAACAAAAATAAATTGAGGGCAATTTACATCCCAGAATGTAGAACATCTTCAGAGGTCAACCACCCGCCTCATTTTACAAGTGAAGAAAACCAAGGCCCAGGCGAGCTTTAAAAAGTGTGTTCAAAGTCACACAGCTGTTACAGCAGAGCCCAAACTGGCATTCGGTCCTTTACCCTTGCTCCGGTGCCTTTATCCAGCTAACCACGTGAACTATTTCTCAGTAAAGTTTAAATGCTTGACTCAACCATTTTGTTTTAAGTAAGAAGCATAAATATATATTTATTTTTATATATAAAAACCTCAGCATCATATTATGGCCAACAAGACGGATAAGGGGAAATAAAGACCAAATAGAAAGACAAGAGAAGAAAAGAAATAAGGAAATAAAGAGAAGAAAGAGAAGAGGGAAGCCCTCAGACCAGGGGAGAGAGGGCGGCCCGCAGAGCATCAACCCCGCCAGGCACAGCACCAGGCGAGGGCATCGAGAACAAGGCAGGAAGGCCTCGGCTCTCACAGGAGGTAGACCCAGGGAAGGAGAAGAGAAAAGGAAAAAAACAGACAGAAATAAGGTCCTTTCAGATCATGACTAGTGCCCCAAGGGCAAGAAAACAGGTAACATTTTGTGAATTACCGGGCCGGGGGCTGGATATTAAGTGGGCCTCTCCAAGGAGGGCACAGACGTGGGGACCTAAATGCAGGAAGCCGCAGCCACACACAGATCTGATCTGCAGGGAACGCACCCCAAGCACAGTAACAGCCACGGCCAAGGACCTGAGGGAAGAAGGAGCTGGGTGTGTCCAAGAAAGATCCGGTCTGACAGCTGGGGGCAGGGACCCCACGGCTGAAGGTGAGACGGGCCAGGCTGCCGAGGCCTCTGGGTACGTCCGCCTCTCACCCAACACGATGGTGGAGGGCACGACCTGCTGCGTGTTTGGAAAAGATGCCTGGGTTGGGAGCAGCGAGGACGGAAAGAGGGTGCACGTGTGGGGCTGTGCAGGGGCTGAGACAGAGACAGCACCTCTGACTGGGGGGGACAGAGGGGGTGGGGAGGTATCTGGGATACAACAGGCTAGATTCGCTGAGACCCACTGTGGAAGATGAGGGGAAGGAAGAAGCCCAGGATGGGCGAGTGGAAGTGCCTCCCCGACCTCAGGAGAGACCAGACTGGGGGTGGGGACAGGCAGCCAAAGAGGTCAGAGCCAGGCAGGAAGCCTGGGCGCTTCAGCAAAAGGGTGGGGTTGGAAGCCCTGGGCCTGGGGTAGATCTGCTGGGGACAGAACAGTCAAGAGAGGAGGGCTTCCCTGGTGGCGCAGTGGTTGGGAGTCCGCCTGCCGATGCTGGGGACACGGGTTCGTGCCCCGGTCCGGGAAGATCCCACATGCCACGGAGCGGCTGGGCCCATGAGCCATGGCCACTGAGCCTGCGCGTCCGGAGCCTGTGCTCCGCAACGGGAGAGGCCACAACAGTGAGAGGCCCGCGTACCGCAAAAAAAAAAAAAAAAAAAAAAAGAGAGAGAGGAGTGGCGGGTGCACCAACGTTGAGTCTGGATGAGGAGGAAAGCCAGGAAGCGCCGTGGGGCTGGGGCAGAAGCTCTCGGGAGTTGAGAGCCAACAGGGGCAGAGGCGAGGGCGGGCGGTGGGCGCCCGGGGTCCCACCAGCAGTGCGAATGTCAAGGGTGGGGCAGCAGCCTCGCTGGGCTCTGGCTCATCTTCTAAAATGGAGCACACAGTCCTTACTTATTAATACAAAGTGGACGAACCTGGCAGACACCCCCGTACGCGTCATGCAGGTTAACATCACCAGCAGGAAACGGCCATCACATGCCTCCTGACGGGCGCCAAGAAGGACCTGCGGGTGTTCCTGCCACAGATGCCCAGCCTGAGTCTAATCGGGAGCCAACACAAGGCAAACCCAGACTGAGGGACGTTCCACCAAACCACTGGCCTGTACTCTTCACACGTGTCAAAGGTCATGAGGGACAAAGACTAAAGAACTTCCAGGTTAAAGGAGACTAAAGAGCCAGAACAATGAAATGCACACGTGCTCCTGGATTGGATCTTGGATTTCAGCTGCAGTAAAGGACATTAGGGGGACAACTGACAAAATTTAAATGAGGTCTGTACGTTACAAACGAGAATTGTGTCAATGTTAATTGTTGTACTGCAGTAACTTTAGACAATATCCTCATTCTTAGGGAAAAAACACTTAAGTGTTTAGGAGTTTAAGGGCATCATATCTGCAACTTACACTCAAATGGTTCAGGGAAAAACATGAGAATAATGAAGCAAATGTGGTCAACAGTGTTTGGGAAACTGGGGTAAGGGGTGTGAGAGAATTCCCCGCACTGCTTCTGCAGCCTGTCTGTGGGTCTGAAAGAAAGAAGCCATGCTCCAGCTGGCGCCGATGGAGGAGCGACCCAAGGGAGCCCCCGGGACCCGCTCACAGTGGGCGCCAAGTACCAGCTGGGCCCCAGAGTGGGAACATTTGACTCCCACACCTTTCTGAAAGCCCATGAGCTTCAGATGCTATCCTGTTATCTCCCCCTCGCAGGTCTACTGGCAGCACCTAACCCTCTGCACCGGCTTCCGGCTTCCGGCTTCAGACACCCACCCACTAGGAGGGAAGCGCTTGCCCAGCGGAGCAGCCAGAAGCAGGCAGGCCCTGGCGGTCCATGGCGCACACCCCAGGGAGCAGGTGTGGGATGCAAACCTCGCCCTCGTCCTGGGCACCAGATGCCTGCTCTGCTCAGGGCTGCAGGCGGGATCTTCCTCACTTATCTACAGGTGAGCAGCCTTACAGCTGGTACCACTGGCACGGAGATTCTCCATCCTCCAGGGACGTTTCAACTATTTCCAGGGAGGCACGCTTTTTTCTCCCACTTGGGTGGGTTTACTCTTGAGGACGCCTTAGGCACTACGCATTGTCCTGTGGATAAACAGACATTTCTGTCCTGTCCCCAACCACACATGCCCCAATCCCTTTTCCAGATAAAGAAAGAGATCCCTGGAGGTTATGCTCCCGGGCTGGGTGCCAAGTGCCTCCCTAGCTCAGTCAGCAAACAAGGGAGTCTGAATTATCCGGCCTTAGAGACCCACACATATTTCTGCATTTGACCCTCACACGTGCTCTAGACAGCAAGGGCTTCCCTGGCGTCCCACTTTACAAACCAAGAAACCAGGGTCTGGGCACTGGGTGGTGGAGGTGGGGGTCTCTGAACGCCCCGGAGCCCCTGTCCCGAGCAGACCCCGGGTGCGGGAGTAGCAGGCAGATGTTTATAGAAGGGGGAAGGTCACAGTCCTTCGCTGAAGTCAGCGCAGTGGAAAACGTGGGCAGAGGGCAGCCACACGCACCGGCTGGCAGCCCAGCGTGAACCTGGAGTCAGCAGGCCCGGGTCTGGGCACCTGAGGCCTCATTCCCGCCTCTGTGGAAGTGGCTACCACCACCCCAACCTCGGCAGGTCGTCCTGTGGATCACTGAGCAGGGGCCCTGAGCGCCATGCCTGGGCGATTAACGTGGCCGCCATCGCCATCTTCCCACTGGCCTTTCCTCCCTGATGAGTGCGGGGCACGAGAAGGAACCCTCGGCTCTGGTGCCCACACCCGCAGGGCTCTCATTCCCGCCCAAACCAGCAATGCGGCCACCCGTCCAGTGGCTCTCGCTGGACAAGGGCCGGAACGTGCGCCCACAGAGAGCGGACCGCATTCTCGGGTGGGAAGACCTGCACGCGACAAGGGAGCCCTGGGGCACTCACCCCACACCAGCCAGGCACCCAGGGCTGCTTCTTCCCAGGGAGGCCACGCCATCTGCTCGGCCTGAGTCAGTGGCCCAGGGTACAAAGTTCTCCCGCCCCAGTCTGCTGGAGGCAGGGACGGCTGCCAAGGCTGAGACTGGGGGAAGGGGCGCCCCAGAGCAGGGGAGGCATGGAGGCTGGGTCACGCAGGCAGCAGGAGCTTCACAGCCCAAAGCCTGCTCCCCGATCCCCAGGGATAGGGAAAGAGCATGAAGGAGGTGTTCTTTTTTAAAAAATTAATTAATTAATTAGGCTGTGTTGGGTCTTCCTTGCTGCGCGCGGGCTTTCTCTAGTTGCGGCGAGCAAGGGCTACTCTTCGTTGCGGTGCGTGGGCTTCTCACTGCGGTGGTTTCTCCTGTTGCGGAGCACGGGATCTAGGCGTGCAGGCTTCAGTAGTTGTGGCACACAGGCTCAGTAGTTGTGGCTCACGGGCTCTGGAGTGCAGGCTCAGTAGTTGTGGCGCATGCGCTTAGTTGCTCCGTGGCACGTGGGATCTTCCCGGACCAGGGCTTGAACCCGTGTCCCCTGCATTGGCAGGCGGATTCTTAACCACTGCGCCACCAGGGAAGCCCGAAGGAGGTGTCCTGAGGCAGGACACCAGTCGGGAGCGGGACAGCGGACTTCCTGCTGCCCCTGCAGGTGAAAGGCACAGAAACGTCAGCCAACAGGCAGAGTGGGGTCTGGGGAGGCTGGTCAGATGGGGCCCTCGTGGATGCCCGAGGGCACAGGTCACACTGCCCCCTCAGAGCCTAGACACAGCCCTGTAGCTCAGTTCCCAGCTTAGTCACAAGAGACCCCCACCCCCTGACCCCGCAAAGCCACGCTTGGGTCTTGAGGACACAAAGGTGAATAAAAATCCTGCTGCGTTCCCAGGACACCTCAGAACTTGGTTAACCCAGCACCCAGCCTTTTCCCTTGTCAAGTCCCACTCCCCTCCCAGACCTGAAACCCAGGGGGTTTGGCTGCCTGGTGCCTCCTAAGGCCTTTCCAGAATCAACTTCGGCTGGGAGAAAACCTGCAGGACAGAGGTGAGCCACCTCACAGAGGCCTCCCTTCCAGGAAGCAGGGCCTTCGTGGGTCGAGTGTGTGATGCACTCACTCTGGCTGTGTCGAGTCTGAGGGTCCGGGGTGGGCCGAAGGAGGCGCTGAGTGGGCGGATTCCCGCTCGGGGTGGCGGAGGCAGGCAGCCAGGCACCCGGTGAGGCCCGGCAGCAGCAGCTCAGCGCCTGAGGTCTGAGCGTGGCCAGGCCTCAGGAGACCAAAATCCCTTCTGCAGCCCTCCCAGAGGGGCTGCCTCTGGCATTCAATGGGACCCCCGCCCTGAGACCAAACTCTGGCATCTTGCAGTGACCTGAGTGCCAGCCCCTCTTCACAGCGCCACTTTCGCAGAGCACTGGCCTTCCCTCAAGCACCGTTGCAGGTAGCATTCTCGTCCCCTCACTGCAGAGCAGAGCACAGGTGACGGCACCGGTCACAGGAGGGCGGTGTGGGCAAGGCCCAGGCTCCCACCATTGCTGCCACACTGTGCCTTGCTTTTGAGCTTTCGGTTGCGGGATGGGAACCCAGAAGTTCTCAAGGTCGTTGGCAGTTTGGCTGAAAATCTTCCTTAAAAATGCCGAGGCCTTCGTTAACCAAACCCGACGCCCTGGGAAGCCCTCGTGTTCTGTTGCATCAGCTGACCTTGCCCAGGGGAGCCACAAGCCTTCAGAGAGGGCGGCTGCTCTGCGGACGGATGGGACTCCCCCACTGGCTGGGTTCCCCCGGGGGGAGAGGCCCCTTGGAGGAGCCAGGGCACAGCCAGCCTCCGGTCACCTGCCTCGGGGACGCCACTTTGCCTTGCTCAGTGCCAGTGGCACACATGAGCAAAAATCTCCTTTTCTGACCTCAGAGCTGGGGGAGTGATGAGCAAGAGAAAAGCAGCCGCCACCGCCCAAAGATCCCTTATCCGGTTTCCTCTCCAGTGAGCCGACAGGCCCAGAGAGGCCCGTTTGCTATTTTTGCAAATGCCAACTGACAGATCCCTTTCCTTGGCCCTGGGGTGTGCATTAGAGACGGGGAGGAAGACGGCTTTGACTCTCACTTGGGACGTGTAAACAACGCCAGCAAGAATGAGGCACAGGGAGGCGGGGAGTGTTGGGAACACCTGTTTCTCCCCCGCTGCCTCTCAGCGTGACTCCACAGGCAGTCTCGACTTCTCTTCCAGCTTCAAACCTCCCCCCAACACTGAATGGATAAGCTCAGTGTTCTTTCCTTCCAGAAGGGAGTGGTGACGATTCAGTCAAGAGGGTGCTGACAACAACCTGGGGCACGAGGCAGGGGAGGTAGTGACATCGTCTGCCAGGCCCGGTGACCTGACCTGCCCCTGCGGCTTCTACAACATCCAACACTCGCCAAGCTCGACCTCTGTGCCAGGCCGGTGCCAGCAGGTGGGGACACAGCGGGGAACAGCACACCTAGCAGAGTCTCTACTCTTTCCCAGGCATTGGGCTCCGCACGTACTAACTCAGGTCAGCCTCACAGCTGCTTATCACCCCCTTTGACAGAAAGAACCAGGCATAGTGGGATTAAGTCACACTCAAGGTCAGCCAGCAGGGGCAGTTCTGAGCCCACTTTGTATGTCTCCTTCTAGAGCAAGAGTGCTGACCCATTAGGGTGTCCTCACCTAACTAAAGGAATAAGTTATGGTTTTCATCAGAAGCACAGCGTGACAGGCACTTGGAAACCAAAAGCCAAAACCCCACTCCTGATAAAAATGCGTTACTGCCTGAACTTCGGCAGGGCCACCAGTGGGGCTCTGCACTTCTCACCAGGGAGCAGGCTAACAGAGCCAGCAATCACGTGTCCCTGATGAGCTAGGGCAGTTTCAATTCATCCAATAATCATCAAAATGTCACTAGAGGTCCCATTACTTCAGACCTAAACTGTACCTCCCAGGCTGCCTCTCGCAACCAAGAGCAGCACAGAATTCCGCTGTCAAGCCATCACCATCCAAATTTTGGTCCAGACAATAAAGCCACTGGGCTCAAGGGCGGACGTGCTCTCAGCCAGAGCAGGCTTGCTGGGATCAGGGTAGGCGGCCACCTGAATAGCTGTTGTAGCCAAGCATCGGGCCCTGGAATGTTCCTTCGAGGATCTGTATTGCTTCCACCCTAAATATCCCTGTTCTTCACACAGCAGCTCCTGCAGACTCAGAGGGCAACTGTGGGCAGGAGGCACAGAGGAAAGTAAAGCTGTGGCCCTGCTTTGCGGGTGGCTGGCTGATGTGTTAGTTTTGGAAGCCCACAGACTGAACTGCCCGCCCCCAGTCCCCAAGTACCTGAGCACATCCATCTCAGACGTGTGTTGGAGCAGCCAGGTGGGGTGAGAAGAAGGGAAAGCGGGTCAGAAACAGGCCCCAGGAATCTCCAAGTTAACTAGTGAGGCTCCTACACAATTACTTCCTACTACCCACCCCCAGCACTAGCACCCCTACCAGGCTTTATCCCCTGCCCCCAGCCGGCCTCAGCGGCTGGCTGCAAGCAAAAGCAGGTCAGAACCAGAAAGAAAGAGTTCTTGGTGGAGGACTCCACACTGTGGCAGAAGCGAGCCTCTGATGGATGGGGCTGCTCTCGGGGAGCCTTCCTTCCAGGCAGCTCCGCGCTGTCCTAAACGTGTCGGATGGTGGCCTGGGGCTGGAGGCCAACGGGGACAGATGAAAGGGAAAGACTCCGCCTGACTTTCAGGGCTGCAGCGGCTCATATCAAAGCGCCCAAGAGAGGACAGACCAAGGCCGAGACTTCTGAGCAGGGGGAGCTGAAGGGAGGACAGGAGAAACAACGAAGGTGACAGATGAAGAAGAATGGGGTGCGAGAACATCAAAGGCAGGAAGAGACTCGGAGCGGAAAGAGCGCGGGGCCTGGGGCAGCACAGCCCACCTCCCACCCTGAGCGGCGGGGCTCTGCGTCGCCCCTGGCAACCCTCGATTTAGGCGGCAGGCAGAGGGGAGAGGGGGTAAGAGCGGCACCTGGGACAACGGGCCCCGCGTTGGCCGAGGGGGTTTGTGGACTGGGAAACGGGGGAGGCTCAGAGAGAGAGGCGCATGAGGACTGATCAAGGCCCGCAAGGGAGTGGCAGGAAGCACAGGGTGAGGAGGGGGCCCGGTGGGCACAGCAGCGGCTGCCCTGTCCCAGCCTCATTTGAGGGCAGGGAGACTTTCAAAGCAAACACTGCCCCCTGGTGCAAAAGGAGTGCTACTGCCAACCTGTGCACGCCTGCCTGGGGACCTGAGCGTCGGGCCAGGCTCACAGCCGGAAAGCCACTCGCGCGAATTTCTCCACATCCTTTAGATCCCACTCAGGAAGGTCTTCCAGCACTCCTCCACCACCCCAGGCTGCTCAGACACCCTTCCTCGGGCGGCCATCTGTCTTCACCGCAGCTCTGTCACTGTCCCTGCCACAACCCCTGTCCTCCTGCTTGTGGGGGTTCTCGGTGAGGTCGTGTCTGCGTCTGTGTCCTCAAGGAGCCCCTAGCGCTCCCCTGGTGGCGCAGTGCTTAAGAATCCGCCCGCCAATGGAGGGGACACGGGTTCGAGCCCTGGTCCGGGAAGATCCCACATGCCGCGGAGCAACTAAGCCTGTGCGCCACAACTACTGAGCCCATGTGCCGCAACTACTGAGCCTGCACGCTGCAACGACGACCAAACGCAGCTGAAAATAAAGAAATTTATTCTAAAAAAATGAAATTAAAAAAAAAAAAGGAGCACTTAATGTTATAACGATTTGCTGACCCATCTCACCAGACACTGTGAGGACTTGGCGACAGGATTCTCAGTCTGTTTTGTCCCCCAGTGTCGCCCTAGCACTCTGCCCAGTGCCTGACACCGACGTTAAATGTCTGGGGAATGAATGACTGCTCCAGGCCACATGAGCTTGCAGAGTACTGTGAGCCCAGAAATACTGTGGAGCGGCTAGACAATGAATAAGGCATGGCCCCTCCTGGGAGCAGCACACACAAGCTAAAGGGACACATGAGTGTCCCTTACACACAGATAAGAGCCCAAAGTGTTGACAAGGAAGGTCAAAGGGGCAAGGTCAGCAAAATATACCTCCCAGCCCGAGGGTGGGAACCAGGACAGCATTTCAGGGCTGAGAGGGTGACAGGCACTAAAGACTCAATTCTAACCATGGCTGGACGATGCTTTGCAGGGAGACGGACACCAAAACACAGCAGACATGCAGGTGGTCCAGAAAGCTCCCCGACACCTTCATGGCACACCCACCCCAGCTGGCGAGTCACATAGGACCTCGTCCCCACTCGCTCACTCAGGTCACCCCAGTTTCAAGGTGGTAGGAAAGTGGACACCAGTGTATGGGCTGAATTTTGTTCCCCAAAGAGATACGTGGGAGTGCCAACCCCTAAGACCTCAGAATGTGACTTCAGTTGGAAATAAGGTCCTTTTTTGTTTTTTCTTTTTGGGCCGCTCTGCACAGTATTCAGAATCTTAGTTCCCTGATCAGGGATCGAACCCGTGCCCCCTGCAGTGGAAGTGCAGAGTCCTAACCACTAGACCACCAGGGAATTCCCCAAAATTAGGTCTTTACAGAGGTAATCAGTGAAAATGAGGTCACTAGGGTGGGCCCAAATCCAACATGTTTGGTGTCCTTATAAAAAGATGAAATTTGAACATAGAGACAGACACACGCAGATGGAAGACCATGTGGAGACACACAGGGAGAAGACAGCCATGTGCCTGGAGAGAACGCCAAGGATTGCTGGAAACACCGGAAGCTGGAAGAGATAAGGAAGGATCCCCCCCAGAACTGTCAGAGGGACCGTGGCCCTGCTGACACCTTGACTTTGGACTTCTGATCTCCAGGCTGTGAGACAATAAATCTCTGTCGTAAGCCATCCCGTTTTGGGTTCTTTGCTATGGCAGCCCTAGGAAACTAACAGACCCACGTTCCCCATAAATGACCAGAACCTATAGAGACCCTAAAACCAGGGGCTGGGGAGTACAGGGTGTTAAAAACGCTCCCTTGAGAATTCCCTGGTGGTCCAGTGGTTAGGACTCCACACTTCCACTGCAGGGGGCACGGCTTCAATCCCTGGTCAGGGAACTAAGATCCCGCAAGCCACACGGTGCGGCCAAAAATTGTTTTTAAAAATAAAAAATAACCCCCCCCCTTCTCTCACCCGCTCATCCTGAAGCAGGCCAAGCGGGGGCCTTCAGAGCACGGAGCTATTTAGGACTGTGATCAGCACCCTCTCTGGGCCAGGAAAGGCCGAGTGGGTGGCAGCAAAAACGAGCCTGTGAACTGTGCCGATGCCAACACATGGCTGCACGGAGAGAGGGCAGAGCCAGCAGGAAGACCTCCTGAAGAAACACACCAGGGACGAATCAAAGGACAAGGAGGAAGGAGGGAGGTGGTTCAGGCGTGGGGACAGGGGGAGCAAAGACGAAGGGCCAAACAGCCTGGCAAATGTCCACTGAGGCCAGGGAGTGAGGATGCCCAGGAGACCAAGTGCAGACACCTAGACTCCAGGTCACGAGCCTGCACGCGCAGCAAGGGGCGCAGACTTACCCTCAATGTCAGGGGATGTGACCCAGGAAACTAGGCAGGGGAGGAGGGATTTGCAATTTAGAGGGACCACTCTGACTGTTCTGAGGAAGACGAATTTGAGGAGGAAAGACTAGAGGTGGAAGAAAAACAAGGAAGATGTTCTAATGTAGGCAAGAAACATGCCGGAAGTACTCCTCCAGCACCTGTTTGACGAGGGGTAAAGAGGCCACAGGTAAGGGTGGCTCTTGGCTCCTGTTTTAAGGGAAGGGGTGAACAGTGGCAATGCCAAGTTAAGGAACACAGAAGCGGATGTAGGTAGCGGCCGGCAAGTTCAATTTTGACCCTGATGAGCTTGAATTAACTGCAAGCTATCCAGCTGGGGAGTCCAAACAGGCTGCTGGACGTGAGTCTGACATTGAAGGAGAACTCTGAGCAGGAAAGGGAGGTCTGGGAGCCACGTCCTGCTGGGGACATGAGGGCAGGAGGGATGGATGGGGCGGCCAGAAACACCCACGGGCCAGGATGAGCCGAGGGACACCCAGGGACCAGCCAGGGCCGTGGGCGCATGGTGAGGGCCAGGGCTCTGAGGAATGTCATGTCTAAGGCAGCAGAGCTCTGATAAGGAGTGAAAAAAACAGACATGGGATTTGACAGCAGAGGGCTCACTGGTGGCCTCAGTGGTGGCTCAGAGGGGGTAGAGGTAAAAGTGAGTTAGTGGGAGGTGAGGAGGTTTCTGCTGTAAACTCCCCAATGTCTGGACAAGGACGTCTTAACTTAATGTTCAAGTAAGAAGAGGAGAAATGCAGGATGAGCACTTGAGGATCCTAGACGATCCTAGAGGGTACTAGGATCGAGGTTTCCTCCCTCCCTCCCTCCCTTCATTCCTTCCTCCCTTTCTTTCTTTTTCATTTCTTTATGAAACATTTGAAAAATACAGACAATACAGCTAGCAATATATATAAGACCCAGAAACTCAGAATAAACTGATGTCACTATGTTGACATATTTGCTTCACATTTTACGGTAAGAACTAGGTCTGGTGAAATGTATGGATCGAACACAGGGGTTCATTTCTACCCTTCTGAAATCCCACTAAAACATCGGTAAAAGGATCTTTTTAAAAAGAACACAAACCCCCAAGGACAAATGGGAAAGCCAAGGGCAGCAGATGAGAGAGGCCCCTAAAACTGAACGATGCACAGCATGTGGACAAGTGGCAATGACTGGGGGTGGGGGGTGGAGAGCACGCAGAGGAATCCACAGAGTGAGCAAATTCGACTTTCAGCTCCCGGGAAGTTCAGAACTTAGCGGGTCGGCTGGACAGTGGGGCTGCAAACTGAAGGCTGGTTACAGTCTAAGGGAGTAAGAGCCCCAGACCCATCTCTGCACCACACCCCAGCAGAACCACAGGAACAGCAAACAGCCTCAGCCCTGCTGAGCCCAGCGCAGTCACTGGCTGAATCCTCGCAGCGACCCCTGCGACGGTTCACCTGCGCTCCCAGGTCTAGAGCCATGGAAACTGAGGCGCAGACAGGACAGATGGAGTCATGTGCCCAAGAGCACGCTGCTAGGAAGTGTCAGAGCCAGGTGGACCGGTTATGGGCATCCAGGGCCCCGCTCCTGACCGCCAGGCACTGGCGCCTTTCAGAAGACGAGAGGTTGGGTTCCTGGAAAGGCTCCACTGTGGCCACGAGGCCCAGCCAGGGGAGAGGCGGCAGACAGGGCACCAGACGGCACTGCAGACAGCAGGGGAGATGGCAAAGTCCTCGGCTACCACAAAGTGGTTCCCAGGCTGATGGCTAGGGAGCACCCTGAGGGCTCCTCTCTAGGAAACCACCCGCCCAGGACGGACGTCCCGTGGCTACAGACACGTAGTCGGCACCCAAAGAAAGGGGTGGCCTGCAGCCTCCTCTCAAGGTGAGGACAACTGGTCCATAAGCCCCACCGTGCCCAGGCTTTCCAATCGGCTTCAGTATGAAGGGACAGCCAAAATCACCAGATGTTTGAGGACAGAGCCAAAAAAATTCACCAAAACAAACTGGGAATAAAAACATGGGACTCTGAGGAGAAAGTAATAGAGAGAGCAGATACTTAGAAAAAAACCACTATAATTAATCTCAGAGAAGTAAGAGAAGCTATAGCACTGCGAGGTGGCAGCTATTTTAAAAAGGCAATGAGAAAGAGCTCTAGGGAATTAAAAATAGCATTGCAGACATTTTTAAACATAATAAATAGAAGAATTAGAAGACAGTGGAGGACATCACCCAGAAAGCATAACAAAAAGACGGACATATGGCAAATAGGAGAAAAGGTAAGAAAATAAGAGGCTGAGTCCGGGGAGCCCACCCCCAGCCCCCCGGGGGGGGAGCAGGGCAGAGTCATCCAGCATCACCTCCTGCACCTCGTGCACTTGTGGCTGTGAGGACCCTTTGAGCCCCAGCACGATGCCCAAAGTCCTGCCTGGAAGTAAGATCAGGGGGATCCTGTTAACTTCCTGTATCACAGAGTGGGTGGCTTAAAACGACCAAAATGTATTCTCTTTTAGTTCTGGAGGCCAGAGTTCAGCATCGGTTTCACTGGGCCCAAATCGAGGTGCAGGCAGGGTCATATCCACTCCGGAGGCTGCAGGGGAGTGTCTTTCCTTGCCTCCTCCAGCTTCCGGTGCTGCCAGAATGCCTCTGCTTATGGCCACATCACTCCAGTCTCTGACTCTGTCATCACTTGGCCTTCTAGAACCGCAGTGTGTGTCTAACCTCCTGCATCTCCCTTCTGAGGACACCTGCGATGGTATTTAGGGCCCCCGGATAATCCAGGGTCACCTCCCCATGTCAAGATCCTTCACTTTGTCATATCTGCAAAGACCCTTTTCCCTGATAATGTGACACTTACAGGTGCCAGGGATGAGGACCTAGACATCTTTGGGGGCCGTCACTCAGCCAACTACACTCCTGAAGAGAAGAAGGAGGCCACAGTAACGCCGAGCCACTTCTGAGGGAAACGCTCTCCAACCCATAATTTTCTACCCGGTTAGACTATCAATCAAGTGTGAGGGCAAAATAAAGGTATTTTCAGACCTGCTTGGCCTAGGAAAGTTTACCACCCTCACGTGCATCTTCCCAGGAAACTCTTGGGAGATGAGCACCAACAAAACAAGGGAGTAAGAAGACCGAGAAGCCTGGGAGCCAGCACAGAAGGAAGCCCGGGGAGTTCTCAGGGGATGGTGAGAACTGCTTCTCCAGACAACAGCACGGGCCGGCAAGCTTCCAGAGATGGGGCTCCAAGGGGGCAATCGGGGGTCTAAATAAACAAAAAGGCTGGATGACCTGATGTCTCTGAAAAAATGGGGAGGAGATGGCAATTTTTATAGTTCGTCTGGGGATGAAGGAATGAGGTAAAGAGTAACTCCAGGAAACTGAGAAGTTATACAGGAAAATGTTATCACGTATACACTTGGTGTTCTCAACTGTGAATATTTACTTGATTTTAATAATGTAAAAACTGAAGATGTACTTTTAAATGGTTACGTAACCATGCGGGAAGGAGGAGAGCAGGGAAAGTGGGTATGTCTGGGCTGGGGGGTAAAAGCGAGCTAAACCTTCCACAGGAGGAGGTCAGAAAATAGAGCCGAATGCTGTTTGGAAACAGGAGGGTAGGCTGCTAGGAGTTACAGAGATGGAGCACCCCTGGAAAGCGGCTCAGCTCAGGTGAAAGACTGGCCTTGTACTGGATGAAGAGCGCCTCCCTCCTCTGAGAGCAAAGCTCTAGTGCCAGTGTAAAATACCCCAGCACCGGCTGGGACCCAGGCATCACCCAATACACTGACCCTGCCAAGGGCTAAGATGACCAGTGGCTTTTGTGCTCCGGCTCCCTGGGCTGACAGGGCAAGACATCATGTTCAGAGAGGCACAGCCGGAGAAGCAGCAGCCCAGGGAAGGAAGACCTGTAGACGGCCGTGCTTCCTGTTCACACCCAAACTCCTGGTTAGCCACAGCCACTCCAAGAAGCAGGATGAGACTAAGCTTTATGAAAAATATCTGGCTGGTCAGATCAGCAAAAGATACAGATTAGAAAAGGCAATGGCGTTTCCCTGTGAGGGGGGTTAAAAAAATTTTAGACAGTTTTCTGAATGAGTTGGTTTAGGTCAAATGAGTCTTCTGGAATAGCAAAATATTAGACTGATTGTATGAGATTTCTTAAGTTTCTGCTGTGATCTACCTGTATCTTGGCATGTTCCCACAACAGGTTGTGTTAATATTCTTTCTTTAGAGGAGAAAAGCAAAAGTTAGACATGTTTGGAATTTAGATATTAAGTATGTTTTACTTTAAAATGTACCATGACGGACTTCCCTGGTGGCACAATGGTTAAGACTCGGTGCTTCCACTGCTGGGGACGTGGGTTTGATCCCTGGTCAGGGAACTAGGATCCCGCATGCCGCGTGGTACGGCCAAAAAATAAACAAACAAAAAAAGTACCATGAATCAGAGATTGGTAGCCCTCAGCACAATCTGGCCAGAGAAATGTGAGTAGCAAGACCGATTACTTCAATCTCCTCCCGGGCGCCCGACTCTTTTCTCAACCAAGATAAAGTCGCTGAGCCAAGGGCCGCCAGATTCAGCCAATCAAAATGCAAAGTGTCCAGTTAGAATCTGAATTTCAGCTAGACTGCATTTTAAAAAATGTACAAGTATATCCTGTGCAATATTTGGAGCATACTTACACTACTAAATTATTGGTTTATCTGAAATTTGAATTCAACTAGCCATTTTAATAAACTAGCCATTTGAATTTAACCAGTATTTTATCTGGCAGCCCCAATGCACCAACAGTGCCGAGGCCCTGACTGGATCTTAAGGAGAAAAAAAAAAAAACACGTAAAGAGAATTCCCAGATGTTGATGTAACAGGGCAGGGAAAACACAGTGGTAAGACCCCAGGGGTCGAACGGCCTGGGTTCCAGTCAGGGCTCCACCAAGACCACTAGCTCTGGGCAAGCTGTTTAATCTCCAGGCCTGAATTTCTTCATCTGTAAAATCAGGGATAATAACAGTAATGTGCATAGGCTTGTTACAAAGATCAAACGAGTTAATGCATGTAATGTGCTCAGAAGAGTGTCTGGCACATAACGGGCCTTTATTATAAACGTCAGCTTTCAGTGTCAGCAATGTAGAGGCTGAACAGGGGACTTGGTCCTGCTTCTGATGGGCAGAGGTGAGCAGGGCCAGGGCCATGAGGAGAGAACCAGAGGCCAGCCCAGTCGGGCTGGGGCTTGCTTGCGGAGATGATGCTTTGAAGCACAACTTGACCCTCATAGCCTCCCTAGTCAGAGCAAGTCAGATGACCTAAGAAATGGGGTCCTCCCGCCCACACACATCCTTTGGGGGAGGATCTATCATGAGCCACCCGCACCAGGCACAGATAGATCGCTCCCACCGGCTCCCTGACTCTGCCCCTTTCCAACTCAGTGCTCAGTGACATTGAGTAACAGCCTGCAACTGATCACAGTGGGCATCTGTACACCACAGAAATCTGCAAATGCTACAACCAGGGCCCTTTCCACACCTCCCCGGGAGACACAGATGAAAAGAACACCTAGACGGGCTAAGCATCCCACCGTGACCTGGAGACAGGCAGTAAGGGTGGGCTGGGTGAGTGGTACCCCCTCTCCACTTGCCCGTTTGGCTACAGACCCCAAATAAAAAGGCCTCTGTGGGAGGTTTATAGCAATACAATCTTACCTCAGGAAACAAGAAAAATCTCAAACAACCTAAACTTACACCTAAAGCAACTAGAGAAAGAGGAACAAACAAAACCCAAAGTTAGTAGAAGGAAAGAAATCATAAAGATCAGAGCAGAAATAAATGAAATAGAGATGAAGAAATCAGTAGAAAAGATCAATGAAACTAAAAGCTGGTTCTTTGAAAAGATAAGCAAAATGGATAAACCTTTAGCCAGACTCAGGAAGAAAAAAAGGGAGAGGGCCTAAATCAATAAAATTAGAAATGAAGAAGTTACAACTAACACCACAGAAATACAAAGGATAATAGAATACTACAAGCAACTATATGCCAATAAAATGGACAACCTAGAAGAAATGGTCAAATTCTTAGAAAGGTACAATCTTCCAAGACTGAACCAGGAAGAAAGAGAAAATATGAACAGACCAATCACAAGTACTGAAATTGAAACTGTGATTTAAAAACTTCCAACAAACAAAAGTCCAGGACCAGATGGCTTCACAGGTGAATTCTATCCAACATTTAGAGAAGAGTTAAAACCTATCCTTCTGAAACTCTTCCAAAAAACTGCAGAGGAAGGAACACTCCCAAACTCATTCTATGAGGCCACCATCATCCTGATACCAAAACCAGACAAAGATACCACACAAAAAAGAAAAGTACATGCCATGTTCATCACTGATGAACACAGACCCAAAAATCCTCAACAAAACACTAGCAAACCGAATCCAACAATACACTAAAAAGATCATACACCATGATCAAGTGGGATTTACCCCAGGGATGCAAGGATTTCTCAATATCCACAAATCAATCAGTATGATACACCACATTAGCAAACTGAAGAATAAAGACCACATGCTGGGGCCTCCCTGGTGGCACAGTGCTTAAGAATCCGCCTGCCAATGCAGGGGACAAGGGTTCGAGCCCTGATCCGGGAAGATCCCACATGCTACAGAGCAAATAAGCTTGTGCGCCACAACTACTGAGCCTGTGCTCTAGAGCCCGTGAGCCACAGCTACTGAGCCCATGTGCCTAGAGCCCATGTTCCACAACAAGAGAAGCCACCGCAATGAGAAGCCCGTGCACCGCAACAAAGAGTAGCCCCTGCTCTCCACAACTAAAGAAAGCCCGCACGCAGCAATGAAGACCCAATGCAGCCAAAAAAATAAATGAATAAATAAATTTAAAAAATATTTTTTAAAAACCCATATGATCACCTCAATAGATGCAGAAAAAGCTTTTGACAAAATTCAACATCTATTTATGATAAACACTCTCCAGAAAGTGGGCATAGAGGGAACTTATCTCAACATAATAAAGACCATATATGACAAACCCACAGCTAACATCGTACTCAATGGTGAAAAGCTGAAAGCATCTGCTCTAAGATCAGGAACAAGACAAGGATGTCCACTCTTGCCACTTCTTTTCCACATAGTTTGGAAGTCCTAGCCACAGCAATCAGAGGAGAAAAAGGAATAAAAGGAATCCAAATTGGAAAAGAAGAAGTAAAACTGTCACTGTTTGCAGATCACATGATACTATACATAGAGAATCCTAAAGATGCTACCAGAAGACTACTGGAGCTCATCAATGAATTTGGTAAAGCTAGAGGATACAAAATTAATACACAGAAATCTCTTGCATTTCTACACACTAACAATGAAAGATCAGAAAGAGAAATTAAGGAAACAATCCCATTTATCATCACATCAAAAAGAATAAAATAGGGCTTCCCTGGTGACACAGTGGTTGAGAGTCCACCTGCTGATACAGGGGACACGGGTTCGTGCCCCGGTCCGGGAAGATCCCACATGCCGTGGAGCGGCTAGGCCCGTGAGCCATGGCCGCTGAGCCTGCGCGTCCGGAGCCTGTGCTCCACAATGGGAGACGCCACAACAGTGAGAGGCCCGCGTACCGCAAAAAAAATAATAATAATAATAAAAAAATAATAATAAAATAAAAATAAAATAAACCTACCTAAGGAAGCAAAAGACCTGTACTCCGAAAAGTATAAGATGCTGATGAAAGAAATCGAAGATGACACAAACAGATGGAAAGATATACCATGTTCTTAGATTGGTAGAATCAATATTGTCAAAATGATTATACTACCCAAGGCAATCTACAGATTCAGTGCAATCCCTATCAAATCATGAATGGCATTTCTCACAGAATTAGAACAAACAATTTTTAAATTTGTATGGAAACACAAAAGACCCCAAATAGCCAAAGCAATCCTGAGAAAGAAAAACAGAGCTGGAGGAATCAGGTTCCCTGACTTGATTATACTACAAAGCTACAGCAATCAAAACAGTATGGTGCTGGCACAAAAACAGAAATACAGATCAATGGAACAGAATAGAAAGCCCAGAAATAAATCCATGCACCTATGGTCAATTAATCTATGACAAAGGAGGCAAGAATATACAATGGAGAAAAGACAGCCTCTTCAATAAGTGGTGCTGGGAAAACTGGACAGCTACATGTAAAAGAATGAATTAGAACATTCTCTAACACCATACACAAAAATAAATCAAAATGGATTAGAGACATAAATGTAAGACTGGACACTATAAAACTCTTAGAGGAAAGCAAAGGCAGAACACTCTGACATAAATCACAGCAGTATCTTTTTGGATCCACCTCCTAGAGTAATAGAAATAAAAACAAAAATAAACAAATGGGGCCTAATTAAACTTAAAAGATTTTGCACAGCAAAGGAAACCATAAACAAAACGAAAAGACAACCCACAGAATGGGAGAAAATATTTGCAAATGAAGCAACCAACAAGGGATTAATCTCCAAAATATACAAACAGTTCATGCAGCTCAATATCAAAAAATAAACAACCCAATCAAAAAATGGGCAGAAGATCTAAATAGACATTCCTCCAAATAAGACATACAGATGGCCAAAAAGCACATGAAAATATGCTCAACATTGCTAATTATTAGAGAAATGCAAATCAATACCATAATGAGGTATCACCTCACACCAGTCAAAATGGCCATCATCAAAGTCTACAAACAATAAATGCTGGAGAGGGTGTGGAGAAAAGGGAACCCTCTTGCATTGCTGGTGGGAATGTACATTGGTACAACCACTCTGGAGAACAGTATGGAAGTTCCTTTAAAAACTAAAAATAGAACTACCATATGATCCAGCAATCCCATTCCTGGGCATATATCTGGAGAAAAACATAATTTGAAAAGATATATGCATCCAATGTTCATAGCAGCACTATTCACAATAGCCCAGACATGGAAGCAACCTAAATGTCCATTGACAGAGGAATAGATAAAGAAGCTGTGGTACATATATACAATGGAATATTACTCAGCCATAAAAAAGAATGAAAGAGGGCCATTTGCAGCCACATGGCATTATTATTATAATCTCTGATAGAGATTGTCATACTAAGTGAAGTAAGTCAGACAAAGACAAATATCATATGATACAACTTATATGTGGAATCTGAAAATATGACACAAATGATCTTATTTACAAAAGAGGAACAGACTCACAGACTTAGAAAACAAACTTATAGTTACCAAAGGGGAAAGGTGGGGGGTGTGGAGGGATAAATTAGGAGTTTGGAATTAACATATACACATTACTATATATATATTAGATAATCAACAAGGACCTACTGTATAATACAGGGAACTCTACTCAACATTCTGTAATAACCTATATGGGACAAGAAAAGATATATGTATATGTATAAATGAATCACTTTGCTGTACACCTGAAACTAACACAATATTGTAAAACAATTATACTCCAATATAAAATAAAATTTAATTTTAAAAAAAGAGGCCTCTGTGTCTTTTGTAGAAGCCTCTTGTACAGAGCATTTAATTCAGTCAAAACATGAGGATGAGCTAAGGAAGAAATGAATCAGAAACTCTCTATGCTCAAGGCAGTTCAGAAGCCATTCTGCAACACTAATAAACCTGTGAGGATACCAAAATAAAGATTCCTTTGATAATCTCATTTAACAACGTGAAAATTAGTCTTTGCTTTTTAAGGGACTGATTTCCTTACTCATATACCCTTGACACCTTTTCTCTCTCCCCACCCCTCCCCCTTCACTCTTTCTTAACCAACAGAGGCATTTGCAGGTTGAAATGTGAGGATTTAAAATAATAGCTGTTGCATATACATGTCAAATGTCTATTCTGTAACAGAACTTACCCCCTCCCTCCCCCATCCCAGATGACACACACTCCCCAAAACCCAACCAAACACCTCTTGTCTTCCATCCCCAGGGAACTAGGGCTTCAGTTTGGGGGTCATCTTTGTCCTTCCCTCTCCCTCTCCCACCATCTAGTCAAGAAGGCCCATCAGTTCTTCCTCTGAAATGGCTCACGTCCTCCTTGCTTTCATTTCCACTAACCCACCCTAGATCACCCCCTTCTTCCTACCTGAACTGCTGTAAAAGCCTCCTAACCATGACCAACCATTACCATTGGTTGGCTTTAGCTACTGATCCAGGCTATATACTGAGGACAGCATCCCCGGTGCAGGCATTCTTTCACTCTCTTTTTAAAACCCTCCACGACCCTTACTGCCTACAGGTAAGAATCTTGCCTCACATCACTAGTCCAACCTGCCTGTCGAGCCTCATTTCCCATCACTCCTCAGCCTCCTGGGTCCTGTAACTCCAGCCAAACTGCCTCCTCCTTGTCCCCAAATAATCCAAGCACGTTCCCGTCTTCCTCAGAGCACTCCTTTCACCAAGATGCTCCCCACCTGGATGCCCTTTTCCCTGTGCAAAGCCCACTCATGTCTGGGTCATGTGTCTAATTTTTCTCCCTCCCGAAATCCCACCAAAACTTTAGTAAGAGGTTTTTGTTTTTTAAGCTATAAATCCCCAAGGACAGAGAGACCAGGAAGGGAGACCTGGTCCAGCTGCAGCAACATAACTGTGGAAGCAGCTTGGGTTAACTGTCCTCGTGGCCCTACCTGGCAGTGGGGAAGGCTGATCATCCACCAGTTTCCACCACCAAGAAAAGCTAGGGAACTGTGGCTCCAGGTCCCCTGGGATGGGATGAATGGGCTCATACATACAATGGAAGCTGGGTGAAAGCTTTTGAGAAGCAGTTAGATCCCTAAGTCCGTCCCCCCACCTCATGCTGCTGGAGACCACCCCTCTCCCACCCTCTCCTGAAGAACAGAGGTTTGCTCTCTGGAGAGGACGAAGCTCAGGGTCTGCACTGCGGGGTGCAAGGCACAGTTGAGGGCCTGGGTACCTTGCCAAAAACAGGAGAGGAAAGTTAAGTGAGCCTATGCATCCTGTCCCCTTGCCCACTCAGCTCCTAGAACACCCTTCCCCTCCTCTGAGACCTGACCCAGCCCAAGAGGGGAGGCCTCAGGATATTGACACTGAGGTTCCCCAACAAACAGCATGCCTCATCACCACTGTGCACCTCAGAAACTGGACTCCCAGGCAGCTTTTAGCCCCTACTAGTCATTGTGAACCGGCAACCAAAGGTCACTGGGCAGCCGACGACAGATTCCTTCAAAGAGAGACCAAAGGAAAGTAGCAGAAAAAAGCAACTTGGAGGAAACAGCCAATGCAAGGAGAAGAAAACTTAAACAAACATGGCATTAATATCCTCAGAGAAACAAGAAAAGATTACATAGGTGGAACTGCAGGATGTTCTGCACATATTTTTAAAGACCCATTCAGAGAGCAAGAAAAGCTCTTGGAAATTAAAATATAATGGGAAAAACAAACAAAAAAATCAATAGAAGGGTTGGAAGATTAGGTAAAGGAAATCTCCTAGAAACTGAAACAAAAAGACAAAGAAACGGAAAGTGGGCAAGAAAGGCAAGAGAGGGCTTCCCTGGTGGCGCAGTGGTTAAGAATCGCCTGCCAATGCAGGGGACACGGGTTCAGGCCCTGATCTGGGAAGATCCCACATGCTGCAGAGCAACTAAGCCCATGCGCCACAACTACTGAGCCTGCGCTCTAGAGCCTGTGAGTCACAGCTACTGAGCCCTCATGCCTAGAGCCCGTGCTCTGCAACAAGAGAAGCCACCGCAATGAGAAGCCTGCGCACCGCAACGAAGAGTAGCCCCTGCTCGCCACAACCAGAGAAAGCTGGCACGCAGCAACAAAGACTCAACGCAGCCAAAAATAAATAAATTTATTTAAAAAAAAAAAAGAAAGGGAAGAGAATTTGAGGCCAGTTCAAGAGATCCAAAAATTAAATAACAGGAGTCTCAGAAAGAGAGAACAGCTAAAACACAGGGGAAGAAACAAAATAATTCAAGAAACCCCAGGACAGAGGCCACGTTTCCACATGGAAGGACGCACTGAGCCGACAAGATGGACAAATGCAGACTCACACCAGGCATGTCGTGAAATTTCAGACCCTGTAAGCTTGCATAAAGTGGGGGAAAGGGGGCACAAATAATCTGATATCAGCACGGTTTTGGATTTCTCAACAGCAACTTGGGAAGCTAGAAAAGAACAAAGCATTTCTTTAAAACTTCAAAAGGAAAATGATTTCTAGCCTGAAACTCTCTATCCAGCTGAACTATCCATTATGTGTGAAGGTGAAATAAAGATAAAGAACAAATCAATTTTAATTGATTTCAATTAATCAATTTTAATCAATTTGGAATCTCTCAATTTTAATCACTTTGGAATCGAACTCAATTTAAGGGCAGTCTATGTGAATGAGAATGCGTATGAGAATGGGACTTATACATTATTATGGTCAAGTTCTGTGGGAAACCTGGGTAGCTGCTATTTTGGGGTTAAACCGAAGTTCATGTATAAAGCCATTTCACTCTTGGTAAAATCTGAAACTTTCAGTCTTGTGACTGTGAAATCATGACTGTAATAAAGTGATACTCTGTTAGTATTTTGAGCTCTCTTCAAATAAAGACAAGAAGGAAAAAAAAAATACAAAGAACAGGGCTGCCACAACTGACCTCCTGGCACTGCTCCTCAGGAAGCTACTGTGGATGAGCCCCACCCAAAAAAGGGAGAGAACAGGCCAGAAAGGCAGCAGGAGCTGCAAGAACAGGAAGGCAGAGGGCGTCCCTGGAGCGTGGCACTCAGAGGGGCACCAGGTGAGGCGTGGACTACACATGACCACTCCACAGGCACCCTTCCCCACAAGGGGACCTGAAGGAAAGCGGAGCCAGCATTCCTACTGATGGGACCCATGGTGGAAATGGCCTCTGGCTGAACCTGACTGTGACACAGGAAGACAACATGAGTGACAACTGAGGCCCAGGGCCTTGCTTCTAACTGACACAGGAATACTAAATTATATGCTCCTCTGCGTCTGGCTTCTTTCACGTAGCATAACGTTTTCAAGGTTCATCCATGTTGTAACAGGTAACAGGACTCCATTTAATTGCCAAAGAATATCTCATTGTACAGGTATTCCACATTTTATTAACCCGTCTGATGGACGTTTGGGTTGTTCCTACCTTTTGGCTATTATGAATAATGCTGCTGTGAACACCTGTGTACAAGTTTTGGGTGCACACGTGTTTTCATTTCTCTCGGGTATACACTGCTGCATCGTATAGTAACTCTGTTTAACCACTTGAGGAACAGCCAGACTGTCTTCCACAGCTGTTGCTCCATTTTATATTCCACCAGCAGCTTCTAAGTCTCCAATTCCTCCACATCCTCACCAGCACTTGTTATTATCTGCCTTTTTGATTAGCCATCCTAGTGGGTATGAAGTGATATCTCATTGCAGTTTTGTTTTACGTTTCCCTGATGGCTAATGATGTTGAGCATATTTTCACGTGCTTACTGGCCATGTGGATATATTCTTTGGAGGAATGTCTATACATATCCTTTGCCTTTGGATTATTTGTATTTTTACTGTTGAGTTTTAAGAGTTTTTAAAAATCTATTCTAGATACAAGGGCCTATCAGATATATGATTTGCAAAAAAATTTCTCCCATTCTTTGAACCACCTTTTTACTTTCTTGATAGTGTCCTTTGCTGCACAAAAGTTTTTAATATTGATGAAGCCCAATTTATCTATTTTTAAAATTTTATTGCTCGTGCTTTTGCTGTCATATCTAAGACACCACTGCCTAACCCAATATCACAAAGATTTATGACTATGTTTTCTTCTGAAAGTCTTATAGTTATTAGCTCTTACGTTTAGGTCTTTGATCCACTTTGAGTTTTATATGTGGTATGAGGCTGGGGTCCAACTTCATTCTTTTGCAAGTGGATGTCCAGTTGTTTCAGCACCATTTGCTGAAAAGACTATTCTTTTCCCATTAAGTTATCTTGGTACCCTTGTTAGAAGTCAACTGACTATAAATGTGAGGGTTTATTTCTGGGCTCTCAATTCTATTCCATTGATCTGTATGTCTGTCCTTATGCCAGTACCACTCTGTCTTGATTACTGTAGCTTTGGGATAAGTTTTGAAATTGGGAAGTGTGAGTCCTCTGTTCTTTTTCAAGATTCTTTTGGCAGTCTAGTTCCCTTGCATTTCCATGCGAATTTTAGGCTCATATTGTCATCTGCAAATAAAGGCAGCTGGAATTGTAAAAGACACTGCATTGAATCTGTAGATCAATTTAAGGATATTAAGCCTATATCTTAACAACATTAAGCCTTCTCATCCATGAACATAGGGAGTCCATTTATTTATTTAGGTTTTCTTTCATTTTTTTCAACTTTTTTTTTTTTTTTTTTTTTTTTGCGGTACGCGGGCTTCTCACCGTTGCGGCCTCTCCCGTTGTGGAGCACAGGCTCCGGACGTGTAGGCTCAGCGGCCATTGCTCACGGGCCCAGCCGCTCCGCGGCATATGGGATCTTCCCAGACCGGGGCACGAACCCGTGTCCCCTGCATCGGCAGGCGGACTCTCAACCACTGCGCCACCAGGGAAGCCCTATTTGTTTATATTTTATTTTTGGCTGTGCTGGGTCTTCGTTGCTGTGCGCGGCTTTCTCTAGTTGCGGTGAGCAGGGGCTACTCTTTGCTACGGTGTGCGGGCTACTCGGTGCAGTGGCTTTTCTTGTTGCGGAGCACAGGCTCTAGGCCACACAGGCTTCACTAGTTGCAGCACGTGGGCTCAGTAGTTGTGGCTTGTGGGCTCCAGAACGCAGGCTCGGTAGTTGTGGCACACGGGCTTAGTTGCTCCGCGGCATGTGGGATCTTCCTGGACCAGGGCTCAAACCCGTGTCCCCTGCATTGGCAGGCAGATTCTCAACCACTGTGCCACCAGGAGTCCGTCACACCTGTTGAGTCGATGTTTCCACCAGGAACTAGCCTTTGGGAGAGGTTTCCTGGTTGGTTGCTCTCCGCTCACTTCTCTGCATCTCCCTTCTCTGCCCTGCACCCAGCAAAGCTGAGGCCTGTGGATGGAGGTACCTGGACTCCCTCGCTGGCTGGCGTCCTGCAGGTTCAGCCAATGGGAGGCACCGGGCAGGAGAGAGGAGGCTGGGAGAAGAGAGAACGTGGAGTATGCTCTTCCCTACTCTCTGCTGGCCTTGATGTCACAGTCCTGACTCAGGATATGTCTGGCCTCTATGAGAGTCCCTGCTGGGCATCCTTGCCTCCACACTGTCAACCCGCCCTGAAGTCTGGAGGAAACACTATTTCCTCTCCTGACCCCTTCAGGCCTAGAGGTAAGTAATGACTTCCCACCGTTGCTCGTCCCTGGATGCCTCAACCTCCCTTGTTGGGTATGTGACTTGCCTTGGCCAATTAATTCAATTTCTCAGAATCAATGCATGACCGTCGACCATTCCTGGCCAGCCTTTACTGCTATTCTGCTCAACACCCACACCCCGAACAACCCTACAGAGGAAGGCACTGTGGAACTTCACTCAGCGTGAAAACTTGGTTCTCTGGTAAACTGATCACCACCTCACAGAGTCCACAAGCCGAGGAAATGGTGACGGAATTCAGTGGCACAGAGCTTCCACTCCTGGAAGAAGGAAAGTAAACAGCAACCCAGACAGGACACGACCTTGACTAGGGCTGCTGCTGCTTTCTCTCCCTATTCCTGATTCCCCAGGAAACCGTTCCTTTGTTGCCCTTTGATCTGACCTTTCACCCTGCTTTGGAATTTGAGCACAAAAGCTGGCCAGAGGCTTCCCAGAGACAGAGTCCTAGGCATCCACTACTGCTGGTTTTATCCTAATGACCACGGCCACCTGGCAAAGCATCAGAACCACGGATATCGCTTGCATGGGCTTGCCACCGAGTGCCAGCCATCGCATTAAGTGCTTCACATTATCTCATTTAACCATCAAAAAACCTTGTAAGTTTTTTTGTAAGGCCCCAGCTTTGTAAGTAAGGAAACAGAAACTCAGGATACGTAGCTTGGCCACGGCAATCACATTCCGTTCTGCCCATCGTCCCAAGCTGTGCCTCAGTCACGGCCCTGCTCCCCAGGAGGCTGCTGTGGATAGATTTAAGATCTACCATCCTATCTAGCTTACTCATTACTACCCTCGCTCTGCCCTGCCTGCCAACCCCCAACCGTTCCTCCCCAACCATCACGCTTGCCCTGGCTGTTCCCGGGCCTGCAATCACTGTGTGAGGGCCTGCCACCTCCCCCACCAGCCGGGTCAGCATCACACCCACGCCTCGTCCCCCCAGCACAGGCTCTCCCGCACAGGCTAACTGGACCTCACTGGTCCTGTGCCCATCGCTGGTGGAAGTCCGACAGAGCACACAGCTGAGTGGAGCAGGCACCTCCCCTGGGTTGTTTTGAAGTTTTGCAGTGATAGCCAGGGCGCACAGACCCACACTGGCCTTTACCCTGCAGCGCATGCCCTGGGCGGGGAGAAGAGACGGGTGGCTGCCAGGAGCTCTGGCAACTACAACCGCAGGCTCTTTTGCTACTGAGCAGGTTCTGAAGTGCCAAGACTCACTTTCTGCTTGCCAGCAGCAGTGGGCGTGTTCACTTGAAGGTAGTAGTTTCTCCTCAATGTTGAGAAGTTAGACTGCTGAAAATTCTCCAGGGAGGAAGGAGCATCCCAGCTGAGAAGTTTAGACTTTATGGAAAAACAGGGTTTCAGGACCTGAGGTAGTAAATGAATTACGAAAGCCCCAGGTGACAGACTGCCTTTTCTATCTTCTCAGTCCCAACCTACAGGTCCCTACCTCAGGAGGCCCTCTCAGTGCCACCCACCCCTCTCTGAGGGAAGACGCCATGTCTTACAATAAGTACAAAAACAATAATAATGAATAATAGCTACAAGCGTCTGTTAAGTGCCAGGCCCTGGGCGAGGCACCAGCCAGGTCACCCTCATACTTATGAGGTGGGTATTATCCCATTTGAAACTTTACTGAGCTGCAACTTGCATACTATAATTATATTGAACAGCAATATTCTTATGGCATTGCAGTTTATAAAGTACTTTAATAGATGCTCTCATTTGCTACTAACAGGAACCTTGACTACTGGCACAGACAGCATCATCTTCTTTTTTTCATTTTTTAACTTTTTTTTTTTTTTCGGCTGTGCTGGGTCTTCATTGCTGCGCACAGGCTTTCTCTAGTTGCCGTGAGCAGGGGTTACTCTTCGTTGTGGTGCGCGGGCTTCTCATTGCGGTGGCTTCTCTTGTTGCGGAGCATGGGCTCTAGGCGCACAGGCTTCAGTAGCTGTGTCTCGCGGGCTCTAGAGTACAGGCTTCAGTAGTTGTGGCGCACGGGCTTAGTTGCTCCGCGGCATGTGGGATCTTCCCAGACCAGGGCTTGAACCCGTGTCCCCTACATTGCCAGGCGGATTCTTTTTTTTTTTTTAATTTTTTTGCGGTACACGGGCCTCTCACTGTTGTGGCTTCTCCCGTTGTGGAGCACAGGCTCCGGACACGCAGGTTCAGCGCCCATGGCTCACGGGCCCAGCCGCTCTGCGGCATGTGGGATCTTCCCGGACCGGGGCACGAACCCGTGTCCCCTGCATCGGCAGGCAGACTCTCAACCACTGCGCCACCAGGGAAGCCCACCAGGCGGATTCTTAACCACTGGGCCACCAGGGAAGTCCCTCATCTTCACTTTCTAGATAAGGAAAATGGGCTTTCCAGCCCCATCTGCTGCCCCCCAGGCCCCAGCACCACCTCCTGAGCTCCCTGCCACCTCAGTGTTCCTTCATGCAGCCCATTTTCCATTTCCACTCACTGCACCAGCATCCCAGGAGCTGGAGCTTTGGAAGGATAAAGGGAAAAACAGCCAGGGTGTGGGAGGGGGTGGGGAGTGCAGGGGTGACAAGTGAAGTCAGGCAGGAACCTCCCTTCATGGAGGGCAGCAGCAGCTTTGAAGAAGCGAAGGTGGGGACCACACACCCCCATACGCCCCCTACACCACGTGGTCCCATAGGAAGGGCAAGGTCTGACAGTCAAAAAACTCAGGTTCAACTTGCAGCTTTGCCACCATCTGGTCATTTGAGTCTGGGGATCAATCTACCTCTCTGCACCTGTGTGATACTGTGATCTATAAGAAATATATAATCTGGGTTTTGTCCCTGGTTCCTGGCACAGAGCTCTTAAAATGCTTGGAATTTCCTGAGTGGAAGGGGAGACAGGAGCCACCTTTCTCATTCATAATTAGCCCCTTTCAATCACACCTGGGTTTATGCTAATGAGGTGACTCCTGGTGTGTCCCTAGATGGCATCAGGATGGGGGCTGGTTGCCAGAGGCATCAACCCTGTGATTAGAAGGTTGGAACTTTCAGCCCTACCCCGTTACTTGGAGGGGAGGAACTGGAGATTGAGTTAATCACCAAAGGCCTATCATACCTGTGTAATGGAACCTCAGTGAAAACTCTAAACGATGGGGTTCAAAGAACTTTCAGGTTGGTAAATCCACCCTTGTGCCAAGAGGTGGTGCACCCCAACCCCTGGGGACAGGAGCTCCTGCACTCTGGACGCTTCCAGACCTTGCCCTATTCACCTCTTCATCTGGCTGCTCATGGTATCCTTTAAAAGAAACTGGTAATAGTAAGTACTTTTCTGAGTTCTGTGAGCAGTTCTAGAAAATTCTCGAACCTGAGGAGGGGTCAGGGGAATCTCTGATTCACAGGAGGCCAGGTGTTGTCATTGGTGTCTGAAGCCAGGGCCGTCTTGTGGGACTGAGCCCTTCACTCGTGGGGTCTGCACTAACTTTCAGTAGTGTCAGAACTGAATTGAATTGGAGGATACCTAGTTGATGTCTGCAGAGAACAGGAGAATCGGTTGGTGTGAGGAAAAAACCCACATATTCGATGTCAGAAGTGTTATGAGTGAAAAACAGTTCAGACCTGTTAGTTCACCTATAAAGCAGGCTTATCCGTCCAACATGGAGGGCTGACAAGTGAGTGACCTGTTGTACGTGAAACTGCAGACTGTTCCTTCGGTTTCATAAACTGTAAACTGGAAAGCATCCTCAAAGGACTATGATTAGATTTCACACAATCAGAGCCATCAAGTGTTTATTGAGCACCTACTGCCTGTAACACAGACTTGAAGGACAGAGGATAATATAAAACACGGCCCGTGCCTTCAAGAAACTGTCTATCTGGTGAGGAGACAAGACTAGTTCACTTGAAATATAAGGAATATTAAACACCTAGCATACGCAAAGGAGGCGGGGGAAGGGTGAAGCAGCTGAGGAGAGCTGGGTAAGGTGTCATGGGGGTGGGGACTTGATCTGGGCTCAGAGGAAGGATCCACTCAAGAGGCCCGGCAGGTCGCAGCGCCTGGCACACGGGGTGACGGCACCTACTCGGCGGGCAGATGGACGGAGAGAGGGTCTGGCATGGGCCTCCTCTCCCTGCGAGCACAGTCTGGCCGGACTAGTTTAGGGCCAGGGTCAGGCGTCACCAAGTAGGTGCTGATCAAGTGAAAAGTCTGGTATGAAATCAACAGAAAATGAAGTTGGAGAGGTTTAGTGAAATGAGAAGCAAAGAAAAGGCACTCCATTCATTCAATCATTTGATATTGACTGAGCCTTTGTAACACGCCAGGTGCCCTTAGGCACTTGAAAGAGAGAGAAGAGGTCCCTGCCCGCGGGAAACTGACATTTCATTCCAGTCAGAAGGAGACCAAATACACAAACAAGATCATTCCAGATCCATCCTGATTAGTAAGTACTGATTGCCTCCTTGTCTCAGACTTCCTCATGGCAGGTGTCCCTTAGAGTTACCTGACTGTGAATAAAGTCAAAGGAACCACATCCCTCCACAGGACACCAGGGAGAAAAGGCATATTCCTTATCAACTTCTGCTCTTGGCAAGTTTGGGACAAAGCAGAGGGAATTGTATGTCCCTCCCTCTCACCTGTTCCTTGAAACACACAGACACACACAAACACACAGACAGACAGACACACACACACACACACACACACACAGCCAGTTTCTCCCTTCTCCTTGAGTTTTTATCCCATGACCTGGAGGACACTCTGGCCTGTTTGCAGTTGAAGATAAGAACCAGAAGCCATTTGGGGCCCTTATCTGTTTCTCCTCCCTGTAAACTGAGGGAAAGGTTTTCTTCTAAGCAAATGGGATAAGTCCTCCCCCCTGAGGCCTGAGCTGCGAGTCTGCTCAAATGCCAGAAATCTGGCCTCCCAGAAGGGGGTGCCTACCCACTTTCCATTCATTGCTGTCTAGGATATAATCACAAACTCACGTCTTGAGGAGAGCTGATCTTTCCCAGATTCCTAAAGGAAAGCCAGGCCTTCCTGTTCTGCGGCTACAGAGCATTTCATCAAGGCCCGAGTTGGCCAAGGATGTGCAGTATAGCACGTGTGCACCCTGGGCCTGGTGCTGTGCTCAGAGCAGACCCTTCCCGACCGCTGGCGCTTCACCATCTCAACAAGGGACCCCAGTCAAAGGAACCACGTGACCTTTCCCCTAAATGTCACCACCACACAAAGGCACTCTGGCCCACAGCTCTGGGACTCACGGCCCATCTTCCTCTGTCCCCAGGTCTTGGGCAGAACCCATTTTCACTGTCAGGTAGGGTTTGCCTACCTCGGGCTCCTCGGTCCTGCCCATCCCTGACCAGTGTCCCCAAAGGCCCATGAGCAATGATCCAGGCCACCCCTGGTTTCCTGTCTCTAAGGACCGTTTCCAGAATCCCTGTGCCCTCTCCTTTCCCAGGTACGAGAAGGCTGCCAAGTTCCAGAGAGGAGGGAAACGAGGCCACAGTGCGTGCACACCCCACCCAGGACAGTATGCCTAGGGGACTCTGAAAGGCGGTCCTCTTACCGCGGCAGCTGGTCTGCAGAGCCCCAGGGAGGCCATGCTGTCCTTGGTGCCGGAACACCGAAATCTGGGCCCTCTGCCTGCTGCCTGTTTATAAATGACGTTCTGGGTTAAGCCTCTGTCAATGACTTTCCAGAATTGCCCCCTCCCCTACAGCTCAGGCGAGAGAGAGGCTGCTTGTGAGCCAACCTCCAACTCAGGAGTAGACCTTGAACAGACTGTTTGAGAAAAGGCAAAAAAACAAAATCAGGTCAGGGGTGAGCTGGGAGGAGGCAGTGAAAAGCTGCTGCCCATGTGTTCTGGCTGAAGGATTAAAGGGCACTGGTATTTGGGTTTTACAAGGGGAGGAGGACCGGGGCCAGGGATGGGAGAGCCAGGCAGGAGAGAGAGCTTCTGGCCTAAGAAAAGGAGCAGAGGATCCAACAGGAGAAGAAAAAAATGAGGTGTCTAATGTCTTTCTCCCCCTCCTGAGACCTTGGGATGCCTCAGGTTGTGCCCCTGGGAACTGGTAACATCATGGGGCCAGGAGACTGGATTCCTCACAAGGGCACATGTTACCCAGTGGCTCTTGTGGGTTGTTGGCCTGGTATGACCTCGTTAGCAAGGTTTTTTCTATTTTTTAAAAATCAATTAATTTTATTTATTTTTGGCTGCGTTGGATCTTCGTTGCCGCGCACGGGCTTTCTCTAGTTGTGGCGAGCGGGGGCTACTCTTTGTTGCAGTGCGTGGGCCTCTCACTGCGGTGGCTTCTCTTGTTGCGGAGCACGGGCTCTAGGCGTGCAGGCTTCAGCAGTTGTGGCACACGGGCTTCAGTAGTTGTGGCTCATGGGCTC
The DNA here is from genome assembly GCF_005190385.1 of Monodon monoceros. Lineage (NCBI taxonomy): Eukaryota > Metazoa > Chordata > Mammalia > Artiodactyla > Monodontidae > Monodon > Monodon monoceros. The sequence goes on from NW_021703784.1 coordinate 101,761,554, forward strand.
TAGAGCGCAGGCTCAGCAGTTGTGGCGCACGGGCTTAGTTGCTCCGCGGCATGTAGGATCTTCCAGGACCAGGGTTCAAATCCGTGTCCCCTGCATTGGCAGGCGGATTCTTAACCACTGTGCCATCAGGGAAGCCCTAGCAAGGTTTTTAAATGCGTGCCCACATTATTAAGCCCACCCAGACCAATTCATTTAGTGCAGTGTTCTCCCAAAGACCACTCCAGTCAAGAACAGGAATAGAGGGACTTCCCTGGTGGTCCAGTGGGGAAGACTCTGTGCTCCCAACGCAGGGGCCCTAGGTTCAATTCCTGATCAGGGAACTAGATCCCGCATGCATGCCGCAACTAAGAGTTCGCATGCCGCAACTAAAAAATCCTGCATCCTGCAACAAAGATCCCGCGTGCCGCAACTAAGACCCGGCGCAGCCAAAATAAATAAAATAAATAAATAAAAATAAACCTTTAAAAAAAAAAAAGAACAGGAGTAGCGTTCCCACCCACTGGGTACCACCCATTACCACCAAAACAAAAACAACCAGCCTCAGCTCTGACAAGCTCTTGGAGGCAGCAGAGTCAATAACTCACTGTTCTAACTTTGTTTAGTGTCCAGAACCCGAGGTTAATTAGTCAGAGAGGACCTTCCCTGGCTCCATGCGACGACCTGACGTGGCAGCTGGTGCCCAGAGAGCCTGCTGATGAAATGTGGGTGCACCTGGTCCCTAAGTCAGGTGAAGGTCCAAATCACAGGAGCCTCCTGGAGCCCACGAGTTAAGTGAAAACCCAGTGGGGGGGGGGGGAACTTGCTCACTGCTCTCGGATCCAGATCCTGACCCGCACAGCTACCTGTGTTTCCACCTCTTCATCGTTCTCCAGAGCTGACAACAAGCAGCCTCGTGCTTCCCCTCCAGCCCACCAAGGAAGGGTGCGAACCACTAATAAACCCTGCAAAGACCGGCAGCTGGAGATCCCGGGAGATGAGGCCAGAATGACACTCCAACGAGAGGCTCCATCCAGGAACAGTAAAATGTTTTTGGGGATTAACAACATATACCTTGCACGGTTGTTTGTGAGGGCTCAATGGATCTGGTTACTATGAATAGCCACTTTCTATTCAACAGCAGCGGGAGTGACATCTAGAGAGGAGACTGGAGGTTGAGGAGGAGACTGACAGGTGGCCTGGCAGGGAAAGAGGAAGAGGAAGTGTTCCAGCAAGAGGGAGCATTGTGACGGGAAGGCCACCTGGCTCTGCGTGTTCACAAGCCATGTGTGGCTTGGTGTGACTGGGACACCAGTTGCCACAACACAGCTGGGGAGAAAGGCAAGCTCCCTTCCCCTCACTGCATCACAGAGGGACGTAACCATCTGTGCAGCTGTTTCCAGTCTAAGCAGAACATCCGGCGTTGGAAATTGCAGCGACTAGCTTTCTACGCAGCTGTGAAATACCACCAAGGCCGCCAATCGCTACTTCTTCATGGCTGTTTTCTTCATCTTAGGAAACAAAAGTTGGGGGAAGGAGTAAGGGTCTGTCGCAGGTAAACTGAGGGCCAAGTTATTCTGGTTTCATGGGTTGCTCAGATGTGGAAACAACACTGTTGACCCTACGTGTGACAGACAGACCAGACATCCCATCAGGGACTCCAAGTAGGAACGACATCGGTCTGCACTCAGCTCTGGGGATGGGGACATGGTCAACAAGAGGCAGATCTTGCATCCGTCTCAAGCCTCTTGTCTCGCACTACCAGAGCAGCTGGACCCCTCTAATGGCCTTGGTCCCCCATTCTTCTCTATCACCCCAAATCCAGCCACAGAGGCATTGAGAGTCTATAACTTCTAGGAGCAAAGCAAGCAGAATGTCTTCCATTTATTCAAAAAGCTTATAAGGAATGCCCACCGGGTAACAGAAACAATGCTAGGTGCTATGGAGAAACAAAGATAGAAGGTGATGTGACCCCTGCACTTTAAGAATTCACCATGCGTAGGGGCTTCCCTGGTGGCACAGTGGTTGAGAATCTGCCTGCCAATGCAGGGGACACGGGTTCGAGCTCTGGTCTGGGAAGATCCCACATGCCACGGAGCAACTGGGCCCATGAGCCACAAATACTGAGCCTGCGCGTCTGGAGCCTGTGCTCCGCCACAAGAGAGGCCGTGACGGTGAGAGGCCCGCGCACCACGATGAAGAGTGGCCCCTGCTCGCCGCAACTAGAGAAAGCCCTCGCACAGAGATGAAGACCCAACACAGCCAATAAATAAATAAATAAATAAATATTTAAAAAAATAATAATAATTCACCATGTGGATGGTGGAGGCAAGACCTACACGTGGCAAATGAGCTTCCACCACCAGAATTAATCACCAAAGGATGATGCCACAGGGTATAGGGTCACAGAGCTTTTCCAGGCCTCTGCTGGCACTTCATCACCCTCAGAAAGACGCAACAAGCCCACTACTTGGAGACATCAGCTCCAGACTAATGAGCAAATGCTTCTAGATTGACCCAACCCAACCCTAGTGTTAGGGAGCCTCACAATTTCCAAGAAACCCCCATTCCCTTCCTCCTCCACACAGTTCACACCTTCCAGCACCACGACTCCCCTGGTCCAGCACCACAGCTTGAGCTCTGGGAACTGTGCTGAACTGCAGCTCCAGCACGTAATTCGCTCTTTGACTTGGGAATATTCATGACCCTTCGAACCTTAGTTTCCTGATCTATAAAATGCAGAAAGATCTGAGTCATCTTGTAGAGTTGCTCTGAGGGCTTCAAGAGGTCATGTGTTTTTGAAATACCTAGAGAGTCTGGCACATTGGTGATGCCCAGAAGAGTGATCCTAACGGTCAGTCCTTGTGATATCAGCCTTCATCCATCTCTCTTCCCATCATGCCCAGGGGCTCAAGATAAGAGAGGTAGCAACACAGAAACAAGCTTGGGGGCCAAGAATAGCGTGTCAGTCTCAGGGAGGATGATGACCAGAAGGAGCTGTGAGTCACTAAGCCCCGGGCCCTGCCTCTGCGACCATCGGCCAGTGCTGTGCTGGGACTCACCTTGCATTCTGGGCTTCGGTTTCTTCAACCGTTACGCCAGGGGCAGTAATGGCCATGCCTTCTTCACAAAGGTGGTGTGGGTAAAAAATCAATAAAACCATAAAACCTTTACTGTAGTGCACTGTGCTACTGAAGTGCCAGGCCCTATGGAGACTCAGTGTGGTTGAGAGGAGAGAGTGGGGAGGAGGGGTAAACAAGATAAAGTTAAATCAAGATACAGTAAGACAAGCACCGAAAAGAATAAAACACCAAGGAACAGATTTAACAAAAGTGCGGACTGGTTTGCTGAAAACTACAAAATATCATTGAAAGAATGTAAAGACCTAAACAAAAACACCTCATTTTCACAGATCAGAGACTTAATATTGTTAAAATGGCAATACTCCCCAAACTGATCTACAGATTCAATGCATGCAATCTCTATCAAGAAATCACAGCTTACTTTATTAGAAATTGACAAGATGATTCTTTGCATGGGAATGCAAAGGAACCAGAACAGCCAAAAAGATACTGAAAAAGAAGATCACAGTTGGAGGACTCACACTTGCCAATTTCAAAACTTACTACAAGGCTACAGTAATCAAAATGGTGTGGTACTGGGATATGGATAGACATATAGATCAGTGGAAGAGATTGAGGGCCCAGAAAACTCTCACATTTACAGCCAATCGATCGATCTTCAACAGGGTACCAAGACAATTCAACAAACGGTGCTGGAACAACCAGATATATACATGCAAAAGAATGAAGTTGGACCCTAACCTCACACCATCTACAGAATCTCACACAAAATGGATCAAAGACTTAAATTTAAGGCCTGAAACTATAAAAATCTTAGAATAAAATATTAATCCTTGTGGCCTTGGATTAGGCAATGGTTTCTTAGCTATGACAGCAAAAGCACAAGCAATCAAAAAGAACATAGGTAAATTGGCTTCATCAAAATAAAAAAACTTTCGTGCTTTCAAGGACCCCAGCAAGAAAATGAAAAGACAAACCACAGAATGGGAGAAAAGTTTTATAAATCATATAACCTGATAAGGGTCTAATATCCAGAATATATAAAGAACTCTTACAACTCAATGACAAAAACACAAACAACACAACTAAAAATGGGCAACAGATTTGAATACACATTTCTCTGAAGAAGACATATGAATGGCCAATAAACATAAGAAAAGATGCTCAACATCATTAGTCTTACAGAAAATGCAAATCAAAACCACAACAGGGGGCTTCCCTGGTGGCGCAGCGGTTGAGAGTCCGCCCGCCGATGCAGGGGACACAGGTTCCTGCCCTGGTCCGGGAAGATCCCACATGCCGTGGAGCGGCTGGGCCCGTGAGCCATGGCTGCTGAGCCTGCGCGTCTGGAGCCTGTGCTCCGCAACGGGAGAGGCCACAACAGTGAGAGGCCCGCGTACCGCAAAAAAAAAAAAAAAAAACCACAACAGGATACTACTTCACACCCACTAGGGTGGCTATAATCAAAAAGACAGACAATAATAAGTATTGGTGAGGATATGGAGAAACTGGAACGCTCATACACTGCTGGTGGGAATATAAAATGACTACTTTGGAAAACTCTTTGAAGTTCCTCAAACAATTAAATACAGAGTTATCAAATGATCCAGCTCTTAGATATATACACAAGAGAAATGAAGACATTTGTCTACACAAAAACATGCATTTAAATGATCATAGTAGCACTGTTCATAATAATCAAAAATTGGAAACAACCTAAATGTCCAACTGATGAATGGATAAACAAAATGTTTTATAGCCATACAATGGAATATTATTCAACCATTAAAAATTAAGTATTGTTACTTGCTACACAGTAGATGAACCTTGAAAATATTCTAACTAAAATAAGCCAGACACAAAAGGCCACTATTATACGATTCCATTTCTATGTAATGTGTAGAGGAGGTAAACCCATAGAGACAGAAAATGGTTGCCAGAGGCTGTAGGGGAAGGTTTCCTTCTGGGAAACAGGGTTTCTTTTTGGGGTGATAAGAATGTTCTAGAATTAGTGATGATGGTTGTATAACACTGTGGATATACTAAAACCACTGAATTACACACTTTAAAAAGGTGAATTTTAAAGAATGTGAAATATATCTCAATAAAGCTGTTATAAAAATAAAATTTTAAAAGTAATGCATGTTAAAGCTTCTTGAAAAGTTAACATTCTTATGCAAATAAGTTTTTTCTGTTTGCCTTTTAACCATCAATCAGAAGTCTAGATGCTCCTTGATCTCAGAGAGTTTTCTAATAAGGGGAGGAGGGGTTTCTGTAGACAAAGGAAATTCAGTGCTGGGTTATTCCAGGATGTGGTACCTTTGTTGATATTTATTAATTTGTTTAAAAATAACAAACACATTATAAGCTAACATAAATATTTTAATAAAATATAACTATATTTTTAAAAAATTAGTGAGAAGAATGGGTCTTGTTTTACATTTTGCAAATCTCTTTAATGTTCAGCTCAATAGAAGACACTGGATTCTCATATCTGCACTTTTGTGTTCAATTTATTGTAATAAGTAGAGTCTATGAAGAAAATCTAGACTCGCCCAGACATGTAGTTGCAAAAGGGAGGAATATTTTAATTGCCTTTTCAGACAATTGTGGATATCACTGTTGGATACTATACCAAAACTTGACAAATGGTAGTTAATTATAATGTGAAATATGAAACCCTATGGACTTCAATGTACTGTTACGTTAAAAATCCATTGGCCTTTCTTTTTTCCCTAATAAATTTTATTTATTTATTTATTTATTTTTGGCTGCATTAGGTCTTTGTTGCTGTGCGCGGGCTTTCTCTACTTGCAGCAAGCAGGGTCTACTCTTTCGTTGCGGTGCGTGGGCTTCTCACTGTGGTGGCTTCTCTTGTTGTGGAGCACAGGCTCTAGGCGCATGGGCTTCAGTAGTTGTGGCACACGGGCTTAATTGCTCCACGGCATATGGGATCTTCCCGGACCAGGGCTCGAACCCGTGTCCCCTGCATTGGCAGGCGGATTCTTAACCACTGCACCACCAGGGTAGCCCCCATTGGCCTTTCTTAAATTGCAAATGGGCCTTTTCCCAACATGATTTTGTAACGTCATACACTGGTCATTTGGAAAATACCAGTTTACTGAGTTATTCTAATCCTCAAGATGCTGACACATTTTACTGATATAATAAAATGCCAAGATGTCACAGATGTAATATCACCATCAATCTCATCAGAAAACTCTAAGTATTGAGAAGTTGTCGAGCACAAGAGGATGGATACAAGCTTTCCAAAATGCTAATTTTGGCCTGAAAGCTCTAATTTTACCAAATACTATTGGTAAACAAACTGGCAACAAATACTATTAGTTGTTTTCTTTGAAGCGACAGGCTCACTACATTCATTTTCGAGAAAAAGTCTGTTGGATACCCCAGTCTGAATAACCACAGCTGCCAGTTATTTTCAAGTAAAAACAGCATCTCCTGAAAATACGGCTAGTTCAGCTCGTAACTCAAAACCCCCCGAAGTGCTTTCCCTCGGGCCAACCAATGCAGTTAGTTTACTTCCCATCTCATCATCATAGAATATCAAAGACCTGCACACAAGCATAGAGAGTTAATAAAATGAGCCATCTTTACTGTTTCATCAAGGCCAGTCTTAAGTGAAGCTGGCTCTTTTGAACTGCAAGTGTGTGGAGGTGAAGGGATCCGCCCTGACTCCTGCAAAGCTGCCAGCCGTTTTGCCCACCATTGCTTTTGCACCATCAGTGCAAATGTCAACACAGTGGGAAAGGCAGGTAACTTCCTAGTATTGTATGAAAAGCTGACTCAGGGACCCCCTCGAAATGGTCTTGAGGACCTGCAGGGACCTGGGGACCCCACTTGAAGAACCACTGGTCTAGGAAGCCATTCCCTGTGGACTGAGAGAAGGAAAAACAACTTTAAAATAAAGCAAACAGGCTTCTTCACTTTGTGACATAAGAGGAGGTAGTGGAGGTGAGTGCAGAATGGGCTGTGATTCCTGCACTGAGTCAAGGCAGGCGGACTGACCTCAGTGCCCTATATTTGACCACCTTAAAGGGCCCAGGAGTTTCAGCTGAGCAGACGGCTTCCTGCGGTTTCAAAGTCTTACAAACAAGCTCTCTGTCCCACACCACCTTTCCACTCCTTGGACCTCGACACAAAAGAGGCCCCTTCAATCTCGGGATTGTTCTGCTCTACAGTAGACAGGGCAAAGAGGAACACATGTGGCTGGGGAAGGATGGCAGGAAGCAAGGAAGAAAGGGAAGAGGGCAGAAAATATCTCACCTTGGCTCTGCCCAGTTGCCCCCAGTCTCAGTTCACCCAGGGGGCACAGAGGGGGCTTCCTACCAATTCTCTGCATTCCTACCGCATTCCTCTCCTGCCAGGTCAGAGCTGGCCTAGATTCCTGCCAACTCGCCCCTTAGTTCAATGTGAACAAAGGGGTTTTCCCCCTTTTGCTTCCCCCAGACTAAGGTCTCTTGGTAGGAAAGGCCCCCTTCTCTGCACCTCAGCTATCAGCTCCCACCCAGCAGCAACCAACACAAGACCCCATGTTGGCTCAAAGCCTTATCCTCCCATGATTCCAGTAAAACAATGTGAAGTCAGGGTGGGAACGAATTTCTCATTTGAGACAAGACTGTTACAACTGCAGCAGCAAGAAAGCTGCTGGCCCGGGAGCCAAGTGCAGAAAACAGAGTGCCATTCAGGTCCGAGGGAGAAACAATAGGCCCTTATCCTACACTCTGGTCTAGGCCAAGAGCTGCTAAGCAGAGCTGGAAGGCCCGATGGGTAGCCCCTGGACAGGGCTGCCCTAGGATACGTGGGGTCCCAGGCAAACACTTGGGGGGCGGGGCAGGGAAATCCCCTTATCTATATAAAAAACTTGAGTCGCTCAAAATTAGCGTGTCAGCACCATTTTGGCCGCCCAACCTCACACAACCCTACAAAGGACTGTTGCAGCCACCAGTGGAATCTGCCCTCCTGGAACAGGGCCTGGACTCAGGGCCCTGGGACAAACCCGCAGGACATCTGGTTGTCCCTGCACAGGGTAGAGGGTTGAGAGCTCCCCAAAGGGGCTGATGTGGGTCCCAGTCTGGGTTCGGAATGTCCAGCTGGAACAGCACTGGAGGGAGGCACTCCAACGTGTGGGCCCCTCAGGTGCAGAGCTCCAGGCAGAGGCCACACGTGCCCGGCCTAAGGGTGGCCCTGGCCCCGCAGACACAACCACAGTCATGGCCTGAAGGGCTACGAGGGCTGCCTTCAAAAAAGAAATCAGGGCCTCACAGCCCGGGTACTTCTTGTTTTCCGGTCACTGCTACCTGGGCAGCCCCGAACTCAGTTTCTTCCACCTGTGCTCCTGTGGGTACCAAGGCGGTTCGTTCTAAATTCACACCTCACCCCTGCCCAGTACCTCTCAGTAAGGTCAGCAGGTAAGAGTCCAGGAAAAAAAGACATCAAGAAGACTTTGCTGGGAGTTCTTCAAGGGAAGGGCTGAGCCTGGCCTGAAGTAAACACCTAACAGATGTGAGGAGAAAACCAAATAATCCACAATCTGATAATCCGCTGCCGGGCAAGAAAGCATTTAATTCAACTTGAAACAAGCCCTTCTGCCATCACCCCAGTGACACGACAGGGGATAGTTAAGAGCAGTGCCACACGGGGTCCTAGGGTGCGTCAGTGGGAAGGGACTCACCAGGACGACACAGCTCCGGAAGAGACTCCAGCTGGGGAGGGGGAGGCGTGGCTCCAGCCAGGGAGGGGGCGTGGCTTCCATAGCTCCTCCCACCCTCTACTCCAGTTCACTGAGAGTTTGAGACGTGAAACCTGCCCCAAGTTCCCCGGTGTTCTGCCAAGATCCTCACCCAGCCGCGCCTGCTGTGAAGCAGATAACAGCACAGCGGGGGAGGCTTCTCCTGGCCCACTCGGGTTAAGGCACTCTCCTTACATCAAGGCTGCAATTACATGGCAACTGGCCTTCTCTGTCTGCCTCCCCTGAGGACAGGAGATCAGGGCTGTTTTTCTGGTTCCCTGCTGTGTCTCCAGTGTGTAGCATGGGGCCTGGAACAGGGTGAGCACTCAATAAATGGTTGGGAAGCAAATGCAAGTCTCTCTCAGCTACACAGTGGCCCCTGAAGCTGAGGGCTAGCTGCTGACCACTCAGAGCCCAGTGACCATGGAGACCAAGGGCTCCATCCCAGGCGGGGCGGGTCTGTGCCAGGGGCCCTCCCCTCGGTGGGGGCTACTGGGAGAGGGGCGATAGGCCTCAGCGAGCTTCATGGGGAACAGTTCATTGAGAGGCACTGGGCCAGGTTCTGAGACTTCCATGACAAATATCCTTAAGTCTCACGCTAAAGGAACAGAGAGGGCGATCAGGTGGAATTCCTGACCCTGAGGAGCAAGCGTGGGGGGAGAGGGAAAGGCTGGTTCCAATCCTCGGAGGCCCCAGATTCGGTTCACTCTCCCTTCTCCTTTCTCAGTCCTCGCCTAGCACCAGCTACTGCTTGAATCTTTTAGCATTTCAAGCTAAGTGCTAACTACCCTTTCTCCCCATGCTGGCTCAGTCTCTCCCTAAATGCTTTTATACCACCACCACCCGCCTCTGCTTCAGTCCCTCCTCCTCCTCACCGCCTGAACAAACACACCAACCAGCTTTGGTTTTAGCCACCAACAGAGTATGCCAGAACTCCCTCTACTGCTGGCGGGGACTGGCAAAAACGAAGGAGCTTTTCGCGGGGCCCAGACCTCCTGCCTCACTCTCCCATCAATCCTCAGGCTTTCCGTGCGTGGGCTCCACTTTCCAGGGAAGGCACCCAGTTCTCATTCACCACATCCTTCCTGAGTGCCCCCACCATTCGGCCCAGCCCAGTGCCTTCCCCCAGCAACGGGCAGGCCCGGTTCATGGCTCTGGACAGAACACCTGTTCTGCTTGTTGCCAAGCACATTTATTTGTGCAGTCTGTGTTCCGAAGAAGGTTAAGAGGAGCCTTACTTCCCAAGTGACGTGGCTGGCTACAGGCAGCAAGTAGCTCACTGCACTGCCAGGCCTGAGACCACGGCTTATTCATCTTGGCATCCCAAACCTAGCAGAGCAGGGAACCAAGCAGGCACTGGGTAAACATTTAGAGAACAAATAAACCCTAAAGGGAGAGAAACATGGCTCTGCAGAATGTACAGAAGACTTGGTGGCAGAATACCTGGATCCCAGGCCTGGCTGTTCGTGACCTCGGGCAAATCGTCTGCAAAATGAGACCTCTGATACCCCTTAGGAATGTATGTGAAAGTACTTTGCTTACTGTAAGGGCCTGTGCAAACTGGTATAGGTTTCCAGAGATGGCCCCTCACCTTTTCCTACCTGGGATAAGGAGTTCAAGGATATGGAAAATTGATAAGCCAAGAAAAAAAAGTCAGGTCTGAAATTCCAGAACTAAGCTCCAAGGAAAACAGGAGCCAGGCCCAGGATGATCGCATTTTATAGTGGTTGATGTGTTTGTTGCTTTGTACATTGCTCTCAGGTTCTGTCTGGTATGTCTGTGTTTTGCCTAAGCTGGATCTAAGCTTCCCGGTAATCTAACACCTACATAAATGCATGTCAACTGCTCTGAAATAAGAAAGTTGCTGACAAGGGGAAAGGGTCTGGAAAACTGTTGGCATCGTGTATAACAAGGGAGAGATGATTTTTTGGCCTAAGGTGCCGGCAAAAGGCACCTCAGGCCTGGCCTCAGCCTTCCGGACAGCGACACTCACAGCTCCGGGTGGACTGTGGGGAGGTCCTTGGAAGGGCTGCCTAGGGCCTGGGATGGTCCATGAGGACCTCCTGCTACAGGGAGGGGAGAAATTGGGATCCTGTTAGCTCTCCCCTAAGTTAGCACGTGTTCCTATCCAGCATGGAGCACCCAGCATCCTCTGCAAAATCCTGAGTCAAAATGCCCAAGTCCCAAAAAAAAAAAAAAAAATGCCCAAGTCCCTACCCTTGCTACAGCTTGTGAGCTCTCTAGGCGGTAAGGAAAACAGCAAGTAAAGTCTTCTTTCCTCCTCCTAAGTAATTCTGAACTAAAGGAAAATTCATGTGAAGGCAATGAGAACTCTTGTCTCCACCTGCAGCTCCTGCGGAAGGGAGATAAATAAACCACCAGGCCTGAGTCTGTAAGAGTCTACTCTGCTGCTAACATTTCTACTTCTGACATTCTCTTTTTGGGGTGGGGAGATGAGATGGGTGGGAAGGTGAGAGGCAAAAGAACAAATAAATAAGGGAATGAATAAAAGGCTTCCCCACCCCCTAAGTCCCCAGATGTTCTGCTCACCCTGGCCCCAAAGCAGAGCCCCCGCCCAGTGGAGAAGGCCCAGGACCAGAGGGCAGCAACACTCAGGTCTTCTCCCTGAAGATCTCCGATCCAGAAGCGCCCCTAACACAGCAGTTCAGAGAGGAGCTAGACCAAGCCCCACAAGCCTCCAGCACTCCCAGAAACCAGAGGGTTCCAGAAGAGGCCCTGGGAAAGACTCCAATAATCCTGGCATCATGGGCCCAAGTGGACTGATTCAAGCCACCAGATTAGTCTCAAAGGGTAAAATAAGTGAATGGAAACCCTTTTTCTATTTTCAAATTCTCCCTTCACTCACACCCTTAAAGAGCATCTTTGCGGAACCCTGGATGGGGCTTCCTGTGTGCAGTCAGGGACTCTCCAGAGACCTCCAGGAGCTGGACAAGCTGGGAAGGAAGGAGAAGCCATTGCCTGAGGGGAGGAGCGCAGGGTGGGAGTGGGGGACAGGGTAGCTACAACAACCAAACGGGATCCAGGCCAGAGGCAGTGCACAGGCCAATCCTGAGGATCTGTGCTAGGAATAGCAAACAGATAACAAAGGGGGAGGGAGGTTCTAACTCCCATCGCTGAGAAAACAATGAGACCTGTCAGTGAGGGGCCTGGTCCAGGCTCCCCACCTTGAATTGAGGTCAGAATCAAAATCTAGGCCTCAACTCTTTGGGGAAGAGGTACTGTATTAATCAAGAAGAAAATGAGTTTATAAAATGGGCATCAATCAGGTCAAAGGCAGATCAGTGGCCCAAACTTTTGCATATGATACTGGTTTGACAATATCAGATACAGCCTTGAAAATGTAGGTTACCACAGTGCCTGGCACAAAAGGCTTGTTGAATGAATATGTGGGTAAGTGAATTCGGATTGAGGCTGGTTTGACCTGGAAGAGTCAAAGTAGCAGAGACTGAAAGAAGGTGCGTGTGCAACTAAGCTTATTTTACCATGGACCCAGGATACCGCATGGCCCCAGCTGGGGCATAGAGGGAGGGGGAAGGGAGGAGGGGGAAAGCAAGGGAGATGTGTTCTCAGACTCTACATGCCAACAAGATGAGTCGCAGCTGGCTCAGGAGACACCCTGAAGAAAGGTGCCAGGCTACTCACCAGCAGGGCCGTCAGCCCCAGATTGAATATGTGTCTGGGACAAGTAGAGGGGAACAGGAGAAATGGTACGGACCTAAAATCGGGTACATAAAGTGGCAGTCACCAGAAGGCCTGTCTCCCAGGGACCTGCTTGCTGCTTCAGAAAGGGCAAAGGGCCAGCTCTAAGCAATGGCTTCCTGTCGACCCCAAGATCCCAAGACTCTCAGAGCCACTCCCGTCTTCACCGCACCCTCCTGCAAGCAGCCTCACTGGTTTGGCTTTCTTCCTTCTACCTGGGATCAGAACTCCGACCTCTTCAGGGAATGGTGCTGGGCCTGGGCTCCCATTTAATTTCCTTAATGCAGAGAAATGTGGCCGAGGACAAGATGCCTCACTGGGTCCACGGCTCGACGCAGCTGCGTCCATTTATACACATGTCTCCTCCGCTTCTGAGAAAGACGACCCCCAGGGCATCAGGGAGTGTGGCAACAAACCTTGCTGGAAACCTCAACTGCTTGCTAAAAAACCTTCTCCCTTACATTTCTTCAAGCCCTTGGGCAGGATTATCTTTATCTTTACTACAGCCTTAAAGAAGCATTCCAGAAAGGAAACAAAAGCAAAAAGAGAACAGAGGCCAAGGATAATCTTGTAAAACAGATGAGAACCAAGATGTCTGAGCAGAGAACCCTGATTCCAGGCCCTTGGCATCACTCAGAGGCTAGCGGGGAAGGAAAAACAGAAGGAAACCACAGGCTTTGCGAAGGACGCAAGCACAGCAATGACACAGGGAAACACACCACGCGCAGCACTCCGCAGCGGGGCGCGTTTTGCTCTTCTGGCAGCGCCTGGCACCGGGCATGGCCTGGGTTGTCGGGCAGAGAGACGAGTCTGAACCTGGGCTCTGCCACTTCGTACCTGCACAACTCTGGGCAATCAGCTCACCTCCTGGAGCCTCAGTTTCCTGAAGGTAACACCTTCTACCCTCCAGAAGAGACCACAGCAGAGCAGAATGGACGGAGCTGCCATTACTATTTTACTGTTGTATCCTTTTATATAAATTGAGTTCTAAACGAGGAAACAAATCAACCTGCAGATACAACATCACCCAAGAATTCTGACCTGATTTTGCCCCCACTTTGGAACTCTCCCTGAGAGCTCCAAACTGGCAAACCTCCACAAAGAGAAAGTTACCCCTCCTCCATGCAATTCGCAAAGGGGTTCCTTCCCTAACCCCCAGCTCAGTTAAATAGGAAAAAAGAGACCCACCACGTTCCTAAGTACAAGTCCTCTGTGCTTGTGAATGAGGTTGGGGGTCCCTTTGTCTGCATAAAGCCCACCCAGCATTTACGATCCCAGAAAAGATTTTCTGAAGAAAGAGGGTTTCAGGCAGTATTAATTTAAATCAGAGGGGTGGGGGTAGAGAATGGGGTTTGGGGCTTGAAATCTAAACAAACAATAATGACAAGAAGGATGAAGAGGCAGCTACAGAGAGTGATACGTTCATTCAAAAAATCACGGTCCCATCCTAAGATTAAAATATTCTTTTGGTCATCAGCTCAGTTAGGAAAAGCAATGGCCATCAGCTCTGCTGGACTTGCATCTACAACTCCAGGGAGAAGTGCCTGGTCTTCCTCTGCTCTACCCTTTCATTTCCTGTCTCTGGCCCACATCCCCACATGGCTGCAGGTGATATGGGCGTGAGTCGTTTACTATCCGTAGGAAACCGAGAGCCATTGGCCTCTCCACCACTGAGAAGGCCTGTTAGTTGCACTCCAGGTCCTGGGCTCTCCCCTCACTCTGAGGAACTGTCCTGCCCAAGTTTGCCATTAGCTAAAAAGGGGGTTTCAGGACTTCCCTTGTGGCGCAGTGGTTGAGAATCTGCCTGCCAATGCAGGGGACACGGGTTCGAGCCCTGGTCCGGGAAGATTCCACATGCTGCGGAGCAACTAAGCCCGTGCACCACAACTACTGAGCCTGTGCTCTAGAGCCCGCGAGCCACAACTACTAAGCCCGCGTGCGACAATGACTGAAGCCCACGCACCTAGAGCCCATGCCCCAAACAAGAGAAGCCACCACAATGAGAAGCCTGCGCACCGCAACCAAGAGTAGCCCCCGCTCGCTGCAACTAGAGAAAGCCCACGTGCAGCAACAAAGACCCAATGCAGCCAAAAATAAATAAATAAAATTTTTTTAAAACGGGGGGTTTCAGAGAGTATGAGAGCATCCTCATTCCTGGAAAATAACTCCCAAGAGAAAAGCAAGGCACAGGTCAATAACATTAGCTTCATAGACAGAATGGCCAGTCATTGCTACCACGTCTCACCTCAAGGTTGCTGAGCCATGAGTGCAGCAGGGAAAGGGGACCAGATACCACTGAGAAGCAAGAAGGCAGACTGGCGAGCATCTCTGCCACTCACAAAGGGAAAGGGAGAAGTCTTAGAAGTCCACCGCCTCCTTTCCGCAAAAGAGCTATATCATAGATGAAGGTTTTAAATGGGTCACGGAAAAGCACACAGCTTTGGAATTCAGAAAATGACAAGGCCACAAAAAGAGAAAGAGAGAAAGAAAAAAGTTAGGAATCAAGGGGGTGTTGACTTAGCAGAACAAATGGCAAGCACTCTGTTTATTCTTCCTTCTTATTTGCAAACAAGAGAGATGAGATCTTTGGACCAGAGGACAATGGCATCCTAGGCTCCTGTCTCAGAGAAGGTGACTAAGAAGCTATTTAGCAGGAAATGATGAAAGCCAAGCAAACTCCAGATGCAGAGAACATGATGAAAAGAACGACAGGGCAAATCGTTTTCAAAAAAGAAACTCCTTTGCAGATACAGAATTGTTTGGAGGCCTCTAAAATCTAAAGGCCATAGTCCAGGCAAGACCATTACCTGAACAACCTCTTATAATTAGCAGATATTACCTTTGTGATCAGAAAAGGCAAGCAAGCTATTTTCTATCAGGAAAAAATATGTACACAGCTTACAAATGTAAAATGTAGAGCTCTTACTGAAAGGCACATAAACAATCTGGAACAATAGGTAATTACAGCTAACCTGCAATTGTCCACACTAATGAAATGGGAATAGCAAGCATAGGTAGTTCAACAAATATTCGTAGCGTACTTCTTAAGTGCCTGGTATAGCAGAGAAAGTAGAATTTTTTTTAAACTGTATCAAATCATGGTAAATTGATATGACCAGAGACTACGTACATGACCAGCTAGAATTGTACAGCAGATGGGCCTGATAATGTACATACAGTGGGTTCAAGTATGTACAAAATGCACAGGTGCACTGACACACAGGAGAAATCGGTCCAATGTGATGTGAATAAACTTTCAGTTTGCTACTTTAGAAATTCTTTTTTCACTGTTTTAACCATTTTAAAGTATACACCTCAGTGGTTTTTAGTATATTCAAAATATTGTACATCTATCACCACTATCTAATTCCAGAACATATTCATCACACCCCACAAAGAAACCTGGTACCATTTACGGTCACTCTCCATTTCCCCCTCCCCCCACCAATGGCAACCACTAGTCTAGTTTCTGTCTCTATGAATTTGCCTATTCTGGACATTTCATATAAATTTCATACAGTATGTTGCCTTTTGTGTCAGACTTCTTTAACTCAGCATAATGTTTTCAAGGTTCATCCATGGTTGTAGCATGTAGCATGAATAACACTCCACTATCTAGATACACCACATTCTGTTTATCCACTCATCAGCTGATAAAAATCTGGGTTGTTTCCACTTTTTGGCTATTATGAATAATGCTACTATGAACATTAATGCATATGTGACATTTTAAATACATAATTTTTAACCATCCAGGCTGGCCTTCCTAGTTATGCTTTAATTAGTCAAGAGCTTGACCCCAGTAGTCTGACTCCAGAGCTTGGCGCCCAATCACACCACTGTATTCCTTCATTTTCATTCTCTGATATGGAAGGTAACAGCAGTCCGGAAATGTGCTAGATGGCAGAGGGAAGCAGCTGAAATTTAAAAGTCATTGTCAACAATCTATATACATGAAGCACCAGCTGCATGGACAGAAAACCACCTGATTGTACTCCTTCCTGTCGCCACAACCCAACAGAAGGGAGTTTGCAGATTGTCAGTGAGAAACTCCACAGGCTGACCTTTTGGATCCTTTAGTAAAACAGGGATGCTGTTATGTGCATCCATGCTGCTGTGAGGCTAAATAAGACAAGGGGGTGACAGGTGGGCAAGCACTTACTCAAGCCCCCGGCACACAACAGGCTTTCAGTAAAGGTTTGTCTATTCATGCAATAAAGAAAAGGATAGAATTTGGGGTGCTAACTTTGGGTTCTGCTCTCCCCACTTGAAAGAGCTGGATGGTGTCAAACCTACTTAAGATGAAAGAGTGGTGAGGAAGGCAGGAAACCAGAGCACAGGAAACAAGAAATGTTTGTAGAATCAGGACTGAGAGAAAGAAAAGAAAAATGTAAAGAACAGAAGAAACTTATATGAAGAAACAGGAAGGGGAAAAGGCTAAGAAAATAAAAGCAAACATACGAATTTATGTCTAAGATGGTCCAAAGAACAGACTGATGCCTTGTGATGAGCACAGCATGACAGGCAGATATCAAAGGGACTCAAGAGCACCACCTGAGAGCAGAGACAGAACTACTAAAGAGGCAGAAATGCCTCAGGGCGCACAGAGGCTCCAGGGCATTTCCCTGGCAAAGGAGGGGAAGCTGGAGAGCAGAGACCTAATAGGGGAAATGAGACCCTATGCCACTGATTACAATGAAAAAGGCAATGCTCCACAGCACAGGACATGTCAGAAATGGGATGGCTGCAACTGCTAAACTCAGAAGGCAACTTATAGAACTGAGGCAATAAAAAATGCAAAATTCATGTAAAGAAAGTGGGAGGAGAAAAAAAGGGGCACTAGTAAAGGAGAATATGAAAAAGAAACAGGTATTTTAGAGGACAGTTGTCTTCATTTTTTATATCATTATAAAATGTAGAGTTCTACAAAAAATGAATATGAACGTGGGAAATAATACCTGTATATTTATGGACACACCTGTAAGAGATGGGCGCCTTCCCAGAATCCTCCTACCTATTTTATTTTGTATACATACAGGGTAAATCACAGTTAGTTTTGGTCAGCTGTGGTTAAGTTCAGTCAATTTCAGCTCCTAGCATAGTAGCATCTACCCATTCCCTACCCACCCCAATAGCAGGCAACTGGGCCACTGTTCTTGCAGCACCTGACACAGAGCTTGTGGAGCCAGGGTGGGCAGAAAGGACTCTGCCCTCCAAATACTGAGGACAATCACTGATTGTTGCTTCTTATCACAAAGGTGCAGACAAAGAGACAGACAGCCATTGTTGCTGCATCCCTCTCATCCCCCCCACCCAGCCCCACTGCTGCAAGCCCCACCCCCTCTGGCTGAAGTGACTGCCAGGGGATTTAAAAAGCCCACACCATCTTTTATCCCACTTCATTTTTGGCTTTTTCTCCTTTTGGAAGCCAAGCATCAAAGACTAGGAAATTCAAAAACAACTGCATATACAGGGAAAATTAGAAAGTGACCATGCATGCCTAGGAAAGAAAACATCTGAAAAGACCTTAAGCTCACACCTCAGGCTGATCCTTGGCACAGAGACAGCCTACAACAATCAAAAAAACAAAAACAGCACACACACCCTGGGAAAGGGGAAGAATCTGATTTCCAGAGTTACGCCATTATTAGAATCAACTGTCCAGTGTTCAACAAAAAATATCACAAGGCACACAAAGAAACAAGAAAGTATGGCCCATTCAGAGGAAAAAACCTAACAGAAACTGTCCCTGAAAAAGACATATATATATACTAGCAGATATACTAGACAAAGGCTTTAAACAACTGTCTTAAAGATGCTCAAAGAACTATCAGAAGATGTGGAGAAAGGCAAGAAAATAAATGAAAATATCAATTAAAAATGAAAATATCAATAAAGACACAGAAAACCTTAAAAGAAAGAAACAAAAAAAGTCTGGAGCTGAGAAGTACGATAACTGAAATGAAAAATTCACTACAGAGATCCAAAGCAGATTTCAGCAGACAGAAAACAGAATCAGTGAAATTTAAGATAAAACAATGGAAATTATCAGGCCTGATGAACAGAAAGAAAAAAGACTGAAGGAAAGGTGAACAGAGGCTAAGGGACCTGTGGTACCCCATCAAGTGTACCAACATATGCTTTGTAGGAGTCTCAGAAGGAAAAGGGAGAGGGCTTCCCTAGTGGTGGAGTGGTTGGGAGTCCACCTGCCAATGCAGGGGTCACGGGTTCGAGCCCTGGTCTGGGAAGATCCCACATGCCACGGAGCAACTAAGCCCGTGTGCCACAACTACTGAACCTGTGCTCTAAAGCCTGCGAGCCACAACTACTGAGCTCAAGTGCCACAACTACTGAAGCCCGCATGCCTAGAGCCCATGCTCTGCAACAAGAGAAGCCACCGCAATGAGAAGCCTGCACACTGCAACAAAGGGGAGCCCCTGCTCACCACAAGAAAGCCCACATGCAGCAAAGAAGACCCAGCACAGCCAAAAAATAATTAATTAATTAATTACTTTTAAAAAAGAAGGAAAAGGGAGAGAAAGGGACAGAGAGAATATCTGAAGAAATAACAGCTGTAAATGTCCTAAATTTGATGAAAAACATAAATATAAACATTCAAGAAGCTCAACAAACTCTAAAAAAGATGAAGTCAAAGAGACCCACACCAAGACACATTATAATCAAACTTTCAAAAGACAAAGAGGATTTTGAAAGCAACAAGAGAGAAGCAAACTGTCACATACAAAGGATCATCAATAAGATTAACAGCAGGACTTCCCTGATGGAGCAGTGGTTAAGAATCTGCCTGCCAATGCAGGGAAAACGAGTTTGAGCCCTGGTCCAGGAATATCCCACATGCCGCGGAGCAACTAAGCCCATGCACCACAGCTACTGAGCCTGTGCTCTAGAGCCCGCAAGCCACAACTACTGAGCCTGTGTGCTGCAACTACTGAAGCCTGTGCGCCTAGAGCCCATGCTCCGCAACAAGAGAAGTCACAGCAATGAGAAGCCCCAGCACTGCAACAAAGAGTAATCCCTGCTTGCCGCAACTAGGGAAAACCCACACACAGCAACAAAGACCCAACACAGACAAAAATTAATTAATTAATTAATTAAAAAAAATAAGATTAACAGATTTCTCATACAGAAACTTTGGAGGCCAAAAGACAGTGGTTCAATATATTCAAAGTGCTAAAAAACAAAACAAAACAAACCTATCAAACATAAGTCCTGTATTTGGCAAAACGGTCCTTCAAAAGTGAGGGGGAAATTAAGATATTTCCACATAAAAGATGAGGGGCTCTGTGACCACAAGACCTGCCCTGCAAGAAATGTTCAAGGAACTCCTACAAGGTGAAATAAAAGTATACTAGACAGTAACTCAAAGGCATATGAAGAAATAAAGATCTCAATAAAGGTAAAAACATTGGCAATTATAAAATCTAGTATTATAATAACAATGGTTTATAACTGTACTTTTTGTTTTCTACATGATTTAAGAGACTACAACTGACCCTGAACAACACAGGTTTAATCTGAATGGGTCCACCTATACAAAGATATTTTTCAATAGTAAAAACTATAATACTGCACAGTCCATGGTTGGATGAATCCATGCATACAAAGGAACCAGAGATACAAAGGGCCGACTATAAGTTATATGTGGATTAACCTCTGCATTGTTCAAGGGTCAACTATAATACATTTAAAGAAAAAAACATTATTAGTGAAAAAGCTAGTATTACTGTAACTTTGGTTTGTAACTTCAGATCTTGTTTTCTACATAATTTAGGAAACAAATGCACTAAAAGGAATTATTGCTTTATGTTTGGGGGCACACAACATATACAAATGTAATCTTACGACAAAACAACTGATACTGGTGGGAATGTAGCTGTAAAGGAGCAGCTTTCGTATGGTACTGAAGTTAAACTGGTATAAATTCAAATTAATGTTATAACTTTAGGATTTTAAATGTAATCCCCATGGCAACCACAAAGAAAATAGCTATAGAATATTACACAAAAGCAAATGAGAAAGGAATTTAAACATTTCACTACCAAAAAATAACTAAACACACACAAAAAAACAGTAACACAGGAAATGAGGGACAAAAAAAACTATAAGTCATATAGAAAACAAATAGCGCAATGAAAGAAGTCCCTCCTTATCAGTAGTTTCTTTAAATGTAAATGGATTAAACTCTCCAATCAAATGACAGAGGTTGGCAGAACGGATAAAAACACAAGATCCAATTATATGCTGTCTACAAGAGAGTCACTTGAGATCCAAAGACACAAACAGGTTGAAAGTGACTGGATGGAAAAAGATATTTCATGCATAGTAATCAAAACAGAGCAGGAGTGGCTATTCTAATATCAGATTAAACAGTCTTTAAATAAAAAAAGGTTAAAAAAGACAAAGAAGGACATTATATGTTAATGAAAAGTTCAATACAGCAAGAAAACATAACAATTATAAACATTTACACACCTAATGACAGACCATCAAAATATGTGAAACAAAAACTGACAAAATTGGGCTTCCCTGGTGGCGCAGTGGTTGAGAGTCCGCCTGCCGATGCAGGGGATGCGGGTTCGTGCCCTGGTCCGGGAAGATCCCACATGCTGCGGAGCGGCTGGGCCCGTGAGCCATGGCCGCTGAGCCTGCGCGTCCGGAGCCTGTGCTCCGCAACGGGAGAGGCCACAACAGTGAGAGCCCCGCATACCGCAAAAAATAAAAAAAAAACTGACAAAATGGAAGGGAGACATAGACAGTTCTATAATAATAGTTGGAGACTTCAATACCTTATCAAAATTAATAGGTAAAACAGAAGTGAGGAAATAGAGGACTCACACAACACAATAAATCAGCTATATCTAACAGACATATGAAGAACACTCTACCCAACAACAACAGAATACACACTCTTCTCAAGTGCACGTGGGACGTTTTCCAGGATAGACCATTTATTAGGCCACTAATTAAGTCTCAAAAGATTTTAAAAGATACATATCATGAAAGTATCTTCTACCATAACAGGATGAAGTTAAAAATTAATAACAAAAGGAAAACTGGAAAACTCACAAATTTGTGGAAATTAAACACATTTTTAAACAACCTATTGTTCAAAGAAGAAATCACAAGGGAAATAAAATGCTTAGAGACAAATGAAACCAAAAGCATGACATACCAAAACTTATGGGATGCAGTGAAAGCAGTGCTGGGGGGAAATTTATAGCTATAAATACTTACATTAAAAAACAAGAAAAAAAAAAACAAACAAGAAAGACCTCAATCACCAACCTAACTTTATAACTTAAGGAACAAGTAAATGAAGAACAGCTAAGTCCAAAGCCAGCAGAAGGAAGGAAATAATAAAGATTAAGAGCAGAGATAAATGAAATAGAGAATAGAAAAACAATAGAGAAAATCAGTGAAACCAAAAGTTGGGTCTTAGAAAAGATCAAAATTAACAAACCTTTAGCTAGATGGACTAAGAGAAAAAGAGCGAAGACTCAAATTACTGAAATCAGAAATGAAAGTGGGGACATTACTACTGATTATACAGAAATCAAAAGGACTGTGAGAGATAACTATGATCAACGGTACACCAACAAACTGAATCACCTAGATGACATGGATAAATTCCTAGAAACAGAAAATCACCAAGACTAAATCACATAGAAATAAAAAAAATCTGAATAGACCTATAACTAGTAAGGAGATTGAATCAGTAATTAAAAATCACCCAACAAAGAAAAATCCTGGACCTGATGGCTTCACTGGTGAATTCTATCAGACATTTAAAGAACTAATACCAATCCTCCTGAAACTTTTCTAAAAAACTGAAGAGGAGGGGACATTTCCTAACTCATTCTATGAGGCTAGCAGAATCCTAATAACAAAGCCTGACAAAGACACTACAAGAAAAAAAAAACAACTACAGATCAATATCCCTTAGGAACACTGATGTAAAAATCTACAAACAGAATTCAGAGGCATATTAAAAGGATTATACACCATGACATAGTGGGATTTACTCCTGGAATGCAAGGGTGGTTCAACAAACAAAAACACATCAATGTTATATGCCACATCAACAAAATGAAGGGAAAAAAACCCCACATGATCATCTCATTTGATGCAAAAAAAGCATTTAACAAAATTCAACACCCTTTCAGAGTAAAAACATTCAACAAAACAGTAACAGAAGTAAACTAACTCCACATAATAAAAGCTATTCATGAAAAATAGCAAACATAATACCCAATGATGAAAGACAAAGCTTTTTCTACAATCAGGAACAAAGTAAGGATGCCACTTTCTCCACTCTATTCAACATAGTACTAGAAGTTCTAGCCAGAGCAATTATAAAAGAAAGAGAAATTAAAGGCATCCAAATTGGAAAGGAAGAAGTAAAATTATCTCTGTTTGCAGATATGATTTTACACATAAAAACTCAACAGAGTCCATAAAAAAGCTGTGAGAGCTAACAGATGAATTCAGCAAAGTATCAGGATACAAGGTTAGCACACAAAAAACAGTTGCATTTCTATACATGAACAATTAATTATCTGAAAAGAAAATTACAAAAACAATTCAATTTACAATAGTATCAAGAAGAATAAAATACTTAGGAATTAACCAAGGAGTTGATAGACTGGTACAATGTAAACTATAAAGCACTGCTGAAAGAAATTAAAGAAGACATAAATAAACGGAAACATCCCATGTTCATGGATTGGAAGACTTAATATTGTTAAAATGTCAATACTACCCAAAGCATTCTACAGATTCAAAGCAATCCCTATCAAAATCCTAATGACATTTTTTTGTAGAAATAGAAAAACCCATCCTAATGGAATCTCAAGGGACCCCAAATAGCCAAAACAATCTTGAAAAAGAAGAACAAAACTGGAAGACTCATACTTCCGGATTTCAAAACCTACTACAAAGCTACAGTAATCAATTACAGTGTGGTACTGGCATAAAGGTAGACACATAGACCAATGGAATAGAACAGAGAGCCTAGAAATAAACTCTCACATATATGGTCAAATTATTTTTCATGAGGATGCTAAGACTATTAAATGGGGAAAGGACAGTCTTTTCAACTAATAGCGCTGGGAATATTGGATACCCACATCCAAAAGAATGAAGTTGGACTCTTACCTAACACCATATACAAAAATAAATTCAAAATGGATCAAGGACCTGTATGTAAAACCAAAAATAACAATACTCTTAGAAGAAAACAGGACAAAAGCTTCATGACTTTGGACACTGGACTTCTCTGATATGACATCAAAGGCACAAATAACAAAAGAAAAAATAGACAAATTGAACTTCATGAAAATTTTAAAAATTTGTGTATCTGAAGACATTATTCAGATGGCCAAAAAGCACATGAAAAGATGCTCAACATCACTAATTATTAGAGAAATGCAAATCAAAACTACAACGAGGTACCACTTCATACCGGTCAGAATGGCCATCATCAAAAAATCTATAAAGAGTAAATGCTGGAGAGGGTGTGGAGAAAAGGGAACCCTCCTACACTGTTGGTGGGAATGTAAACTGGTACAGCCACAATGGAGAACAGTACAGAGGTTCCTTAAAAAACTAAAAACAGAGCTACTATGTGATTCAGCAATCCCACTCCTGGGCATATACCCAGAGAAAACCGTCATTCAAAAAGATACATGCACGACAATGTTCACTGCAGCACTATTTACAACAGCCAGGACGTGGAAGCAACCTAAATGTCCATTGACAGAGGAATGGATAAAGAAGATGTGACACATATATACAATGGAATATTACTCAGCCATAAAAAAGAAAAAAATAATGCCATTTGCAGCAGCATGGATGGAGCCAGAGAGCATCATACTGAGCAAAGTAAGTCAGAGAAGGACAAATATCATATGATATCGCTTATATGTGGAATCTAAAAAAATGTTTTAGATGAACTTATTTACAAAACAGAAATAGAGTTACAGATGTAGAAAACAATCTTATGGTTACCGGGAGGGGAAGAAGGGGAGGGATAAATTGGGAGATTGGGATTGACATATATACACTACTATATATAAAATAGATAACTAATAAGGACCTACTGTATAGCACAGGGAACTTCTACTCGGTACTCTGTAATGACCTATATGCGAAAAGAATCTAAAAAAGAATGGATATATGTATATGTATAACTGATTCACTTTGCTGTACAGCAGAAAGTAACACAACATTGTAAATCAACTGTACTTCAACAAAAAAAAAGACATTATTCACAGAGTAAAAAGGCAACCCACAGAAAGGGAGAAAATATTTGCAAATCATATATCTGATAAAGGGTTAATAACTAGAATATAGAGAGAACTCCTAAAACTCAACAGCAAAAAAACAAACAACCCAATTCAAAAATGGAAAAAAGGACTTGGATAAACATTTCTTCAAAGAAGATATATAAATGGCCAATAAGCACATGAAAACACGAAAAGTATAATGACGGTTGCCAGGGCCTGGCAGGGAGGGGAGAATAGAAGTTATTGTTTAATGGAGTGAGTTTCTGTGTTACAAGATGAAAAGAGTTATGGGGATGGATGGTGAGGATGGTTGCACAACAATGTGAAATGGACTTAATACCACTGAACTGTATACTTAAAAATGGTTCACAGGGTAAAGTTTATGTGTATTTTACCACAATAAGAAAAAAAGGAAAAATAAAATAAATAAGTAGCCTTTTTGGTTTCCAGACAACAGAAGGACAATATAAAAAGGTTTTTAAGAAAACACAAAACCAAACAAGAATCAGGCCAGCCTGAAATTAACACATAACAAGATCAGTTTGGCAGTAGCAGAATGACAGCAAGGGTATTCAGTCTTCCCAGGAATGCCAAAAATATGTGAATTATGGGGAATTTCATAAATCAGAAGGGCAAAATATTTGGAAAAAGATCTATGTGAAAGTAGGAATCTGCAACCAGAGTCAAGGGGGACCAGGGTCTAAAATAGGATAATATCATTTTTTAAATCCCTTAAGACATGTATTAATAGTTGTGCTATTCCTGCTCTCCAAAGCAACCCTATCTATATAGTGAATGCTAGAGTGGACACAGCCCCTGGTACTTGGTACAGATGGGCCAACCACAGGTCTTTAAAACCAGGAGGGGCAGACCCCAGGGATTCCATCTTCCATTACAAATTCACAAAGTGGCCTTCTGGGACAAATCAGTGTCACATGAGTTTGAAATGAGTGAGTCACATTTCCTGGCCCAACCCAAGCAGCAAAGTACTACAGCTCTGGGGGAACGGCCCAAACCGCCTCCATAACATCACTGTGATACTGATGGTCTTATTCTCAAGTGTGAAACCCAAAGACCCATGAGAATGGAAGCCACATCCCTAGGGATGCAAGGACTCCATTCCAAAAGCACTACTTTAAACAAGAAATTTTCTAGCTGGGGGAGATAACCGTCCAACCCTCCTGCTGAAAGCAACTAAAAATGCTAGATAAAATATGTGTGTGTCTATATATGTATATATATTTAAATTTTTTTCTTGAAAGAATAGACAAGTTAGCAAGAAAATAAGGAACATTTGGGTCCAAATCTAAGCAGAGGCAGAAACCCAGAGAGGCAAGTAAACATTGAAGTTTTTGCACTGAGGGCATTTGCAGAACCAAGGCAAACCTGAGCTTCAGTTTTCCAAGTTTCAAAGGGCACACAGGCAGAGTCCAGAGCCCACCCAAGGTGGGAGGTCTAAGCAGACCTTACCTCCAGTGAAGTTGTGACTTCCAACCATACTCCCTCAGAATATGAGAAAAGCAGAAACAAACCTGATCTACCTCTCCTCACCCCCAAGAGCTACCTGCACAAAACATCAAGTGTCTCTATCTTCGGCACTGAGCAGTTGGAGAAACAAACAAACTCACCCCAAGAAGTTGTAATCACAAGACAACACTCACAGGTTTGTGGTCCAAATTCCCACTACATGGGTGGTCAGAAAATACTCAATGCTCTATATTGCTGGTGGGAAAAAGGGTAAATTAGTACAACCACACTGGAATAGAGTTTTGCATAACCAGGAAGAGTTAGATGTGGCAGGAATTCCACTCCTACTTCATATCCTGGAAAAACTTGCTCCCGTACACCAGGGGCCATGTATAAGAATGTGCCCAGCAGGGTTATTCCTAAGAGCAAACACATGGAAGCAGCCTACAGGCTTCCTGGCAGCAGAAAGGATAAATACACTGTAACACATTCATACAGTGTAAAGCTACACAGCACAGAAAATGAAAGGACTCACATGCATGCCCGTGGATAAATCCCAATGTAATGCGAAGCCAGTCACAGAAGTCACAGTACAACTCCATGTCTATTATGTTCCAAAAAAGGCAGAACTAAACAATAAGTTATTTAGAGATTGTTCATAAATGGTAAACTATTGGGAAAATCAAGAGAATTATTACTACAAAAGTCAGAATACGGACTTCCCTGGTGGCACAGTGGTTAAGAATCCACCTGCCAATGCAAGGGACACGGGTTCGAGCCCTGGTCCAGGAAGATCCCACATATAATGGAGCAACTAAGCCTGTGTGCCACAACTACAGATCCTGCGCTCTAGAGCCCGTGAGCCACAACTAATGAACCCACATGCCACAACTACCGAAGCCCGTGCACCTAGAGCCCATGCTGTGCAACAAGTGAAACCACTGCAACGAGAAGCCCGCATACCACAATGAAGAGTAGCCCCCGCTCACCGCAACTAGAGAAAGCCCTCGCACAGCAACAAAGACCCAACACAGCCATAAATAAATAAATAATAAAATAAATTTTAAAAAAACCCAAAAAACCCCAAAGTTAGCAGAAGAAAAGAAATCATAAAGATAAGATCAGAAATAAATGAAAAAGAAGGAAACAATAGCAAAGATCAATAAAACTAAAAGCTGGTTCTTTGAGAAGATAAACAAAATTGATAAAGCATTAGCCAGACTCATCAAGAAAAAAAGGGAGAAGACTCAAATCAGCAGAATTAGAAATGAAAAAGGAGAAGTAACAACTGACCCTGCAGAAATACAAAGGATCATGAGAGATTACTACAAGCAACTCTATGCCAATAAAGTGGACAACCTGGAAGAAATGGACAAATTCTTAGAAAAGCACAACCTTCCAAGACTGAACCAGGAAGAAATAGAAAATATGAACAGACTGATCACAAGCACTGAAATTGAGATTGTGATTAAAAATCTTCCAACAAACAAAAGTCCAGGACCAGATGGCTTCACAGGCGAATTCTATCAAATATTTAGAGAAGAGCTAACACCTATCCTTCTCAAACTCTTCCAAAATACAGCAGAGGGAGGAACACTCCCAAACTCATGCTATGAGGCCACCATCACCTTGATACCAAAACCAGACAAGGATGTCACAAAGAAAGAAAACTACAGGCCAATATCACTGATGAACATAGATGCAAAAATCCTCAACAAAATACTAGCAAACAGAATCCAACAGCACATTAAAAGGATCATACACCATGATCAAGTGGGGTTTATTCCAGGAATGCAAGGATTCTTCAATATACGCAAATCTATCAATGTGATAAACCATATTAACAAACTGAAGGAGAAAAACCATATGATCATCTCAATAGACACAGAGAAAGCTTCTGACAAAATTCAACACCCATTTATGATAAAAACCCTGCAGAAAGTAGGCATAGAGGGAACTTTCCTCAACATAATAAAGGCCATATATGACAAACCCACAGCCAACATCATCCTCAATGGTAAAAAACTGAAAGCATTTACACTAAGATCAGGAACAAGACAAGGTTGCCCGCTCTCACCACTCTTATTCAATATAGTTTTGGAAGTTTTAGCCACAGCAATCAGAGAAGAAAAGGAAATAAAAGGAATCCAAATCAGAAAAGAAGAAGTAAAGCTGTCACTGTTTGCAGATGACATGATACTATACATAGAGAATCCTAAAGATGCTACCAGAAAACTACTAGAGCTAATGAATGAATTTGGTAAAGTTGCAGGATACAAAATTAATGCACAGAAATCTCTTGCATTCCTATACACTAATGATGAAAAATCTGAAAGTGAAATCAAGAAAACACTCCCATTTACCACTGCAACAAAAAGAATAAAATATCTAGGAATAAACCTACCTAAGGAGACAAAAGACCTGTATGCAAAAATTATAAGACACTGATGAAAGAAATTAAAGATGATACAAATAGATGGAGAGATACACAATGTTCTTGAATTGGAAGAATCAACATTGTGAAAATGACTCTTCTACCCAAAGCAATCTACAGATTCAATGCAATCCCTATCAAACTACCACTGGCATTTTTCACAGAACTAGAACAAAAAATTTCACAATTTGTATGGAAACACAAAAGACCCCGAATAGCCAAAGCAATCTTGAGAACGAAAAACGGAGCTGGAGGAATCAGGCTCCCTGACTTCAGACTATACTACAAAGCTACAGTAATCAAGACAGTATGGTACTGGCACAAAAACAGAAAGATAGATAAATGGAACAAGATAGAAAGCCCAGAGATAAACCCACGCACATATGGTCACCTTATCTTTGATAAAGGAGGCAGGAATGTATAGTGGAGAAAGGACAGCCTCTTCAATAAGTGGTGCTGGGAAAACTGGACAGGTACATGTAAAACTATGAGATTAGATCACTCCCTAACACCATACACAAAAATAAGCTCAAAATGGATTAAAGACCTAAATGTAAGGCCAGAAACTATAAAACTGTTAGAGGAAAACATAGGCAGAACACTCTATGACATAAATCACAGCAAGATCCTTTTTGACCCACCTCCTAGAGAAATGGAAATAAAAACAAAAATAAACAAATGGGACCTAATGAAACTTCAAAGCTTTTGCACAGCAAAGGAAACCATAAACAAGACCAAAGGACAACCCTCAGAATGGGAGAAAATATTTGCAAATGAAGCAGCTGAGAAAGGATTAATTTCCAAAATTTACAAGCAGCTCATGCAGCTCAATAACAAAAAAACAAACAACCCAATCCAAAAATGGGCAGAAGACCTAAATAGACATTTCTCCAAAGAAGAGATACAGACTGCCAACAAACACATGAAAGAATGGTCAACATCATTAAGCATTAGAGAAATGCAAAACAAAACTACAATGAGATATCATCTCACACCAGTCAGAATGGCCATCATCAAAAAATCTAGAAACAATAAATGCTGGAGAGGGTGTGGAGAAAAGGGAACACTTTTGCACTGCTGGTGGGAACGTGAATTGGTTCAGCCACTATGGAGAACAGTATGGAGGTTCCTTAAAAAACTACAAATAAAACTACCATATGACCCAGCAATCCCACTACTGGGCATATACCCTGAGAAAACCAAAATTCAAAAAGAGTCATGTACCAAACTGTTCATTGCAGCTCTATTTACAATAGCCCGGAGATGGAAACATCCTAAGTGCCCATCATCGGATGAATGGATAAAGAAAGTGTGGCACATATATACAATGGAATATTACTCAGCCATAAAAAGAAACGAAATTGAGCTATTTGTAATGAGGTGGATAGACCTAGAGTCTGTCATACAGAGTGAAGTAAGTCAGAAAGAGAAAGACAAATACCGTATGCTAACACATATATATGGAATTTAACAAAAAAAAAATGTCATGAAGAACCTAGGGGTAAGACAGGAATAAAGACACAGACCTACTGGAGAATGGACTTGAGGATATGGGGAGGGGGAAGGGTGAGTTGTGACAAAGCGAGAGAGAGGCATGGATATATATACACTACCAAACGTAAGGTAGATAGCTAGTGGGAAGGAGCCGCATAGCACAGGGATATCAGCTTTGTGACCGCCTGGAGGGGTGGGATAGGGAGGGTGGGAGGGAGGGAGACGCAAGAGGGAAGAGATATGGGAACATATGTATGTGTATAACTGATTCACTTTGTTATAAAGCAGAAACTAACACACCACTGTAAAGCAATGATACCCCAATAAAGATGTTAAAAAAAAAAAAAAGACAGTATGGTACTGGTACAAAAACAGAAATATAGATCAATGAAACAGGATAGATAGCCCAGAGATAAACCCACACACATATGGTCACCTTATCTTTGATAAAGGATGCAAGAGTATACAATGGAGAAAAGACAGCCTCTTCAATAAGTGGTGCTGGGAAAACTGGACAGCTACATGTAAAAGAATGAAATTAGAACACTTCCTAACACCATACACAAAAATAAAGTCAAAATGGATTAAAAACCTAAATGTAAGGCCAGACACTATAAAACTGTTAGAGGAAAACATAGGCAGAACACTCTATGACATAAATCACAGCAAGATCCTTTTTCACCCACCTCCTAAAGAAATGCAAACAAAAACAAAAACAAACAAATGGGACCTAAGAAACTTAAAAGCTTTTGCACAGCAAAGGAAACCGTAAAAAGACAAAAAGACAGCCCACAGAATGGGAGAAAATGTTTGCAAACGAAGCAACTGACAAAGGATTAATCTCCAAAATATATAAGCAGCTCATGCAGCTCAATATCAAAAAGACAAACAACCGAATCCAAAAATGGGCAGAAGACCTAAATAGACATTTCTCCAAAGAAGATAAACAGATTGCCAACAAACACATGAAAAGATGCTCAACATCACTAATCATTAGAGAAATGCAAATCAAAACTACAATGAGGTATCACCTCACACGAGTCAGAATGGCCATCATCAAAAAATCTAGAAACAGCAAATGCTGTAGAGGGTGTGGAGAAAAGGGAACCCTCAGAAAAAAAAAAAAAGGGAACCCTCTTGCACTGTTGGTGGGAATATAAACCGATACAGCCGCTATGGAGAACAGTATGGAGGTTCCTTAAAAAACTACAAATAGAACTACCATATGACCCAGCAATCCCACTACTGGGCATCTACCCTGAGAAAACCATAATTCAAAAAGATACATGTACCACAATGTTCATTGCAGCTCTATTTACAATAGCCAGGACATGGAAGCAACCTAAGTGTCCATCGACAGATGAATGGATAAAGAAGATGTGGCACATATATACAATGGAATATTACTCAGCCATAAAAAGAAATGAAATTGAGTTATTTGTAGTGAGGTGGATGGACCTGAAGTCTGTCATACAGAGTGAAGTAAGTCAGAAAGAGAATAACAAATACCGTATGCTAACACATATATATGGCATCTAAAAAAAAATGGTTCTGAAGAACCTAGGGGCAGGACAGGAATAAAGACACAGATGTAGAGAATGGACTTGAGGACACGGGGAGGGGGAAGGGTAAGCTGGGACGAAGTGAGAGAGTGGCATTGACATATATACACTACCAAATGTAAAACAGACAGCTAGTGGGAAGCAGCTGCATAGCACAGGGAGATCAGCTCGGTGCTTTGCGACCACCTAGAGGGGTGGGATAAGGAGGGTGGGAGGGAGACGCAAGAGGGAAGGGATATGGGGGATATACGTATGCATATAGCTGATTCACTTTGTTATACAGCAGAAACTAACACAACACTGTAAAGCAATTATACTCCAATAAAGATGTTAAAAAAAAAAAAGTCTGACAGTTCTATGTACCTTATATAAGTGGAATCATACAGTATTTGTCCTTTTTTGTCTGGCTTATTTCACTTAGCATAACGTCCTCAAGAAGCTTTTACCTTTGAAGGCAAAGGGCAAGACAGAGAAAGGCTGGCAGCTGAATGACACTGTTGAACTCCTGCATCAACCCTTCAGCAAAGCCCACTTCACGTCTGAGCTTTTTGGTTACTTGGTCACTATATTCCATTTATTATTTAAGCATATTTGTGTCTATATTTTCTATTATTTGCAAGTGAAAACACAGTAACTGATACCCTCCCTTTTTTTCCTCAAATAGAATTAACAGTTTGGTATATATTCTTTCAGACTCTCTAATATACAAATAAAGATGTGCATTTTGTTTAAAACAAAAGAAAAAGAGTGAGGCAGACATCCGTATTGATATGGAATGTATCTCTAAGATACATTCATAAATGAAAAGGGCACAGAGCAGAGAGAGGGTGTAGGAGAAAAAAAGAACAGAAATATACTTCTATTTTAAATGGCCACATCGTCTCTAAAAGGATAGACAAGACACTTTAACCAGAGGTGGCCTCTAGGGAGAGACACTGGGTTATAAGGGAGAGAAAACAAAAGGAGATTTTTATACATTTAAACATCTGTACCAGGAGCAAGTATTACTGAGCTAAAATATAAAACTCTTTTTTTTTTTTTTAAGTCAAGCCCTAATCTTTTGGGTTACCACTTGGTAACCCGTTAAACTCTATTAGGTTCAAGTGTAGTGCTGCTGAGGCCATCACATGGATCACACCTGGGCTTCCTTTGCCTTATCAGTAACTGCTTCACCAGACCTCAGATTTCAGGGTGGAAGGTCCTCCATCATCTCAAGAGATTTCACAGCCAGGGTACAACTCCAGCCCATCCAAGCCCAGAATCCCACAGAGACCCTGCAATGTTGTGATATAATAAGAAATATATATTTGGTCTTTGCCCTAGGTTCCTGGCACAAGAGTTTCCTGAGTGATAGGGGTGAGAGGAGCACCTTTTGTTATTCATAAAAGTCCCTTTCAACCACGCCTGAGTTTGTGCTGATACAATGACTCTTGGTGAGCTCCTAGATATAGCGTCAGGATAGGGGGCCGGCTAACCGCAGGAAGCAACCACGTGATTAGAGGATTGGCACTTTCAGCCCTAACCCCAGACTTCCGACTTCGAGGAAGTGGGGAGGAGCTGGAGATTGAGTTAATCACCAATGGCCAATCATGCCTATACAATGGAACCTCCATAAATACCCTAAACCACAGGGTTCAGGGAACTTCCTGGTTGGTGAATGCCAGTAGGGTGAGGCACCCTAACTCCATGGGGGCAGAAGATCCTGTGCCTGGATCCTTCCAGACCTCACCTAAAGTACCCCTTTATCTGGCTGTTTATTTGTATCCTTTAAAATAAATCAGTAAATGTAGGTAAAGTGTTTCCCTGAGTTCTGTGAGCCATTACAGCAAATTATCAAACCTAGGTGGGAATGCCCTATTTCTAGTCGGTTGGTCAGAAGTACAGGTGGTAACTGGGGACTGGTGACTGAAATAGGGACAGTCTTGTGGGACTGAGCGCTTAACTTTTGGTATCTGCGCTAACTCCAAGTGGTTAGTGTCAGAACTGAATTAAATTGTAGATCACCCAGTTGGTGCCAGAGAGTCAGAGAATTTGTTGGTGCTGGGAAAAACAGCACACATTTGGTGTCAGAGATGTTCAACGTAAAAAACACCATCAGAGACCCCTGGTTGGGATCCCATCGATAACTGACCACTTGGGCTTACTCTGCTGGGCTGGCTGATCTGGGACAAAAATCTCAAAGAGGCAGTGACTGAAATGTCCTTCTGGGACCATAAGTCTGCTAGGAATGGCTACATTCTGGGGCCCTCTGCCCCAGAAGTGTCCTTCATCTGCCCCCTAGAGAGAAAGCCTCTTTAAGCTGTGTGTTCTCCCCAGCTGCAGAAGTGAGTCATGAGGGGGAAGAAAACTGACTCAGAGTCGTAAAAACAACAAAGGGAGAGGCCAGCTACAAGACTAGACTCAGACCTTTCCTACAATAGAAGGTAAAGCTGACCATCCCCTAACTTGTGACTTCAGTCTCCACGCACTTCCCCTCTCGTCAGCAGGTGCCCCCCGTCTATTCTAACTTTTCTCCAGGTAAGTTCTCAGGACTAACTGCTCCGGTCTCAAGCAAACTCAATTTTCTCAGGAAATTTTGAGTTGGGTTTAATAGCCCATCTCCAAAAATGGCACCCCACTTCAACTCCTTATTTCTACGCCTCTCCACTTTCCCCGACCTCAGTCCTTCAGCTACATGAATGCGTTGCTTTTCTTGCTCTGCATTTCGGGACAGAGGTAGAATTACAAACTAGAGTTCTCCAAGTCCTCTCTCCACTTCGCTCCATGACAACCTTCTGTGTTCACTTCTTCCTTCCCATCACCACCCCTTCCCTAGTCCACACACGTGGTAACAGCAGGTCTGAATTGCAACAATTGCCTCTCAGAGCTGGTCCCCCACCCTGACCTCCTGCCTCTCCCCATGCCAGGTCAGCTGGCTCACTGCTTCCAGAAGAGTTTCTCAAAACCCCATTCACCTTTCGGGGGGTCGCCAGCTTAAGCATCTCAGAGGCTTCTTGTCTCAAATCCCAACAGGCAGCTGGGCATTCACAGAATGAAATCTCCCAGCCCTGATGCTCACTAATCCCCAAGAGCATCCATTTTTTTTTAAACAGGGTTTCCTAAGTTCCAGGGTCCTGTGTGTTCAGCAGAAGACAAAGCAAACACAAATCTCCACCTTCCTGGACCATCCATCGCCTTCCTCCTGACAGTGAGGCTAGGGGCATCACCCCTTTCCCATGCCTGGCTCTTCTCATCGCCATGACTTTCCTCCGTGTGCCACTGCCTGGGTACCGTCCCCTCCTCTCCACCAACCCCAATGTGACTCCCTCATTCAAGGACCAGCTCTCCCAAGAAGTCCTTTCTGAGCAGCTCCCCTCCCACCAGTCCCCTCAGCTTGCAGGCCCTTGGCCTCATGTATTCTACTCTCCATAATGAGTTCTCCTGGAACTATTCTCCACTGGCCCCATCAACACAGCCACCACTAGGATGTACCCACTAAGTGCCGCTTTACGTTATTTCATTTAATCCCCCCAATATCCCCATGAGGAAGGTCTTATTGCCCCTATGTTACAGACGAGGAAACCAAAGCTCAAAGAGCCTAAGGAACTTGCCTGATAATTTTCTACATTCGTTTTTGCATTTAGCATCTTACCTGCCACAGAAACAGCACTCAGTAAACAGCAGTTATGACTGTTCCTTATTAGCTAGTTACTACTTGAGCGAGCATGTATTTTGCCCCAGGACATGCATCCCTTCTCTCCTCAACCACAGGATAAGCGACTGAAGGCAGGGGCCATGTAGTCAGATCCATCTGTGCCTGCCACAGATGCACAGCAAATGCTTGAGGAAAGAACAAACACTTTCTTAGAACAATGCACAGTAATAACTTTTGCCCTTTTTAAACCATTCAGTGAAGTGTGAAAACTCAGGATTAGATCACGGGGAATTTATTTTGCCAAATATTGAAACTGCCATTTAAGAATATCAGAAGTAAAAAGGGATGGAAAGATGATTCGGGTCAGCAAAAACGCAAACAGCTGTTTTGCAACCGGCTGGAACTGAACAGTCAAAATCCAGAAAGGTTGAGGAAAGGCAAAAGGTCTTAGGCAACATGGCAGGGAGGAGAGCCCTGCCCTGAGCGAAGACTCCCAACTGGCCACAAGCCCAGGTGACAACAAATGGCTTTTGGGACAAAAGCAGCAAACACGGATGAAGAGATTAATTTAAGTAGGAAAGTCGGAGAGTTTCAGGTTGGTCTTCTCAGACCTGCGCACAGTGACACTGAGGCATCATGTTCTAATATTCTGGACAGCAGGAAGAACCCAAGGCCAGGAACTGGAACTGCTGCTTACAAAGCTTGGGTCTGCCTCTTACTGGTGGAGCTGGGTAAGTCACTGAACGCCCCCCGAACCTCTGATCCATCATCCATGACGATGGAACCACAACCTTAACCTGTCCCAATGAGAACTGTCCAATAAAGAATAAAACTCTAAAGTGTGATATACATATAAGGAATATTATCAACAACAAAAGCAATAGAACATCAGCAGTTGGTTCCATAGTGTCCTGGGGTGAGATAGTTGAAACCTTGATGGCTGATGGGTAGGGGAGAGGCTGCCATTAGTAGATTATAGTAGTAGTTCTATTTTTCTTGAGGTAAAGGTTGAATTCACCTTTGGGGACAAAACTTTTTTTTCTGTGTTGTAATTCCAACCTGCTATCCCCAAGCATTCAGTAAAATTTTGTGAAATATCTGGTAACATTTTTATTTATTTTTTAAATTTTATTTATTTTTATTTTTGGCTGTGTTGGGTCTTTGTTGCTGTGCGCAGGCTTTCTCTAGTTGTGGCGAGCGGGGGCTACTCTTCGTTGTGGTGCGCGGGCTTCTCACTGCGGTGGCTTCTCTTGTTGCGGAGCACGGGCTCTAGGTGCGCGGGCTTCAGTAGTTGTGGCTTGCGGGCTCTAGAGCGCAGGCTCAGTAGTTGTGACGCACGGGCTTAGTTGCTCTGCGGGACGTGGGATCTTCCTGGACCAGGGCTCGAACCTGTGTCCCCTGCACTGGCAGGCAGATTCTTAACCACTGCACCACCCGGAAGCCTGGTAATATTTTTAAAAGATATACTTTGAGGGCTTCCCTGGTGGTGCAGTGGTTGAGAGTCCGCCTGCCGTTGCAGGGGACACGGGTTCGTGCCCCGGTCCGGGAAGATCCCACATGCCGCGGAGTGGCTGGGCCTGTGAGCCATGGCCGCTGAGCCTGCGCGTCTGGAGGCTGTGCTCCGCAACGGGAGAGGCCACAACAGTGAAAGGCCCGCGTATCGCCAAAAAAATAAAATAAAATATAATAAAAGATGTACTTTGAGAAGTTATGAGTTAAGTCTGTTTGCATGTTGAAGGCAAAATAGTATGAGGAAGGAGGCAACAGCCCTGAGACAGGGAGAACTAGTGACATGCAGAAGAGAAAATAGACAGCTGGCCAAGGAAATCAGTAACCCAGGTGGATTTTATTCATTTAACAAAGATTTTTTGAGCCCCAACTATGTCCCAGGCTTGGTGGAACACATAGTAAGTATTCCTTAGGTATTTCTAAAAATACCTGCAGAGGGGAACTTGGTAAAAGAATTCCTACAGGTCAAGTGTGAAAGGAGCTTGAGTAATTGTTATTTAGGGACTACATTGACATGTTATCCCTGAAGATGGAAGAGATCAGAGCCATCTAAGACTCAAAGATCAAATACAGTTAAAGGTTTTGCCTCATATGGCATCTATGTTCATCCCACTGCCTTCTGGCATCCATGGTTTCCAAGGAGAAGTCAGCTCTTAACCTTATCAAAGGTCCTTGTGATGAGTCGCTTATCTCTTGCTGCTTTCAAGATTCTTTGATTATGATGTGTCTAGGTGTGGATCTCTTTGATTTTATCCTACTTGGAGTTCACTGAACTTCCTGGGTACATAAATTACTGTTTTTCATCAAATTTGGGAATTTTAGGGCTATTTCATCAAACATTCGTTCTGCTCCTTTCTATTCTCTTTCTAGGACTCCCATCATGCGTATGCTGTCGGTGTCTGAGGCCCTGCTCATTTTCCTTCATTCTTTTTTCCTTCTGTTTCTCAGTGTTTAACCTCAAATGACCTATCTTCCAAGTTTGCTGATTCTGGGAATTCCCTGGCGGTCTAGTGGTTAGGACTCTGCACTTTCACTGCCGAGGGTGCGGGTTCAATCCCTGGTCGGGGAACTAAGATCCCACAGTCTGCGTGGCGCGGCCAAAACAAAAACAGTCTGCTGATTCTTCTGCCTGCCCAACTCTGCTGTTGAGCTCCTAGTGATTTTTTCACTTTAGTTATTGTAATTTTCAACTCCAGAATTTTTTTTTTTTTCGTAATTTCTATCTCTTATTGTTCATCTCTTTTTGGTAAGGCATTGTTCTCATACTTTCCCTTAGTTCTTTAAACATTTTTTTTTTTTTTGGGCCATGCAGTGAGGCATGGGAGATCATCTTAATTCCCTAACCAGGGATCAAACCCATGCCCCCTGCAGTGGAAGCTCCGAGTCTTAACCACTGGACTGACAGGGAAGTCCTAAACATATTTTTAAATAGATGATTTAAAGTCTTTGTCTATAAAGTCTAAGGCCTGAGTTTCCTCAGGGACAGTTTCTACTGATTGTGTCTTTTCCTGTGTATACGCCATTCTTTACATGCCTCATAATCTTTTGTTGAAAACAAGATTCAGCCATTTTTTTTTGAATAAATGTTCCCTGGATTGCTGTAAGCCTTTGGTTAATTTCCAGAGTTCTGAAAAAGCTGATTCTGACAATTTTTGCCAGTTTTCTCATTTCTTTTACAGAGGAATATCTTTCAAGAACTCCTTATTTCACCATTCCCGAAGAATCTATATCTCATATGGCAGTTAGAAAGAGGTTTTCATCCCTCTAAACAATTTTTTGAAGAATACGGGTAAAAGAACTCTGATACTTAAACACTCTGTACTTGATCTTAAGCCCCAAATAGTGTTTTAAATGCCACACTTCTCTAAATTTTTTAAAAAATCTGATTATTTACAAAGACACAGCAACATTTATTAAACACATAATTTTATAATTCCAGCATCTAGAAAAAAAATTGGAATAACATTCCAAAATAACCAAAATGAGGTATCATACATTTTGTTTTACCTTTTCTCGAGTAAAAGTATCTTGGCTCTTGCTCTGTGGTAATAGGTTTACAGCAACAGTTTGATCAGGGTACACGGGCTATGTTTAAAGCTGCATTGTAGGACACTGAATGGACTGCATATGTAGCAATCCTCTTCTGATGTACATTTGGTGGTTTCCCTTTTTTTTTTTTTTTTTTTTTTGCGCTATAAAAATGCTGATCCAAACAGCCTGGTGTGCTTGTGTGCTTGTCCCATTATACCTTAGGTTACATTTCTGGAACTGAAATTGCCATGTCGAGTGCCTTGTCAAATGCCTTTTTTTTTAAGTTTCAGTTTTAATGTTCTCTGCATCCTCCGCCATTTAATGCCCTGCCCTGATATGCAGCACATGTTCCTATCTCTTTGGATGCAGCTTCTAACACTCAGTGATGTCACTGCCATCATTTAATAGATTCTCACGCTGTGGATCACGCAATGCTCCTTCACCACCTGAAGGGGGAACTCAGAGTCAAACGTAAGGAAAGACTGTATTTAAAACTTCTGAAAAGCAGGAATCTAAGACAGTCCCCTATTCAAATTTCCTTTTCATGTAACTCCACAGACCTTCGCTTTTACCCATATGGAGCCACATAAGCATTAGACAACAGGGGAGAGGTCAGCCTGCATTAATAATTTTCATCCAGGTCCCACTCACCAGTCACAAGCTTCCTAAGGCCACACCCAGTGACAAAACAGGAACGCAAGTCCAGATCTGTTTATCATCTAAAA
Organism: Monodon monoceros; assembly: GCF_005190385.1. Lineage (NCBI taxonomy): Eukaryota > Metazoa > Chordata > Mammalia > Artiodactyla > Monodontidae > Monodon > Monodon monoceros. Next base: position 101,801,246 of record NW_021703784.1, read on the forward strand.
TCCAAATCTCTGGGACTTCCCTGGTGGCGCAGTGGTTAAGAATCCGCCTGCCAATGCAGGGGACACGGGTTCGAGTCCTGGTCTGGGAAGATCGCACATGCCGCGGAACAACTACGCCTGTGCGCCACAACTACCGAGCCTGTGCTCTACAGCCCGCGAGCAACAACTACTGAGCCCATGTGCCACAACTACTGAAGCCTGTGCGCCTACAGCCCGTGCTCCGCAATAAGAGAAGCCACCGCAATGAGAAGCCCACGCACTGCAACGAAGAGTAGCCCCCGCTCGCTGCAACTAGAGAAAGCCCACGCACAGCAATGAAGACCCGACGCAGCCAAAAATAAATAAATAAATAATAAATTTAGGGCTTCCCTGGTGGCCCAGTGGTTGATAATCTGCCTGCCAATGCAGGGGACACGGGTTCGAGCCCTGGTCTGGGAGGATCCCACGGGCCACGGAGCAACTAGGCCCGTGAGCCACAACTACGGAGCCTGCGCGTCTGGCGCCTGTGCTCTGCAACAAGAGAGGCCGTGACAGTAAGAGGCCTGCGCACCACGATGAAGAGTGGCCCCCGCTCGCCGCAACTAGAGAAAGCCCTCGCACAGTAACGAAGACCCAACGCAGCCAAAAATAAATAAATAAATTTTTAAAAATAAAGTTTTAAAAAATCACTTTAAAAAAATAAAATAAATAAAATAATATCGAAATCTCTAACAAGAGTTTGATGACAATGTCCCTCCAAAGAGGCTTGTAGCTCTCCACTGGGAGGTTAGGGAGAGGCCAGGGTTCTCACCATTTCCAGGGGGATGAACTAAAGAATACGAAAAGGCAGGCATGGGTTTCGGGTGCCAGAATTTCTTAGTAACCAAGCCTGACCAGAAACCAAGAACCCTTAAGTACCAGACTCCCTTTCTCTGCATTTGATAAGATGTAAGGTATAGGGAGGAAACACCAGACACAGAAGACTGGGACTCAAATTCCCACGCTGCTGTGTCACTGGCATGATTTTTTTTAAATTAATTAATTAATTAATTTTTGGCTGCATTGGGTCTTCATTGCTGCGCGCAGGCTTTTCTCTAGTTGTGGAGAGCAGGGGCTACTCTTTGTTGCAGTGCACAGGCTTCTCATTGCAGTGACTTCTCTTAGTTGTGGAGTATGGGCTCCAGGCACGCAGGCTTCAGTAGCTGTGTCACGCGGACTCAGTAGTTGTGGCGCACAGGCTTAGCTGCTTTGCAGCATGTGGGATCTTCCCAGATCAGGGTTTGAAGCCATGTCCCCTGCACTGGCAGGCGGATTCTTAACCACTGTGCCACCTGGAAAGTCCCACTGGCAAGATTTTAAAACTAGTCCTTGATCAAAGGTTTGGAAGATATGCAGAATCTAAATTCCACCTATTTTGTATTTTAATTCCACCTATTTTGTGGCCATAGCGCACAGAAATGAAGGCTTAAGTAGATTAATTGAATCCAGTCACACAGCGTAGCAGCCTGAGTATAGAAGTGCAGAGTTCCATGAGAAGAGAAGGATTAGGCATGCCTCAATCTAGGGCACATGGGCTATGAAACTGTCCCCAGTTGGGGGCAAAATGGCAATGACTCTGGGCTCTGCCTAGCAGTTGGATTCAAAGACTAAGACCCAGTTTCACCCTGGGCAGCAATCTCTTGAATTATAAAAAAAAAAAGTGTTATCCAGTTGAGAAAGAAACTCCAAATGTCACTTAGGAAAGTAATTTACTACAGTTTGAGATCATATCATTATTTCCTTATTAGGCAAGCTTCTTTAACTCCAGGAAGACGAAATTTAAGCATATAAATATGCCTAAGAAAATAAAAACCATAATATTTATAATTTTGTGTTAAGAAATCTTTGTGTATCTGTTACTTTATGTACTTCAATGTTCAAGGGAATTTGGTCTGTTCAGAGTAACGAGTCAGTCTCAAGATTCCAATTAAAATATGTAACTGAGTAATTGGTTTAAACTTAGGATTTTAACTCGGAATTTTACTAAGTTTAAAATCAGTATTGGGGCTTCCCTAGTGCCGCAGTGGTTAAGAATCTGCCTGCCAATGCAGGGGACACGGATTCGAGCCCTGGTCCGGGAGGATCCCACATGCCGCGGAGCAACAAAGCCCGTGCGCCATAACTACTGAGCCCGCATGCCACAACTACTGAGGCCCCTGTGACTAGAGCCTGTGCTCTGCAACAAGAGAAGCCACTGCAATAAGGAGCCCGCACACTGCAACAAAGAGCAGCCACTGCTCACCACAACTAGAGAAAGCCTGCGCACAGCAACAAAGACTCAATGCAGCCAAAAATAAATAAATAAAATAAATAAAACATTTTAAAAAAAGATGAAGTTTTAAAAAACTAATAAAAAATAAAATAAAATCAGTATTGGCAGATGACAAATAAGCACATGAAAAGATGCTCAACATCATTAGCTACCAGGGAAATTCAAATTGAAACCACCATGAGATGCCACTACATACCTTTCAGAATGGCTAAAATGAAAAAGACTGACCGTCTCCATTGTTGGTAAGGGTGTGGAGGGACCAGAACCCTCAACTGCCGCTGGTGGGAATGTAAAATGATAAATCCACTTTGGAAAATGGTCGGGCAGTTTAAGTTAAACATATACCTACCATATGATCCAGCCACTCTGCTCCTACACATTTGCCAAGATAAAAGGAGATATATGTCCATACAACGACTTGTACAGAGGTTCACAGCAGCTTTATTTAGAATCACCAAAAACTGGAAACAACTAAAATGACCAACAGGTGAAGAGATAAACAAATTGTGGAATATCCACTAATGGAATATTACTCAGCAATAAAAAGAACTATTCACACATGCAACATAGACAAACCTCAAAATAATTATGCTGAGTGAATGAAGCCAGACAAAAAAGGAGTACATACTATATGATTCCACTTAGGTAAAATTCTAGAAAATGCAAATTAATCTATAGTAACAGAAAGCAGTTCAGTGGTTACTTGGAGATGGTAAAGGCAGAGAGGGGTGGGAGGCAGGGATTACCAAGGGGCACAAGGACACTTTTGGATAATCACTATCTTAATTGTGGTCATGGTTTCACAAGTGCATGCATATTTCAAAATATAAATTGTACACTTTAAATATGTGCAATTTATTATGTCAAAAACACCTCAGTAAAGCTGTGTGAAAAAATAAGATAAAACAGTATAGGAATGTTTAAGAAAATTTAAGAGTCAGTTTAATTTATTAGTTAAACAGGAATATTTAAGTATTAAAGATTTGGTAATCAGACAATTTCAAGTATTATTAAAGGAAGTTGAATGTAATTCATAAACTCAATTTAAAATTTTCAAATGAGTTAAGATTGCAAATGGATCAAGTATTAACCCAAAGACCCCTTAAAGTGATTATTAAAATTTTCTAGAATCATAAGTAGAACAGAAAGATTTGTAGCCTACACTTAAAAGCTAAATGTAAAAGACTGGCCCTTAAAGGAAGAATGAGATTTTTGAGTTTGTAACTTGAACAAACTGAAAATCAATTTGTATAATCAAAGTAACTTCTGAATAATCTTTGCATTACACAAAAACCCGGGGGCGGGGGGGGATGATTAAAAAATCTCACTCAAGCATGCTACTCACCAGTCACCCAAAACTCACCAAGTCACTTGGTCTCACCGAACTTCAGTTTCCTCATTCACGAGAGGAATGTTTTCCAGAATAATCCACTTATTATAAATGATTTAATATTAATCAATTTCATATTGATAAACAGCACATTAGTAAAAGCACTGGGAAAAGCATACAGCGATGGGCAAATAGAAAAGATCAGCAGCATGATATCACTCTATAGTAACTGCAGCCTTTCCCAGATCCTGGGCTGACCAGTGACAGACATGCGAAAGGTGACACACGTATCCTCAGAGACTAAGCATGACTCAGCACAGCCAGATCATGGAATTTTCCCGAGGCCTCAGCCAGAGAGGAGCTGCCACATGTGGAGTCTGGCCCACAGCTGGTGGAAATGTACCTAGAGCTGCCTTGGATATCCGATATCCCAGCACCACCGCCAAACGCCCCCCGCCCCACAGGCAAATCAGGGTAAGGAGGTGAGGAAGAGCAGCAATGAGGGGGTGTTGAGATGACCCAGGGTTATGCCTTCTGGAATAATACTTAAAAAAGAAAAAAAGGCCCATATCTACCTCCCTCCAGGATCACCAAGGCGACCAAAAGGAGGAGGACAGGGGAAGGCGAGAACCTTCAATGGCAGAGTCTTAGTTACAGTGACTAAGCAAAGCTCCATGGACTCAGGAGGGAAGTAGGGACTGAAAAGCCAAACAAGCTTTAACAAATTAGATGACCTGGCAGAAGAAGGCCCTTCCTGGCAACTAATTTCCCCTTCCTACTGATGGATTTGGGGAAGACATGCAAGAAAAGATGACACTCTGGAAAAAAAAAAAAAAAGGAGGGGTGTCAGAATCTTGGATTCTGCTAATTAGCCTTCTCTGGGCCCCAATTTCTCAGCTCTGTAAGCTGAGAAGTTGGGACTGTCACCAAACTGCCTCTCTTCTCCTCACAGGGATGCCAGTAAGAGCAACAACATTCAACTCTATCAGCTAAGACGGGAGACCGACAGCAAGCAGAGAGAACAGTGGGAAGTTTGTAGAGGGTGGAGTCCGTCACAGGTCCGGAGGCATTTCCACTCATACCACCTGCCTTTACACTCCGCCCACTTTTCCAAGCAAACTCCATCTCAGAGTGGAAAACGGCCACTCCTGGCCCAAGACCTAGGACACGTGAGGACTGTGGAAAAATCTCAGGACGGAGAACAGCTTATGGGTTCTGAAGGATCATATGAAAAAAGTCCCCGGACAAAGGAATCTCCACACTGAGCACTGAACCTGAGCTCTGGGCAAAGCTGCCCCTGAGCCACTAAGTTCCCAGGGCACCTAACTGTGAAACAGGGGGTAGCAGCTGGCCTGCCTCTGGACGAAGGGAAGAGCATATCAATGTCTGAAATGCAGGCGGGATGCTACACAGAGCCAGGGCCGTGCCCGGCTAGGGCCCTCTCACAGACCACCAGGTGGACCCCGGACCCGAGGGCCTTGGAATTTAGGCTGCGGAGATGCACCGGGATCAATGCAATCAGTGGAGTTTCCTGTGTGAGGGGAAACCTTAAGAGCAGGAGGTTATACAGGGCCGTGCTGCCACACAGAGCACTATGTGGGGGGAAGGAGGGGCAAGTCCACCTTCACCCCCTCATCGTTGTCTGGACACATGTGTCAAGTGCTTTTACAGCCAGCTGACAGAGCCACCTCCTGTGCCCAGCTGCCTGCTCTCCACATGGACTCAAGGGCTCTTCTCAGAGGCTGCCCAGCCCTACAGATGCTTCCTTCCTGTGGTCCTGAGGAGCCTCGCCACTCTCCCCCACCACCAGGCATCCCAAGCCACACCCTTCCAGAAGTAGGGCCTCCTGCTGAGGCTGGCCAGCAGCCAACTGGGGCCAGCAGGGAGCCAGACATCACTTTCCTGTGAAAACCAAGAAAACCAAGAGAGTCTGGAACAGACAAAGACTGCATATATTTTCCAAAACTCAGAGCTTGGCCTTTTTTATTTATTGAGCTTGATCACTGATGTGCGAGGACTGCTAACATCTACAGCTGCTGCTCCCACAGGCATCCCACTGACCCGGATCCAGGCACAGGACTTACCCTCAAGTGTATTGTCAGCTCTCAGGAGGCAGGGGTTATCTAAATAAAAGAAAAAGAAAGTGTTACCCTCGTTTCTCTCCCAGCACTCCCCAGAGAAGCCAGGCATAGCAGGAACACAGACTTAAAACCCAGAGAAGAACTGCTGCTTTGCCTTCCCCTGATCTCAAGGGTATCTGGAGGGCCACTAGGACAGCACAGGGCTGAGAGCAACCCAGCTCTGTCGTCCAACTACCTGGGCTCTATTCTTGCTGCTTTGCCACCCGCTCCCAGAACCACTCAAAGCTTGTTTCCTCATCTGTGAAATGGGAGTAACACCACCACCCAGGGAGGAGGGCTCCCGAGGAGGTACACACTCAAAGCACTGGCACCGTGCCTGGTATAGAGGACGCGCTCAGACGTTGGCCGACGTGCCTAATAAGAAGCATTTAAGTAAAACCTTTTTCTGGCACCCACTACACAAGAACAAGTTCTAGAAACTTTTCTTGTTTGATCTGAAGTGCCTGGTCTTCCTGCCCATTCCCATCCAACCTCGGGCCAATTTTCGAGCCACCTCCAATCCTTCAGGAGCTAACTCACCTCCGGATTCTCTGAGCCTGGTTCCTGTCTCACTCTGCAACTGGACACAAATGAAGAAGCTGATGTGTTTCCTATTTCGCCGGCTGTCCTCAGATCCCTTCCTGCAGAGACCGCCGCCCCACACACAAAGAGCACGCCTGTGTTTGGACCCATGGGAGCCCAGTTGGTGGTGCGTGACCACTTTCTAGAGTTTACAGACTGCTTGTTTTTGAAAGGCCACACCTGTCCGTTAGCTTTAGCCACCGGTCAGTAAAGAGCAAAATGGAGACACAGGCCAGCAAACCATCAAATGAACTAAGTCCATGTTCCAAGAAAACGAGTTGCCTTGGTAGATTATGTCAAGGCTGAAAATGAATGTTTGGGGCATTCAATTCAATAAAATACGTCTTGAGCACATACCCTGCATAGGGCACCATTGTTGGGGGCTAGCTAGTAGAGGTAAGAACAGGATAGTACGTGAGAGGGACCCGACCGTGTACTCTGAGCCTGACAGCTTGGGGAGGACCCTAGCCGTGCCCTTTCCTAGCTGTGTGACTCTGAGGGAGTTATTTCACTCACAGTTCCTTATCTGTAAACAAGGAGCTAACTGTACTTTTGTTGTAGGGTTGTTGTGATAATCAAATAATACATAAAAGGGGCTTAGCAAGGTCCCTGCCACCACACAGTAAGAGCTCAACAAAGGATGACTTTTATTATTAATAACAATCATTATTTATCATCATTATTAGTAAAAGAGAGAACCCACGTCCAGCTCAATAGATCCAGCAAGGATTATTGCAGGAAAGCCTGAAGAGTAATTTCGACAGGACGAGAGAAGAGGAAAAGTCCTGCAGAGTCAAGATCGTCAGGAACAAGATCAGAAGAAGGACACAAAGAAGTGAGTTTCGGGGTAACAACAGTCTCAGATGAGGCTGAGGCAGAAGAGGGTACCTGTGGGGTCAAAGAGAAGAAAAAGCCCAACAGGTGGGAGCCTATCTTTTCATTCAGTAAGAAAGAGGAAACGGTTTCCTCTTTTTGTCACTGTCCCAGCTTCCACTGTCAGGCCCTACTCCTTTGACAGTTTGGCAAAGTATCCACAGCTGAGACAAGAGGCAGCTAAGACACAGAGGGAAGGGAAGAGATGGTCAGGCGGGCCCAGGTGAGGCTTCAGAGAGAGCAGGCAAATGCCCCACTTCTGTGAACGATGTGTCTGGAAGAGAAACTTGCCCCCAAACAGGCACACCTTCTGGATGGGGGGAGGAGGGCCCTGTTCAGAAGACAGTAAGATGCTACTGGGAGGGAGCCAGAGAGAAGGCCCACACTAGTCCTCACGGGGAATGTTTACCGGCCTGAGGTCTCCAGCTCACGCGGGAAAGTGCCAGGGAGAGATCTGCACAGTCTGGGGCCTGCCCAGGCCTTCCGCCCAGATCCTCTGACATATGACAATCATCCCTGCAGCCCCTGAATGTGCTGTGACTTGGAATGAGACCTGGATCTGCAGTCCTGCTGTGCCCCAGTGCCCCACGCCTCTGCAAACAGTGTCAGGACAGGGACCTAGCACAGCACCCAGGGCGCTGGAAGTGAGACAAAGGGAAAACAAGGCAGAGGATTTAAAAAAAAAAAAAAAGATAAGCCACCTGTACTAGCACCTCAAAGGCAGGAGGGATCCACCGGGGTTACAACATCAAGGCAAACCCCTCTGAGGGATGATCTTGGAGGTGAGAACTGGCACGGAGAGAGTCAGTCAAGCTGGGACAGGCTTCAGTAGAGAAAGATAAAGAGATAAGGAGCAGAGGGGACTTTGGGGTAAACTGTAGAAATTCTGAATGGCAGCCTAATTCAATTCAACCAATAGGTACTGCGCAGCTATAGTGAACAAAGCCCTTTTCTGCAGGGCAGAGCAGCCACTAAGAAACTTCTCACAAGGACACGTGCTCATAGGTTGCTTACTAGAACACAAACAGAACAGACTGTAGCTCAGGCCCGCTGCTGCTGGGCCCTCAGAGCCCAACCAAGCACCCCGGCGCCTCTGGACCCAATCTCACTTCTGACTCACCCGCACCTTAGCAAGTGCCCTCACCTTATAAACGCCTCCTGCAGAGGCCTCTGCGAGACGACCAACCAAACTTCTCACACTCAACTGGGAAGTGCTATCTCCTCCACGTTCTCCTTCCACCTTCCTCAGCCTTCCTCTGCCAGGGTCCAGTTACTTAAAACTCACCTGTACTTCATCATAAAACCTTGGCTGCTCAAATCCAATCACTGCTTCTTCACTGCTGGCCGCCGTGGAATCAAGAGGCTCACAACTCAGGCTTCCCTGGTGGCGCTATCGCAATGGTTAAGAATCCACCTGGTAATGTAGGGCACACAGGTTCGAGCCCTGGTCCGGGAAGATCTCACATGCCACGGAGCAGCTAAGTCTGTGTGGCACAACTACTGAGCCTGCGCTACAGAGCCCGTGAGCCACAACTACTGAGGCCTATGCACCTAGAGCCTGTGCACCACAACAAGAGAAGCCACCACCATGAGAAGCCCGCGCACCGCAACGAAGAGTCGCCCACGCTCGCCGCAACTAGAGGAAGCCCACACGCAGCAACGAAGACCCAACGCAGCCAAAAATAAAATAATTTATAGAAAAAAAAAAAAGGAAGCTCCCAACTCGCCTCCTCCACCAAGCCTTCCCTAATCCATGCCCATCCAGCCCCAGCCAGTCCAGTTCTCCTGTCCCTGGCCTTGGTGTGAGTTTTGCCCTGATTTGCCGGCCTCTACGGAACTTCCTCTTCCACGTCCTCCTCTGGCCATACCTCGCCCACACCAGCTCTCTACAAACATCTGCGGCATGCCGACTTTCTGCTTACGCTCTGTTTCTTTTTCTCTCCCCCAACCAGTTTGTTGGCAGTTCTGGGGCACCTCGTCTCCCACGTCTTCGCGCAGCACCCAGTCTAGGGCTCTGAACATGACAGGTGTGCAAAGAATGTGATGAAGAGTTCAAGGGTTTAGATGAAGAGCAAGCAAGCAGAAAAGCTGTAGCTGCGAGGGCATCGAAATGCTGAGCACATCCACTCCAGTTTTTGCATCACAGGCAGGGGAAGGGTGGGGGGGTGGGGAGGCCAAGGCTGCTGGTAGCAGTGGGTAAGGGAGCAACGGGAAGGCAAAGACTTCTTGGTAAAGACTGGGGAGGCTCTGGTTATGATCTGGCAAATAGCAGCACCTCTCTGAGCCTCAGTTTTCTCAGCTACAGAACGGGGATCCCTGGCCTCCTCTTTATCACAAAATGAATTTTAATCAGATTTTTAAGAATTTCAAAGCTCCCAGGGACCTAAAGACCTGACCTAGCCCCGGCACTTGTGTAATGAGGAAAAGGATAGCCAGAGGTGAAACAACTCGCTCCAAGTACACAAAGCAAGATGTGCTGGGAGGAACGTGTATGGCAGGTCTTCAAAGCCAGGGCTTCAGACTGCGTGCCCAGGAGGGCATTTCCCGGAGGGCCAGCTGCTACTCACTGCACTTTGTAAACTGCTAAAAGCTGTAGAAATAACGGGCTGAGCCCAGCCCCACCTCCTCCTAATCACTGCTTCTGGGCGCCCCAAGCTTCCTCTTCTGAAACTAAGTGGAATTACAAGAATGCCCCCCAGGGTTACCAGGAGGATCCTATGGGAAGCAGAGTGCAGGCACTCGTAACACGGAAAACCCTCGCCTTACACGCCATGGCTGTCTTCAGAGCTGAGCAACTTCCAGTATGGTGGGGGACACTTGGGCTCCGGATTCTGACAGACTTGGGTTCGAGCCCTCAGGGACCTCGCGCGAGGCATTTGAGGGCTCCGTGCCCTCAGGTTCTCCATCTGCAAAATGGGCCCGAGAGCAGGAATAAGGCCGCCGGCGGCCCCCGGGGAGCCGAGTGGACGAGGCCGGGCTGCGCCAACGCGGGAAGGATGCTCGCGGGGCGGCGGGCCCGGAGAACTGGGGCGACGGGTCCCCAGGGCGGGGGTGGGGGGGCGGGCTCGCGCAAACAGTCCCTCGCGGGAGGGGGAGGGGAGGGGAGGGGAGGGGCGGCGCGCGGCGCAGCGCGGCGCGCACCGCCCGCTGCCGTCTCCTCCAGCCGTCACTCGTGGAGCTGGCGCCGCCTTGGCGCGCGCGACCCTTACATAAGCGTCCCCCGCGGCAGCGCCGGCGCACGCCCACCCGCTCCGACCCGCTGCGGGAAGAGGAAAATGCACAGCGCCGCCGGCACTCACCTCCTCGCTGCTGCCGCAAGTTGCCGCCACCGCCTCTACCGCCGCTGCCTCCACTGACAGGGAACAGCTGCGGTCTCCGCGCAACCGAACTTGCTGCGGTCCCAGTCCCGCCTTACGGACTTCCTATTGGCTCAGACAGCCCAGCCCCTCCTGTTACTGGACAGCCCCCTCTGTCACTCACCGTTCCCCTGCCCGGGACTCCTCCCTACGCCCCCCTGCCCGTCACGTTTAAGCCTTGGCGCCCCACATCAGCCCCGCCCCTCCCGTCCCCGGCAGGCCCCTGGATTGGTGACGAGGCTGGGGGAGCCCGCCCCTGGCTCACCACCACCTACTCCCTGGTCTCCAGAGCCCCACGTGGGCCGCAAGGCCCCAGACGCGGCCCGCAATAGGCGGAAGTGGCCAGGCTCTGACAGGCTGTGATTGGCTGTTGGCGGGGGTGGGGACGTGCGATTCATTCACCCGGGTAGCACGTGTCTCTCAAAACCCCAAGCACAACAGATAGCCCTCGGGCTCAGGGATCCGGGTGGGCTCAGGAATCCGGGTAGACTCAGGTGCCCGCTAGTGGGTGGAGGAGAGGTCGGAGGAAAAAGGGTTTGCAAAGGGCAGGAAGAAGGAAATGGCGCTTGTGCCAGACGGGTTTACGTGATTGTCTTTTAGCAGCTGTGGGGGTGATGGTGACGGGCAGGAGTCTCCGTGTGACCCTGGACAAGCAACCTCACCTCTCTGAGCCTCAGTTTCCTAATCTGTAAATAGAGGCCACTCAGGACCTAGAGGGTTTAGAAGGCTTGGTTGAATGGAAAGCTTCAAAAATTGGGCTCTGTGCCAACCAGGAGATGCAAGAGTGACCAAAATAAACCAAAATTTCTGCCTCCCAGTGAGAGAAGAAAGACGATAAAATAAAATATAAGGTACATCAGATCATAATCAAGGCATGGAGAAAAAATAACCTGCTTCTAGACAGTTGGGAGAATCAAGAACTATGAGAACATCTTTTTAACTAAAATTTGATGATTGAGTATGGAGAGATATTACAACTGCATTCTCTTCTCTGTGTTGTGTCCATTTTGTTTGTCCTTTGGACAAATTTCTTTGTCCTTCCTTCCACATATCTGGCTGAACTCCAACCTGGGTCAGTCCAACACAGCTATTTTAGTACCAGAACAAGGATTAAAATTCCAGTTTTCCAGATTCAGGTATTCATTCAATTAACAAGCATCCCTTGAGCACCTACTATGGGCCTGGTGCTATGCTGGAGACGCACGTGAAAAAATACAGCCTCTACCATCACATCATAGAGCTCACCTGACCACAGTTCTTGCTCTGGACAGGTCTCAGTAATAATGATCGTAAGGGAACAAACACTGTTATCAGGCAAGAGAAGGAACAATAGCAAAGATAATAAATCAGTTGTAAACTTTCAGTTCTGTTTCAATGATAAAGATTGGCCTGAAGCACTTTCTTGAGCTATTTTGCGGAACTTAACACCTTCCCCCACCAAGGTTCTCAACCACCAGGTCCACTGGAACCTAACTGTCAACCTTTGCCCCAATTCTATGCTGCGTCCTCCTCCGCTCAAGCCCCTTCATGAACATGCATATACCTTTAGCTTAAAACTTCCCCAATTTTGCTGTTTGGGGAGACACTGCTTTGGAAAAAATCCCCGGTGTTCTCCTTACTTGCTGCAAGTAATAAATCCTTCCTTCTCCTGATCTCTGGCTTGGTTGTATCTTTTGGCTCAACACCCACCAAGAGGTGAACCCAGTTTTCGGGGAACATCAGCTGAGTCCTGGCTGGTCCCTGTGAAATCCTGAGTCTGGAGCCGAGGGCAGGTGGCTCCACGCAGGTTCAGGTGAATCGCATATCAACACCACCAGGTGGAGGTCTGAACACAGAAACTAATTGAGAACTAAAAGATGGACTGCTGTGAACAAAAGTAGTATGGATTTTGGACAATTAGCTCAGCCACATAAATTAGTTGAAGTTTGGCTAGGAAACAAGACATCTCTCCATCCAGGCTCTGTCCTACCTCCAGGCTGAGTCCTCCACGAGGACAAAGCTGGGAGGGGTATTCCACCCCAGACAGAGAAAACTGCCCAAGAAAAAGCTGAGGTGAGGAGTCCAGTGTGGCTAGAAAAGGCATTTCTCAGCGTGGGCTTCTGTAATACTAGTGACAGGATCTCCTTGGGACAAGGTACTGATTGGAAACACAGATTCTTGAGCCCCACTCCTCCCCCATGGTTCTTATACATATGAACCACCAGCTCAGAGGTCTTAGGATCATCAGCAGAATGCCACTTAAGCCTGTCTCTGGCGAGTGGAACCCCCTGCATTGCATTGCAAGTTTTAGAAGCTCTCCAAATTTTTCTAATGTGGGTCAGCGTTGAGACCCACTGAGATTCCTAGAGAAGTTATTACCCAGGCTTCCCTGATAAGAGGAATCCCCTGGGACTCTTTAAAAACAAAATGGATTCCCGGACCTCAGGCCCCTGTGGATCCTGATTCATGGGGTGGGGCCCAGGAATCTTTCTATTTAATTAATTTATTTTTTAAACAGGCCCCAACTTGTGAAATTGACTCTTGAGGCCCGGGAAGGTTGGGGAACGTGGCTGAGTTTCTGGCAGATGCAAGGGAAGGGGAGGCAGGACAGACAGGCTGAGACCAGCCTGTGGAGGGCCAGCCAGGAAAGGCATAGGCTGGGCAGCAGGGCTCTGTCGGGAGGGAGTGGGCCAGGGGCAGCTGCAGAGCAGCTCAGGGCTCCTGTTAGGCTGGGAGTATGTCTGCCTTATTGCTTCTTAGTAGCTGTCACTTTTTGGAGAGTTCTTGGTTTTTGTCTGTTTATCTTCTGTACTCCTGTCCCTTCCTCGCACTTGAACATCACCTCTACAAAAGTTGAGTTTGGCACATGGTAGATGCTTAATATATAGTTGGCAAATGAAGGAATGGGAGTCATCAGCCCACACTTAGTGGTCGAAGCTATGGAGTGGATGGGACTGCCCCAGAAGCTGAGCCGAGTCCGATAGGGAGAGGAGTCTGCAGGGTACCACATTTAAGGGGAAGGGGAAAGTTAAGGAGAAGCAGGCACGATCGATCGGATAGGAAGGAGTAAATTCGGAGGAGGGAGGTGTCAACTGGGCCAGGAAGGAAAATGGGGTGGTGGGGACAGATGTGATCCCTTCACTCTGCAGCCCCCTCAGCAGCACCCAATAGAGATACGGTGAAAATGAGGTATTTTCCCCATCCCCAAGCTGCTCCCAGACCAGTGAGGGCACACAGACCTCAAAGCACTCCACTTCAAAACAGTGTGGTGCTGTGCTAGAGATAATGGCCAGAGTGCTATGGGAGTCCAAGGAGGGGTCCCTTTCCCCATGAGAGGGGACTTGGAGGGCTTCCTGGAGGAGGGAAAGTCGATAGATAGATAGATACATACATATATACATACATGCATAAATCAAGAGTTAATCAGGTAAATATATTGGTAAAAATGGATCCTATACATGGCCCAAGCAAAGCTGGGGGAGGGCATCAGGGGGTCAAGGCATGGAGAGGGTCAGTGAGGACAGATTGCTAGTAAGTTCAGGAAGTGCAGCCTGAGAGGGAGCTGTGGGGAGGGCCAAGAGCAGTTGGCGCTGAGAAGGCTTGGGTAAGCAGAAGCATCTGAGTGGATGGGGACTCACAGACAAAGCCATGAACCCTCATACTGTAGCAGTCACTATAAACCCAGAAACAGCCCACCACTCTTGTGTTTACAATTTGGAAGGCCAGGTTTGCCCTGAGGATCTCACAAGGACAACCTAGATTTCCCAGAACCCCTGTCCTGAGATGACACAAGAAAAATCACTTTTTTTTTTAATTAACAAAATTCTGGCAGTTCGAGCTGAGCCGCAGATAGCCTAACTGCTGGTGAGACCTCAGGATAAACCCTTATTGATGGAAGCACAGGGCAGGGCACTAGGCTGTGATGAACGCACCCACTCACTGACTGAAGAATGGCCACGACAGCCCTTCTCTGCAGGCTGGGGTTGTGTCTCCATTCTAAGCAGCAGGGGACCCTCACGGTGTGTGATGGGGGGGGGGATGGTTCAGGAGTAGCTCTTCTGCTCTTTTTGATATGTTTCCCTCCCCCCACATCCTCGAGGGGTCCAGGCCACTCCACCCAGTCTTTTGGGGTGACTCCTCCATACACAAGCCCATCCCATCATGGCATCTCTACAAGTCGATCAGACCTTCCACCTGCCAAGGTGGGCATTGGTCTAGCAGATCACAGTCTCAGCACTTCCCCAGGTCCATATCAAGGCCTCTGCCCACAGGTTGAGGCAGAGGAGGGTAAGATCCTCCTCCCAGCTCTGAGCTATAGCTCCTCTGGACCTCCCAACATCCCTGGGCAGGTATGCTGTACCCATTTTGCAGGTGTGGACACTGAGGCTCAGAGAAAGGAAATGACTTCCTCTCTGGATCACATAGCTAGTCAGGGGCAGAGCTGGAACTGGACCTCCAGTCCACTGACCCCCCCCCCCAGGCTGTGCTCTTTCTGCTCCACTGGCCACCTTGTTGTGAAAGAGAAGACAAGAATGTTTAGAATTCAGATTTCAAAGGAAGAGCTTTGGTTTGAAATTTGAGTCCTAAGATCACAGTCCTCAGAGGTGGAAGGGCCTTGAGCAAATTGTTTCCAAGATTTCCCACAAAAGACAGATCTCCTGGGATGTGATTGTGCAGACAGCTTTTCAGGGCCCTGCCCAGACCTGTATATGCAAGGGGTTTTGATGGGGCCCAGTGACTGGTGTTTTTTTAACAAAGGAAACCTTGGGGCACCCTGGCTAGACCCGCTCAGGCCCATTTTACCGATGAGGTAATAGGCTCAGACAGGAGAAGGGGCAGACCCACCACTGATAGTCATCAGGTCCTGCATATTTGAAAAAAATGCAAGAGCATCTGCGTTGCCAGTTCTGGGACCCTGCAATTACTGATACACGCTTTGTCTAAACTGAGAACAATCCTCCCCCGATTCCTCAGAGTGCTATCAGGACTGAATACAGGAAGCCCTAAGCACAACGCCTGGCACAGCCTGAGTGCTCAGAACGTGGGAGCTCTTACAATCAATAGCATTATTACTATTTATTGTTCCCTTTGTTTGATTTCTCCAAGTGATAAGTTGACCAGAATCTCTTGCTGAACCTGACAGCCTGGCATTCTAGCTTCCTTTGGGAAATGAAAACCAAAACAATGGATCATTGTTCTGAAGTAAAAGAACTAGTTCTGGGCTTCCCTGGTGGCGCAGTGGTTGAGAGTCCGCCTGCTGATGCAGGGGACACGGGTTCGTACCCCGGTCCGGGAAGATCCCACATGCCTCAGAGCGGCTGGGACTGTGAGCCATGGCCGCTGAGCCTGCGCGTCCGGAGCCTGCGCGTCCGGAGCCTGTGCTCCGCAACGGGAGAGGCCACAACAGTGAGAGGCCCGCGTACAGCAAAAAAAAAAAAAAAAGAACTAGTCCCCCCAAAATGTACTGTATGATAAGAGCTGCTCAGGCAAAGAGATAAATTATTAGTTGAAACACACACACATGAGCCCCTTGCCTCATTGATGGTGGGCATATCATATTTTCAAGGAAAACTCTAGTGGCATTAACCTTAAGCTAATGGTTCTCTCTGACCATCGTGTAGGGTGCATGAAGACCGGGGTGAGGAGTGGGGTCTGGGGGTGGAACACTCATTTGCTGAGGACTCTGTTTGCTGGCCTGACTCTGTGGGGCTGCATTCAAGGCCCACTACTGACTGTGTCTCCTTGGGCAAGTTGCTTCACCCCTCTGAGCTTCTGTTATTTCATCTGAAAAATGGGGCTAAGCTCCAGAGAGTGTGAGGGTGAAATGCAATCACAGAGGCAAGGCTCCTGGAGTGGAGGGCACACCCCATCCCCCTTGTCTCCCAAGCTCAGATTCCTCTTCCAGGCTCTGGAAGGAAGAGCAGGCTTCAGTCTACCTTTCCAGATTTTTCTCCCACCCAAGGGCAACCCTTTGTGTTCCCAGGCTTTGGTCACCCACAGGATCCTACCTCTATCTCTACTGCAACAGTCCTCCCTGCCCTCAATGCTGGGCTCCAACACCACCTCCTCCAGGGAGCCTGCCCAGATGCTAACCACCTCCAAGACAGATGGGGGTCTCCCGTTCTCTTCCGTGCAGCCTCAGCACTTGGTGTCTGTTTTAAGGTGCCTTGCTTGATGTACATGAGAATCCCTCCTTTTCTGGGGGTGGAGATTCTATCCTGCTCCCCTTGGCCTCACTTCTAGCCTAGACATCATCAAAACAAGATCTTGCCCACAGTGTGTAGGTGTGGATTAATTTCATTGGCTCACTAATAAAAAGTAACATCTGGGGCTTCCCTGGTGGAGCAGTGGTTAAGAATCCGCCTGCCAATGTAGGGCACAGAGGTTCAAGCCCTGGTCCGGGAAGACCCCACATGCCGCGGAGCAGCTAAGCCCGTGCGCCACAACTACTGAGCAGCCACCGCAGTGAGAAGCCCGCGCACCGCAACGAAGAGGAGCCCCCGCTCGCCACAAAAGAGAAAGCCCGCACGCAGCAACGGAGACCCAATGCAGCCATATATAAATAAATGAATGAATGAATAAATAAATCCGTAAATGGAACATCTGGGCAGCCTGCCCCAGTTTGCAGCCTTCCGTACATCTAAGCCTCACAACAACCTTAAATAGTACCAGTCATTTAAGTCTCAGATCACCTTAGGAAATAAACACTGTGTGTTTCATTAATTTTAAGACGTACATTTCCCCCCACACACTTCAAGTTCTGAAATGGGGCTGCATCTTCCAATGAATGGGCAGTGGATATTCTTTCTTACTGATGTATAAAATAATGCTATCTTTCTATCGACGTCATCTTAGATTTGATGAAATAAAATATTATCCCCATTTTATAGCTGAGTAACTGTAGGCACGTGAGGTTAAGCTGCTCGCTCAAAGCACGTAGGTGTCCCATAAATGTGCAAGGCTTTCGGCTCGGGCAGTCTGATGGGCTTGGGACCCAGGTCTCACGGGTAAGCTGCCTCCACGTTGACCCGCAAAGATCCTGCCTCCTGGTGTTCACGCCCTTGTGGGTCCCCTCCCTTGGGTGCCGACTGGACCTGGTGACTCGCCTTGGAGGAACAGTGATGGCAAAAGTGATGGGAGGTCACTTCTGAGGTTAAGTTCCCCAAAGGCTCTGGCTTCTGCCCGCCTGCCATCTCTCACACTCTCTTGCCGGCTCCAACTGAAGCCAGCCCCCATGATATGAGTTGCCCTTGGGAACAGCCAACAATCAACAAGAAACTGAGACACTCACGGCAACAACCTGCAAGGAAGCAGGTCCTGCCAACAACCTTGGAAGCAGATCCACCCCCAGTCAAACCTGGAGGTGACTAACAGCCTTCTGATTGAAGCCTGCAAGGGACCCTGAGCCAGAGGGCCCCGTTAAGCTGTGCCTGGATCCCAGACCCACAGAAACTCTGAGGTTATACATGAGTGCTGCCTTAAGCCACTAAGTTTTGGGGTATTCTGTTACACAGCAATAGACACGTAATAGTCTCCAATATTTAAGCCCAAGCATTTACTATGTCATGTCCTGGGGACAGAGGTGAAAGAGATGTTGTCCTAGCCATCAAGGGACACCAGTGTGGCGGGGAAAGGCATCCTGGGGTGACTTCTGCTACTGTGCGTATTGGGTGGGCTGGACAGGGGACTGCCTCCCTAACCCAGGCTGAGGGGTTGGGCAGGCTTCCAGGGGAGCTGTCACCCAGCAGGGTCTGGAAAGGTAAGAACCCTCACCACCACCCCCGGTGACAAAGGCAGGGAGGCAATGGGGAGGGAAGGAAAAGAACACATATTTTCTCCTGGTCCTCCACAGATTTACGGATCTGGGGAATTGTTGTAAGATTACACGCTTGGCAAGAGGGTATACGGCAGCTACAGGCGTGACACAAGAACGAGTGATTCACCCTGACACATCTCAGAGGCCCGTGAGGCATCAGCAAGCTCTTCCCAGCTCAGACTTGGACGAGTGAGGATTTGAGTTAACTGTGCCGGAGTGAAGGCGTTGAAGACTGTGTAATGGTTTTGTTGCTTTTTAACCAAGGTCAGGGTTGGCACATGGGTCAGGCATTAAACGTGTGGTCAGGGTTGGAATAATGGTCATAATCCACCTCTGGGACAGGCTGGGACAGAGGGTCAGGGTCCCTTTTCTCCATTCTCCTCTTCACACTGGCCCTGCCTTGGCTCCTCTGGCTGGGAGGTGAGCCTGACAGATATTAAGAGATCCTGAACCCAAGGAAGGCCTAGAAATTCTGAGAGAGGAAAAAAAGCAAGACCAGGCGCAGAGGAGTCTGGGGTGAGCCAAGAGTTGCAGCCAGCACTTCCCTGACCCCAGACAGGGCACCTCGTGCGGCACCCCAGACACAGAGGAAGCAGGACGCCCAGCTTCCAGTCCCACCTCTGCCACCAACACCAGGACAGGAGAGCAGAGTGGTTGAAACACGGGCTCTAAAGCCAGTCTGACCAGGGCGGGAGTCCCAGCTCTGCCACTTACTGGGCATGCTTAATCTCTCTGAGCTTCAGTTTGCCCCATCTACAAAATGGGGATCTATAAAATGAAGATAATGATGCACACCTCATAGGACTGTCATGAGGTTTAAATGAAATATAGGAAGGAATTAGCTCCAGAACCAGTAAAAAATAAAAGCTCAAAAAATAGTGATTAAAACAAAAAGGAGTGTGTTTTTGTTTCTCAGATGTGGGAGCTCCCTTTAAACTCTCAAATTCTAGGATTCTGAGGATCGGCTGGCCCAGCCCAAGTACCTTTCTCTTTCCCCTGACTTGGGAGAAAGAGCTGCTGCTGGTAGTCTTGCCTTTAGAGGCGTCCACATTCATGATTTCATTTGATGTTCACAACAACCCATTTTACAGATGAGAAGACTGACCAAGAGGAAAAAGGATTTGCCTCAAATACTGAATGCCACCAACTCACTTTTACTGAGCGCTTGCTGCATGCCAAGCCCTTTGCTGGGCATAGCATCATCACATTTAGTCCTCACGACAACACGTGAGTTATCTGTCTCTGTTTTAGACAAGGAAACCAAGGGAGAAGGCACCCAGCGTCACGTAGCTGCTGGGGATGGAACCGAGGTTTACCCAGGAGCAGCTGGTCCTCAGAGCCTGAGCGCTTAACCCTATTCTGTGCTGGAAAATTAGGGGCAGAGCTAGGCCTGGAAAAAACCCAAGTCTCCTAACTTCCAGCCTAGAACTATCCTGTTTCTTTTTTCTTTCTTTCTTTTTTTAAATTTCCAATTGTAGCAAAAAAAATACAGAAACATAAAATGTACCATCTTAGCCATTTTTACATGTACAATTCAGTAGCGTTATATACGTTCACATTGTTGTACAACCAACCTCCAGAAGTTTCTCACCTTGCAAAACTGAAACTGTATAGCCATTAAGCAACTTGCCATTCCCCCCAGGCCCTGGCAACCACCATGCTCCCTTCTGTCTCTGTGAATTTGACAGTTCTAGGTTGGAGCTGTCCTGTTTCTTAAAAGCCTGTCTCTGTTTTGCTGTTGAGCCATCTGTTCTGTCAACGAAATGAGTCTGGACAGCCAGGACTACAGGAGTTCAGGGGAGGGCAAGATCTTTGGGGTGGGGTGGTCAGGGAAGGCTGCCTGGAGGAGGAAGAGGAGGGCAGGCCACCGAGGTCAAGCATCCCTGAGTCACCCACAACACCGCCTCTCCACCCGCCCTTTGGTTTACAACGGCCACCTCAGCAGCACCAACCTTTGTCCCCAAGTGAGCTCCTGTCAGGTGAGTGGAGGCACCAAGCCATCTCAGAAGGCCAGGGGCTCGCCAAGGGGCTGGAGCAGTCCTGTGCCTGCAGCCTCCAGAACCATGGGGACAGGGCTACGCAGCCAGTCCTTGCGAGGACCACGGCCCTCCTATAGCAAGCTCCAGGAGCCCTGCGGGAGGCCCCTGGCAGGCCAACTGCGCCGGGCGCTGAGCCTCAGACAGGGTTGTGAGAAGTCCAGGTCCTCAGACGGAGGCCCAGAAAGGCTGGACGCCCCCGGGCAGGAGCAACTGCCAGGGAGCCTGGGGGACACAGAGCAGCTGATCCAAGCCCAGCAAGAAGGCAGCCGGTGGTGGCTGAGGCAATATCAACAGGTTTGGCTGAGGGTTGGTGGATGGAGGAGTGCTAGAGGGGAGGGGGAGGTCCCCAGGATCAGGACCCAGGGCAGCAAAGGCTCAGAGGCAGAAAGGTATGGGGCTGTAGATCAAAAAGATAACAGAGCTGTCTGGGGAAGGGGCTGGAGAGAGAGACATCCAAAAACTGTATTTCATGGGGGCCTGAAGGCCTTTGGGATTTATCCCATAGGCACTGGGGAGTCAGGGAAGGTTTCAGAGCGGGTGGGTGATACGGTCAGAGCTGTTCCGAGATGATCAATCTGTCAGCGTGCTGGATGGGTGGATTTTGCTGGAGGCAAGAGATCAGCCAGTACAACTTCCCCAGGGTTACATCTTGTGCTCCCCTCTCCCCCGGAAAAGGGGGTGATCCGGCCCCCCTGGGTGGGAGCTGCCGGCTTCCTCTAGGAGGAAGGGTGGCTAGTGAGCCATGCGTCTGTCTCTGGGGTCTACCACCACCTCGTGGCTGTAGGTGGAACAGCACCTGAAGCCCACCACCCAGTCCAGAGACCTGGGCCCTGATCTCGGCCCCTCCTGTCTTGCAGAAGATAAGGAGAAGGTGGGAGAGCTTTGTCACCAGCTTCCCCAGCGTGACCCTGAGCCAGTCGGCCTCTCCACAGCCCTCGCTGGGCACCACCAGCTAAGGATGCTAGCAGTGGTGTGGGTCCTCGCTGCACCTGGATGAGACGGCACGACCTACCTCTTCGTGGCCCTCTGGACTGTGAATGGAGTGACCTCCTCTGCGTGGACTCTTCCCCTTCCTTACGTGGCCCGTTGAGGCCTCTGTCACCAGGACAGAGCTCAGTGAAGCCAGACCCGTGGCTGAGAGCCTCTGGCGCATCACCTGGTCACAGGGCCCCAGCCGCCCTTCTTGCCAGCTGCTAGTGGTGGGCAGGGCATGGGCCTCCCTCCCAGAGGGTGAGCCCATCTCCAGGGCAAGGACTATGTCTTGTCGTGTACTGTCACTGTCCTCACAGCCTCCCCATGAAGGAAACAGAGGAAACCTTCCCTCCCTGTGCGAGAAAAACTGAGGCCCCGAGGCGGGAGGGGATTATTCTCTTTGGCATCTCTGGCCCCGCCCCTACCCAATGCCCAACACTGCGTTGAACACAGGAATAAAAGTTGCTGAACTGAAGTAAGTGGTTTTCCTATTGACTAACTCGCCCCCAGTCCTCTCCCAACCCCTGGGGGCAGGTGGGGTCCAGAGCTTCCCAGATCGTGGGGCAGAAGCACAAGGGGCAGGTCCCCAGGAGGCTGGGCGTCTCCTGGCACTTCTCTGGTTCTCCCTGTGCTGATCTCAAGCCAGCGTCAGAGGGCCTGGATCTCACCAGCTCCTTGCCTTTGTGCTTACCCCCATGAGACAGGACTTACCCAGAGGATCAGAGAGGGCAAGGGGCCCACCCAGGGCCACACAGAGGGGAGGGTGGGACCCCAAAGAGCCTGAGCTCTTTGAGAGACACTGGCACCTCATTTGGGGTCCCTGGGGCTCTCCCAGCTCAAGCAGACCCAAGGTCAAAGGTAAGGGAGCAGCTGCAAGCATCCTGGTGGAGGGTCTGTTCTGCGGTGGTAGGGGGACCTGAGGGCCCAATGGACAAAGGGGAGGTTCCCTATTTCCCCAGAGCCCAGGACACTGGCAGAGCCATTCAGGAACAGGAGAGGTCCTGGGAAAATTTTGTCCCAGACAGTCACCGGGATGAGACCAGGACAAGACCAGGACGTCTGGCTTGGCACCTAGACTGTGGGAGATCCCTGGAAGCTTCCAACCCAATTAGTCACAAACTTTAGATGCCCCCTGCTCAGCCCCCTCTGCAGTATCCCCTGCAGTAGCCACTGCGGTGCCTCTGGGAGATGCTAGGACTCAAGGGAACATAGTTTGAGTCCATGGCTCTGACAAACCCTCTTGAGGTCCAGAGGAGGAAACTGAGGCCCAGGAGGGGTCATCCTCTGGGTCTCTGCCCTCCAGGCTCATCCTGGCCTCTTTTGTCCCCAGGGATTCTCCAGCCCATCTCCTTGCTGGTCTCCTTCTACTTGTCACACTCTGTGACAAGTGTGTCCAGTTATAAGCTTTTGTCATCCACAGGATGGCCAGTTCCACAGGGACCTGGCTTGCTCACCACTGGGACCCCAGTGCCTCGCTCGGGGCCTGGCACATAGTAGGTAGTTGTTGAGTGAATGAGGGACTGGCCCAGGGTCAGCTAGTTGATGGCTGAGCTCCACTCGGGTGGAGGCTTTCCTACCTCAGCCTCGTCAGCAACACCATCATCAGGGAGCACATTTCCGGGGCCTCTAGCAGAGGCCTTCGCCAAAACACACACACACACACTCTGTTAGCTTGTTTCCAAAGACAGCAGCAACCATCCCTCCCATGAAGCGTGCCCTTTGGCATTGTTGCCACATCTCCCAACAAGAGGGGTATTCTATGTATTCTACTTGCCCTTGAATCTGGGTAAGCCCTGAAACCTGCTTTGACCAATAGAATGCAGTAGAAATAATGTTCTGGGACTTCTGGGACTAGGCCTTAAGAGACTTTGTACCAATAGCTTCTGTTTCTGCCCACCTGGAAGCTGGCTGCTGTGTAAAGGAGTCCAGGTGATTCTGCTAGTGTTGGAAGGTGGCACCCAAACAGATAGGTCCATGTTCTAATCCCCAGAGCCTATGAATTTTACCTTATTTGGAAAAAAGTCTTTGCAAGATATAATTTTTAAGGATCTTGAGATGAGAAAATCACCTTGGATTATCAGGGGGCTAAACCCAATAACAAGTATCCTGATAAGAGGGACACAAAAAGGGAAAGACACAGAGGAGAAGGCGATGTGAAGTCAGAGCCAGAGATTGGAGTGATGCGGCCGTAAGCCCAGGATGCTAAGGATTGCTGACAGCACCTAGAAGCCAGGAGAGGAAGGAAGGACCCTCCCCTGGAAGCTGCAGAGGGAGCACGGCCCTGCCAGCACCTTGATTTCAGGCTTCTGGCCTCCGGAACCATGAGAGAATACATTTCTGTCGTTTCAAGCTACCAAGTTTCGGGGATTGTTACAGCAGCCCCAGGACATTCAGACAGTGTGTTTGCGGCCAAGCTCGCACCAGGAGAAAGTGGGTGGAAGTGGCATGCCTGCTGCTCCAGGCCAAGGCGTGAAGCCTCCCTGCCCAGCTCTCCATGCTCCCCCTCTTCCCTCACCAGCTGGCCTGATGCAGAGGGTCCAAGGGGACCCTATCCAAGGCTAGGGGATGGCAGTGGCACTGAAGCAGAGCCCCCCTGCCACCCATTTGGACTGTGATATGGGTGCAAAATAGACCTTCATTGGGTTAAGCCATTGACTTGGGGGCTACTCGTTACAGCCACAAGCCTAGGGCAACTCATCCCACATCAGCATCGCGTGGAAACTCTGAGAGGGCAGGGCTATTCACTCACGGCCAACAGCTCACCTGAGACAGTGTCTGCCTCATCGTAGGTGCCCAGGACGCAGTTGTTGAATTACCGAAACAGAGACCTCAAGGATGAGTAGGAGTTAGCCTGGCCAGGGGAGGGGATGAGTGTTTCAGGTGAGGGAGGGGCCTGGGCAGAGGCCTTGAGGCCAGAGGGAACGCGGTGCATCTGGAGGTGCAGACCATTCGAATGGGCGAGAATGCAGCAGATGCCCCTGGCTCAGCAAACGGTCCCCTCCCCCGAAGTGCACTCTCCAAGCTTTGCCCATCCTGGTTTCGTCAGCATGGAAGACTTCACTCTCATGGTGTGGCAGCCCATCAGACCCCAGAGGACATGGCCGATAGCGTGGACACTTGTGGGGGGATGTGGCTCCCCACCGAGGCCTCCCGACATTGGCGGTCAGTGTGGCCCAAGCACAGAGGGGACTCCTACGGAGCAAAAGCTCTGGAGGCTCTGAGTCTATCCACCCTCAGGCCAGTGTCTGCCACAGTTCCTATAAAGACATCCTTGATGAGTCAGTTTCATGCCTCTGTGTTCTCTTTCCACTGCCCACAGAGGACAGAGCCCCCCAGTCCTCTCCCGGGCCGTGGGGTCTCAAAGACTGCTCCTGGGGGTCTCATAGCCCGGAGCTGGAGGGCCTGATTCCCTTCACCCCCACCCCCGGCTCCATTCTCTGTCCCGCTCCACATCCCGGCCACACGCAGCCTCTCTGTGCATGCTTCCAGAAATAGGAGGCTCACTGCTTATCAAGCTCTGATCTCTCGATGTGACCTCTGCCCTCATCGAGCTCACAGTCCTGCTGGAGAGGGTCACAGACAGACAGACAGACAGACAGATGACAGGCTGCTCTGCTACAAAACAGAACGAGTAAGTGCTCACTGGGCAGCGTGGTGAGGCAGATTGAACAGGAGGTGCTGATTCCCAAACCAGTGTGACGCTCTGGGCTTGGCTGGACATCTTCCCCAGCTTCCTGAGGCCTGCAGCCATGCCAGATGGGAAGAGGCTGCAAACAGGTGGAAAAAAATATCCTGCAGGGGAAATGGGGCTGCTTGGCTGCACTAATGGGGAAAGCAACGGTGGCGAGCAGGGAACACGGTGTCCCCAGGCACCTTGTGAATTCAGGCTGGAAGGGCCCTCAGGGTCCAACAGATGCAGGCCATTTATTTTACAGATGAGGAAATTGAGGTTCCCACGGCAAGCAGGAGGCAAGGCTTGGGCTGCCCTCCAGAAGGCTTGGGCTGCCTCCCCGCTCAGAACTCTCTGCTCACCTGCCCCGTAACCCCCTGATAACCCCCTTCCTCAGGGTCACGAAACTCAGTGGGTCCAGCCAGTCAGGGGGCCAGGGCCGGCCCAGGCCTGGGTATCAAACCTGGGACCCAAGCCCTTATCCAGCAGCTAACTTACTGTGTGACCTTGTGCCAGTCATTACCCTCCTCCGGTTTTCATTTTCTCCTCTGCAAAATGGGGGCCATGATCTCTGTGTCTTCTCTGGACTGAAAGGCAGGTGAGGTGGCAGGTGTGCAATATCTTTGCAAACTGAGGTGTGCTGTGTCCTGACCGGGAGCGCCAGCATCGCCCCCCACCCCCATCACACTCACGATCAGGCTGAGAGCAAAGGGAGTAAAACTCTGTGGCCGAATGCCCGGGTTCTGCCACTTACTTGCTGGGTGACCTTGGACAAGTTGCTTAACCTCTCTGTGCTTTGGTTTCCTCACCCGTTCAATCGAAATAATAACGGTCCCTCCTCACCCAAGTTAATGCATGGAAAGCACTAAGAACATTTAGCCCTGGGATCTTAGTAGTCAGTTCCAGGACGTTCTCCCTGCATGACCCTTCTCTGAGCCTCAGCAGTCTTTCTCTGGGAAATGGGGGTGTTAATAATAGCACCTGGCTCTAGGTGTCTTAGGGATGAGATGGGCCAAAGCACGCATGCACTGAGTCCAGGGCCGGCCCACGGAAGCGCCCTATCAATGAGAGCCTCGGGAAGCCTGGCCCTCAGAGCCTGCCATGTCCTCAGCTCACCTTGGCAGAGGTGGACCTTGGCAGGGTCGCAGGCGTCAGGATCCAGGAAAGTGGGCCCAGCCGCAGACCAGACGGCTGCCCTGGGGCCTCCCAGGGGGTGGTCTCTTTTAGTGCCAATGCTGGAATGGGCGTGGGAGGAAGGCCTCTCTCCTCACCCTACCCCACCCCCTACCGTGGCTGTCACTGAAACCTCCCTGCCCCTACCGGCTGCCAGGCCCTGTCTCCCTTCTCTGAGCTCCAGGCACAAGCAGTCAATTCAACCAACGCTCAGCAAGTCTCAGTCAGAGCCCTGCTCCGTTGAGAACTTCAGAAAGGATGACATGCGTAGCCCTCCAGGCCCCTTGTGGTGACAGCCCTGTTGATGATCCAGTACTCCAGAGCTGGCTAGGGAGCAGAAGTGCCCAGAGAAGGGCAAGCTTAGCTCTTGGAAGGTGGGCATCACAGAAGGCTTCCTGAGGAGCGGACAGCAGAGCTGAGTGTGGTCCACCCTGTGGAAGGGCTGGGGAGGGCGTGCCAGGCGGAGGGAGTGGCACGTATGGGACATGGAGACGTGGACCAGCTGGAGCGTTTGGAGATCAAGGCATAACTCAGTTTTGCTGGGGAAAAAATGGGAGTTGGGGAGGTGAGGACAGACAGATAGACGAGGGACAGGGCTCAAAGGACCCGGGATAGCACTTCACCCAAGGATCGCCAGGGAGCCGTGGCAGGCTTCGCAGTAGAGGAGGGAGAGAGTAGCTTAGAGAGATTCCCTGTGACCACTCCAGCACGGAGGATGGGGGTGCCCACTGTGAAGGGAGCAGACCCACTGTGTTCCCACGTTACAAGTGAGAGTCTCAGGGTCGGGGGTGTGGGGAGGGAGTGGCTCAGCTGTGAACAGTATTTACACAGTCAAAACAATGTAACCAATGAATATCTAACCAGAACTCATGAGGTATTAATAACTATATTGGGAGGGTGGGTGAGGGGTGATCAAGGAGGGCTACATCGTGATCTTTCATAGTAGAAGCCAACAGATAACGTCTACATTTGAAAAACCAAGAAATGCAATGAAAGCGTATTATCTAGGAACACGGAGGTAAATCCCAGAGGAAACACCTCTGGGCTGAAGCCACAGGGGGGGGGCTGCCATGGGGATGGAGTGGGAGAAAGCAAAGGAATGTTAGTTTTCTTCATAAGTTTAGACCATTTTATTTATTTATTTTTAAAATTTTATTTATTTTTGGCTGTGTTCGGTCTTCGTTGCTGCGTGGGCTTTCTCTAGTTGTGGCGAGCGGGGGCTACTCTTCATTGCGGTGCGTGGGCTTCTCATTGCGGTGGCCTCTCTTGTTGCAGAGCATGGGCTCTAGGCACGCGAGCTTCAGTAGTTGTGGCACGCGGGCTTAATTGCTCCACGGCATGTGGGATCTTCCCGGACCAGGGATTGAACCCGTGTCCCCTGCATTGGCAGGCGGATTCTTAACCACTGCACCACCAGGGAAGTCCCTAGACTGTTTTATGTTTTAAATGAAGTACATTTATTGCTTTGATAATAAAAATGAAATAAAAATAAATTTAATATAGATTTATAAATTATTTCTGAGGATACGATTCCATGGCTGCAAGGATTAGACATTTGGAAATAAGTCTCTTTGACCAGGGATTGAACCCGGGCCCTCGGCAGTGAAAGTGCAGAGTCCTAACTACTGGATTGCCAGGGAATTCCCAGAAATAAGTCCTTTAAAGTCATTTTAAAAAGCAACACACACACACACACACACGCACACACACACACACACACAAAGCAACACAAGATAATTGGCAAATTTTGAGTATGATCTAGATATTGGATAATAGAATGTCATCACTGTAACATTTCCTGAATTTGATAGTGTGACATAAGAAATATATATTTGGGCTCTGTCCCTAGTTCCTGGCACAGAGCTCCTAAAACTCCTGGAATTTCCTGAGTGATAGAGGTGATAGGAGCATTTTTCATTATTTGCAATAAGCCCCTTTCAACCATACCTGAGTTTATGCTAATAAGGGGATGCTGGGAGGATGGGGACTGGTTGCCAGAGGAACCAATCAGGTGATTAGAGGGTTGGAACTTTCAGCCCCACTTCCTGATATCTGGGGAGTCGAGAGGGGCTGGAGATTGAGTTCCATCACCAAAGACCAGTGATTTAATCAGGCATGCCTACTTAATGGAACCTTCACAAAAACCCTAAACAATGGGGTTCAGAGAATTTCTGGGTTGGTGAACACATCGAGGTGCTAGGACGGTGCCCAGAGAGGGCATGGAAGCTTCCGGCCCTTCTGTATACTTTGCCTTATGCATCTCTTCCATTTGGCTATGCATCTGCATCCTTTATAATAAACTGGTAAACATAAATATTCCCCTGAGTTCTTTCTAGCAAATTATCAAACTTGAGGCGAGGGTCTGGGAACCCCTAATTTATAGCTGGTTGACCAAAAGCACAGGTGACAACCAGCAACTTATGACTGGTGTCCAAAGTGGGAGCAGCCTTGTGGGACTGAGCCCTTAACCTGTGGGGTTTATGCTAACTCTGGGAAGTTAATGTCAGAACTGAATTGTAGGACGCCAGCTTGATGTCTGAAGAGCTGGAGAATTGTTTAGTGTGAGGGAAAACCCCCCACATTGTGTCAGAAGTACTGTGAAAATAGAAGAATGGTTTTTCTTTTAGATGCTTATGGAAAAGAGTTCTTAGCAGGTTCACCCTGAAATATTTAAGAGTGAAGCGGCTTGATGCTTGAAACCCATTCTCAAATGACTTAGAAAAATATATCTATATATGAAAAGAGCATGAATGGTAAAGCAAATGTGGCAAAAACTGGTAAATCAATGAGAGTTCATTGCACTATCCTTGCGACTTTCCATAGGTTCAAAGTTTTTTTCAAAATAAGAGCTTTAAAAAAATAAAGCGACATGATAGCATCATAAAAGGAGAAGCAACCAGACAGTATATGCCTCCAGACAGGAGAAACAGTACCACTTATGAAATATTCTTGCCCAAAAACTCAAGCCTGCATTTATCAGATGCAATTCTAGATGCAACTCCCAATTTATAAGAACCCCTGGGGATGGAGAATCATGCTGAACTACACCATGGGGCTGCAATCAGCAAATTCTAGACTGCAGTGATCCCTACAGATAAAACAGCCAAGGTTTTTTCAACAAAATAAATTGCAAAGAAAAGGAAAAAGAGAGGGATGGAGGGGGATATTCCAGAGTAAAAGAAACCTGACATATTAACCAATCATAGTGTATTAACCCTATTTAGATACTAATTCAAACTATAAAAAAAAGAAAAGATTTATGAAGTATCTGGAACTTTGAATATTGACCAGATTTTGGATGATATGAGCGATCTATTCCTTTCTTAGGGGTGAAAATGTTATTATAGTTATATTAATAAAAGACTCTTCGTCTTTTAGATTACTCTTACCTTTTTTGTGTGTGTGTGGTACGCGGGCCTCTCACTGTTGTGGCCTCTCCCGTTGTGGAGCACAGGCTCCGGACGTGCAGGCTCAGCGGCCATGGCTCACGGGCCCAGCCGCTCCGCGGCACGTGGGATCTTCCCGGACCGGGGCACGAACCTGTGTCCCCTGCATCGGCAGGCAGACTCTCAACCACTGCGCCACCAGGGAAGCCCTACTCTTACCTTCTGTGGATGAAATGATACAATATTTGTTTTAAAGGTGAGGGAAACAGGCAGGAATGAAGATGAAGCAAGATCAGTCCTGAGCTGATAACTGCAAAAGCTGGGTGATGGGGACAGGGTGAGGGTGGGCTTTCTGCCTAATTTTATATATGTTCAAAATTCTTCCTAATCAAATTTTTGAAAAGCAACCGTCTCTGTAAGTGGTGACCACGTGGAGATGGCTAACACACCTGAACAGCTCTGGACCCTGATTCACCCCCCTGGATGTGAGGCTGGGGTGTGGGGTGCTGGTGACAGCCCTGTTAGATGACTCCCAAAAGGGCTCTTTCTGGTGACAAAGACACTGCTGTCCAAGTTGTTTGGGGAGACTCTGTTCACAATTGTTTCGTAAAATGTGAACATTGGAAAAGTGTATCCAAACCAGGATATGGCTGTTAGTTACTCTGCTACTGTTCATGACAGTGATGCCCCGCGGTGCAGGTTTCCCCTCCCCCATACAGTGGAGGACACGTGCTGTTCCACTGAGGACTCAGACACAGAACCCGACACCAGGAGGAGCAGAAGAAGGAGTTCCAGCCAGTCCTGGCCGAGGTGGGAGGGAACACTTATCTGTATATTTGGAAATCTGTGGGCGGTGTTTATTTGCTGGGAAGTCTGGGTCCCTTCCCTGGGCATGCTAGAAGCCACAGTGGCCAAAGAACACAAACTGGAAAAAAAAAAAAAAAAAAAAAAAAGAACACAAACTGGAGGAGGGTCTGGAGTGGGCAGCTTGGGGCGGGGCTGGTGCCAGGGCAGGCCATGGTGGGTGAGAAACAGCTGCCGGCTTGGTGGGGTCAGAGGTTGCTTGGCCGTGCAAGGGCCTGGGCAGAGCCACGGACATGCCGGGTGCACTCAGAGAAACGTCCCTTTTCTGGACCTCAGTTTCTACATCTAAGCAGTTACATTACAGACAGACCAGGAAGGAGTCCTTACTCTGCCACTTGCTAGCTCTGGTGTGGCTCATCGCGGGAGGATTCTGCTTTCTGATCTATGAAATGGAGACAATAAGGGAAACCAACATTACAGGCTGTCCTCAGAAATTGGGGAGACAACCCGCAGAAGCTCTTAGCACAGGCTAAGTGTTCTAGGAGTGCTCACTATATAACCATAGGCACCATAAACACAGTTCACAGCCAAGGGATGGGGGAATAAAAAGTAAGCTGACAGTGGAGAAGCCTGCTAAATACCACATCATCCTCTCACCTAACAAACTGATGGTGTCCAGTATTGATGACAGTGCAGGAAAAATAGGTAGTGTTGGCAGGAGTATAAATTGGTACAATCATTGGAGGAGACAATTGGGCTGTAACTTTTAAAAGAAAAATACACATGCCCAGTGTGTTCATTGCAACGTTATTTGCAATAATGAAACCTGAAAACAACCTTGGTCTTTCAATAGGAGACGATGATGTGCCCACACAATGGAATATTCTGCAATAAATCACAGTGCTAACACTGTATAGCTCATCACGTGCTAGCCTCTCTCTAAATGTAATCTTCGGGATTCCCTGGTGGCACAGTGGTTAAGAATCCTCCTGCCAATGCAGGGGACACGGGTTCGAGCCCTGGTCCGGGAAGATCCCACATGCCGTGGAGCAACTAAACCCATGCACCACAACTACTGAGCCCCTGCTTACCACAACTAGAGAAAGCCCGTGCGCAGCAATGAAGACCCAATGCAGCCAAAAATAAATAAATTAATAAATTAAAAAAAAAATAATAAAATAAATGTAATCTTCACTACTCTGGGTTAATCACTATTGTTGTTCCCATTTTACAGTTGAGAAAATTGAATCACAGAGAGGTTAAGTAATTTTCCCAAGGTTGCACATGTAGTAAATAGCAGAGCAAGGATTTGAATCCAGGCAGGCTGGTTCTAAATGACAAAAATAACAGCAGAATATATATGTACACACACAAAGTTGTGTGCATATATGTATACAGGAATGTATAAACAAACACCTGATAGAGGTGCTTACTTTCAGAGGGCAGCGTGGGGAAGGGGAGCGGGGGCTTTTCACTCCATCTGTGTAGAAGAGTATTACTTTGATTCTGCAGTTGTTATTGTTTTTTCTTTCATTTTACTCTGCCCTCCAGCCACACCACCACCACCACCACCGGTTCCTGGGAGGGCGAATGCAGGGGAACAAAGAAGTCATTGCTCAGCTTTGGGTTTCAAATTAGACTTTTCAAAATTCAGAACAGAAACAAAACAAGTTTCTCCCCCTAGGAGCTTTCTATTGTGGGGCTTTCTGAGGAAGAAGAGGTTTGTTGAGAAATAAAGTGCTGCGGGCCTTGGAGGACTCAGAACAAAAAGTTTTCCTCAGTGGAAAGAGTCAGGGGGTTTGCGTGTATATGTACGTATAACTGAATCACTTTGCTGTACAGCAGAAATTAACAGAACATTATAAATTAACTAGAATTTAATTTAAAAAAAAAGAACAACCTGATACACGTGTATCCTCTCATGTAAAAATAGCAAACCCGAAGGAGTGTGAAGGAAGTGCTCAGCAAAGCACCCCACCAGGAACTCTACTCTCCTACCGTGTCATCCACTCCCGATTTCTTGCTCATCCTTCAGGGCCCAGTTTATTTCCCCCTCCTCTGTGAAGCCTTTGCCAACCCCCAGCAAGTAACAGAAACCCAAGGTAGCTAGCTGAATCAAAAGAGGGGGATTTGGGCTTCCCTGGTGGCGCAGTGGTTGAGAGTCCGCCTGCCGATGCAGGGGACACGGGTTCGTGCCCCGGTCCGGGAGGATCCCACATGCCGCGGAGCAGCTGGGCCCGTGAGCCATGGCCGCTGAGCCTGCGCGTCCGGAGCCTGTGCTCCGCAATGGGAGAGGCCACAACAGTGAGAGGCCCGCATATCGCCACAAAAAAAAAAAAAAAAAAAAAAAAAGAGGGGGATTTATCAAAAAGATACATTGTTTCAAGGACAATGGACATCTCTGAGTTGTTCTACAAGAACTACATGCTAAGACCCCAGACACCAAACTGGTTGGAACCTAAGGAATGAAGATGTTGACCTTTCAACAATCCACTGAAGCTTGGACTCTGTCAACCTTTGCCCCAATTCTGTGTTGAATTCTCTATTCAAGCCCTTTCATGAATATGCATATGCCACTCAAGCCCCTTCATGAATATGCATGGGGCTTAGCTTAAAACTTCCCCAATTTTGCTCTTTAGGGCAACACTACTTTGGGAAAGATCCCCCGTGTTCTCATTACTTGCTGCAAGTGGTAAATCCTTCCTTCTCCTGATCTTTGTCTTGGTTGTGTCTTTTGGCTCAACACCCACCAAGAGGCAAACCCAGTTTTCAGGTAACACTAGAAGCAGAGGGAAAGGGGCGGGGAGAGAAACTGGCTTATGACCCATCAGTGGTTCTTGAAATTCACTGAGTGGACAGCACAGAATAAAATCAAATAAAGCATTGCAGAATAGATTAGAAAATAGAGACAGGATAGAAAATATCAGAGAGTATCAAATTAAGTTTTATTTTATGAAACTTTTGCTCCCTGATTATTGATTAAACGTTGCACTGGGTTTCAAAGTGCAGTGGATTTCCTACTGTTAGCCAAGGTCAAAAATATAAGAAAAACTTTCTCAAAGATTTATAAGTGTAAGTGTAAATGGAAAGTGCCCAGTGGTAAATTGGAAATATTGGGGATTTTGCTGCTGTTGAGCAGAACTGTGGGCTAGGGAGCTGAGCTCAGTTACTACAGATTTAGACTCCATGTGTTTGTATTTCTTTACAGTTTTCGTTTCCTGTATTTTTCTTGTTTCCTTGTTTCTTGATTTTATTGCTATAAATTTCCCTCTTAGAACTGCTTTTGCCGCATCTCATAGGTTTTGGGTCATCATGTTTATTACAGATTTAGAAAGAGTTGCAGTTTTTTGAACGAATTTTTGTGTTTCAAATCTTAGACTACAGCCGTTTGTTTGATTTTTCTACAGTGAGGATATAACTGTATGGCTTCCATAATTTTGAAAAACTTAGTGAATATATTTCCTAAGGGCTATCACGACTGCAAATAGAAAGTAAAAAGGACCAAAGTATGTGACGTTATCTGGGGCCTTTGATGGCTCTAGTTTTTAAAAGCCATATGATTAAGAAACCAACAGATTATTTTCTCATCTGGCCTAGAAGTGGCCAACTCCCTCTCTGTCCCTGCAGACAATACTCTCTGCACACCTTCTGGGTATAGTCAGAAAGGGTCTGGGGAGGGACTTCCCTGGTGGTCCAGTGGCTAAGACTCTGTGCTCCCAATGCAGGGGGCCTGGGTTTGATCCCTGGTCAGGGAACTAGATCCCACATGTCTCAACGAAGATTCTGCAAGCTGTAGCTAAGACCCAGCACAGCCAAATAAGTAAATAAATATTAAAAAAAAAAAAAAAAAAAGAAAGGGTCTGGGGAAAAGGATCAAAGGTTACAAGCCTAAGCCTCACCTTCAATAGGGGCTCATCATTTATTGTGCCTGCTCTGTGCCAACCCTGTGTGAGGCACCAGGGTGAAGATGATGACAAAGGCACCAGCAGAACCAATAGGTATGAAATTGGCCATTGTGATGTGGTATCGTGGGAACGCTAATGGGGTAAGATAAGACCCCAGCCATGGGAGTAGTGGAAGGTGGGCAGAAATGGCATGCAAGAAGGAGAGGGCTCTTGGCAAATTCTGAAGGTTGAGTATGAGTTAGGCAAGCAAGAAAGTACCAGCCAGGACGCTGACACAGTCCCTGAAGGGTGTGAGTGCTTCCCATGCCATGGAGGAGACTGGCCCCACCCTCCTCCAGGCCTGGGGTGGGGGGGTCCCCTGGCCCTAAAGGACTGTAACAGAGACAAGGTCAGGAGTAGACTGGGTAGGGCAGGGTGCTGCCCAGGGTGAGGAATCCAAGACAAAGTAGGCCACCACTAAGGAGGAAAACTAGAGGTCAGCTCCAGGGGAGAGTGTCACCAGGCAAATCCGAGGAGCAGGCATGAGGCTGTGCTTGGGGTGTAAGCAAAGGGGCTAGGATCCAAGAAGGTCAGTGTTATGGACTGGATTGTGTCCCCCACCACCACCACAAGTCATATGTCAAAGCCCTAAGCCACCCCTCCTCCCCCCCAGTGTGACTGTATTTAGAGATAGGGCCTTTGGGGAGGTAATTAAGGTTAAATGAGGTCACTAGGATGGGCCCTAATCAGATCTGCTGGTAACCTTATAAGAAGAGGAAGACACCAGAATGCACTCTCTCTCCACAGGCACACAGAGGGAAAAGGCCATTAAGGACACAGCAAGAAGGCAGCCTTCTACAAGCCAGAAAGAGGAATCTCACCAGAAACCAACTCTGCCAGTACTTTGATTTGAACTTCTAACCTCCAGACATATGACAAAATCAATTTCTGTTGTTTAAGCCACCCGGTCTGTGGTATTTTATTATGACAGCCCAAGGAGACTTAGGTTGGGAGGAAGAGCTCGAGGTGGGGCTAGGAGAGAGGCAGGACCAGCTACATAATTTTCAGGGCCCTGTGCAAAATGAAAATGCTGGACTCTTTATTCAAAAATTATTGAGAATTTCAAGAGGGCAAAAGCAGAGCATTAAACCATGCGCAGGCTGTACACCCATGAAGCTGGTCTTCAGGAGAGGTTCAGGATGGAGGCCTTAAAGTAACACAAGGGTTGAGGGTCAGTCTATACTGCAAGCTGGAGCCCTCCTGTGGGCTTGTGCACAAGGATAGGCACACACGCACCAATTCAATTCAGACAGCAAGCAGAAGAACACGATCAGATCTTAAATAGAATTGTGAAGTAAGAGCAGTAAGCACAGACAGAGGAGATTAATTCCGCAGGAAGAGTGAGGGTGATGAATGAGCAGGCAGCAGAGACACCTTCTGGGTACCTTGCTTCTCCCCTCACTCTCTGAGGGCAGGCCTCCAGCCGTCATATTTGTACCACGTGACAGCACTCCTGACCAAGGGGATTGGAGCAGGGCTGATCACCTGATCCACACCAGCCAATCAGAGCTCTTCCCTAAGAATGTGGCACAGATTGAGATTCTAAAGATGATGTTAACTGCGTGGGCGTGGGTGGCCGTTCTACCCCGTAATGGGGGACCGCACAAAAGGAAGAAGGAAGCTAAGCCACAGGCGGGGAGCCATTAGGGCTCCTGATAGTCTCTCCGTCCCTGATCCTTGTCCTTCATGGACATCTGGCTGCATTGATGTCCTGGGATGGCTTGAAACACTGGATCTTTTTGATAAATCCCCCTCTTTTGCTTCAGCTAGTTTCCTTGGGTTTCTGTTACTTGCTGGGGGTTGGCAAAGGCTTCACAGAGGAGTGGGAAATAAACTGGGCCCTGAAGGATGAGCAAGAAATCGGGAGTGGATGACACGGTAGGAGAGTGGAGTTCCTGGTGGGGTGCTCTGCTGAGCACTTCCTTCACACTCCTTCAGGTTTGCTATTTTTACATGCCAGTACTCAGTTCCTGAGTGGGAGGCAGTAATAAGAGGGAGCAGGAGAAGGAAGAATATATTTCTTTATTAAAAGATGTGGATCAAAGGTTTCTCTTCACATGTGAGGGGGAGCACTTCCTCCCCAATCCTGAGGACATCCCTCTTTATTTGATTTTTCTTCTCCCTTCAGTCCTTTTATTCATCTATTCATTCATCAACTCATTACTTATTATTATTACCACTTGTTACTCATTTGTTTGAATCCCACCTCTGCCACCTGCTGGTGTTTGTTCTTGGCCACATTTCTTCTTTCTTTTCTTTTCTTTTTCTTTCTTTCTTTCTTTCATAAAGTTTTTTCTTAACAGGGAGATCTTTTAATTTATTTATTCTATTTTATTTATTTTTGGTTGCGTTGGGTCTTCATTGCTGCACGCAGGCTTTCTCTAGTTGTGGGGAGTGGGAGCTACTCTTTGTTGCAGTGCGTGGGCTTCTCATCGTGGTGGCTTCTCTGTGGAGCACAGGCTCTAGGTGTGTGGGCTTCAGTAGTTCTGGCACATGGGCTTAGTTGCTCTGCAGCATGTGGGATCTTCCCGGACCGGGGCCCAAACCTCTGTCCCCTGCATTGGCAGGCGGATTCTTAACCACTGCGCCACCAGGGAAGTCCTTTCTTTCTTTCTCTCTTCTTTCTCTCTTTCTTTCTCCCTTCCTTCCTTCCTTCTTTTCTTTCTTTTTTCTTTTTATTTTAATTTTTGAATTTTAGTTTATTTTTTTATACAGCAGTTTCTTATTAGTCATCAATTTTATACACATCATTGTATACATGTCAATCCCAATCACCCAATTCACCACACCACCATTTCCAACCCCCCGTGGCTTCCCCCTTGGTGTCCATACGTTTGTTCTCTACATCTGTGTCTCAACTTCTGCCCTGCAAACTGATTCATCTGTGCCGTTTTCCTAGGTTCCACATACATGCGTTAATATATGATATTTGTTTTTCTCTTTCTGACTTACTTCACTATGTATGACAGTCTCTAGATCCATCCATGTCTCAACAAATGACCCAATTTCATTCCTTTTTATGGCTGAGTAATATTCCATTGTGTATATGTGCCACATCTTCTTTATCCATTCGTCTGTCGGTGGGCATTTAGGTTGCTTCCATAACCTGGCTATTGTAAACAGTGCTGCAGTGAACACTGGGGCACATGTGTCTTTTTGAATTATCATTTTCTCTGGGTATATGCACAGTAGTGGGGTTGCTGGATCATATAGTAATTCTATTTTTAGTTTTTTAAGGAACCTCCATACTGTTCTCCATAGTGGCTGTATCAATTTACATTCCCACCAACAGTGCAAGAGGGTTCCCTTTTCTCCACACCCTCTCCAGCATTTGTTGTTTGTAGATTTTCTGATGATGTCCATTCTAACTGGTGTGAGGTGATACCTCATTGTAGTTTTGATTTGCATTTCTCTAATAATTATGTGATGTTGAGCAGCTTTTCATGTGCTTCTTGGCCACCTGTATGTCTTCTTTGGAGAAATGTCTATTTAGGTCTTCTGCCCTTTTTTGGATTGGGTTGTTCGTTTCTTTAATATTGAGCTGCATGAGCTGTTTATATATTTTGGAGATTAATTCTTTGTCCATTGATTCGTTTGCAAATACTTTCTCCGATTCTGAGGGTTGTCTTTTCGTCTTGTTTGTGGTTTTCTTTGCTGTGTAAAAGCTTTCAAGTTTCATTAGGTCCCATTTGTTTATTTTTGTTTTTATTTCCATTACTCTAGGAGGTGGATCAAAAAAGATCTTGCTGTGATTTATGTCAAAGAGTGTTCTTCCTATGTTTTCCTCTAAGAGTTTTATAGTGTCCGGTCTTACATTTAGGTCTCTAATCCATTTTGTGTTTATTTTTGTGTTTGGTGTTAAGGAGTGTTCTAATTTCATTCTTTTACATGTAGCTCTCCAGTTTTCCCAGCACCACTTATTGAAGACACTGTCTTTTCTCCATTGTATATCCTTGCCTCCTTTGTCATAGATTAGTTGACCATAGGTGTATGGGTTTGCCTCTGGGCTTTCTATCTTGTTCCATTGATCTATGTTTCTGTTTTTGTGCCAGTACCATATTGTCTTGATTACTGTAGCTTTGTAGTATAGTCTGAAGTCAGGGAGTCTGATTCCTCCAGCTCCATTTTTTTCCCTCAAGACTGCTTTGGCTATTCAGGTTCTTTTGTGTCTCCATACAAATTTTAAGATTTTTTTTGTTCTAGTTCTGTAAAAAATACCATTGGCAATTTGATAGGGATTGCATTGAATCTGTAGATTGCTTTGGGTAGTATAGTCATTTTCACAATATTGATTCTTCCAATCCAAGAACATGGTATATCTCTCCATCTGTTGGTATCATCTTTAATTTCTTTCATCAGTGTCTTACAGTTTTCTGCATACAGGTCTTTTGTCTCCCTAGCTAGGTTTATTCCTAGGTATTTTATTTTATTTATTTTTTTAAATTATTTTGCGGTACGCGGGCCACTCACTATTGTGGCCTCTCCCCTTGCGTTTCAATTTCATTACTTGTGATTGGTCTGTTCATATTTTCTATTTCTTCCTGTTTCAGTCTTGGAAGGTTATACCTTTCTAGAATTTGTCCATTTCTTCCAGGTTGTCCATTTTATTAGCATAGAGTTGCTTGTAGTAGTCTCTTAGGATGCTTTGTATTTCTGCGGTGTCTGTTGTACCTTCCTTTTTTTCTTTCTCTTTTTAGTAGAACAATTAATTGACTTATCCCCCACCAGATAAAAGTAGAAGCCACACTTAAGACAATCAAATTGTACAAGCATCAAATACATGAACTCCTTCATCAGGTCTCATTTATGATTTGTCAGAAACCACTCTTTTTCTTTAAAAATAACTTTTCCCCCAGTTTTATTGAGATATAATTGACATATAACATTGTGTAGGTTTAAGGGGTTGATTTAATATACTTGTATATTGCAAAATGATCCACAATGTTAACTAACACTTGCATCACATCACATAATTACCATTTCTTTTTTGTGATGAGAACATTGAAGATTTATTCTCATGGCAGCTTTCAAGTATATAATACAGTATTGTTAACTATAATCACCATGCTGTACATTAGAATCCCCAGAACTTAGTCATCTATAACTGGAAATTTGTACCCTTTGACCAGCGTCTCCCACCCACCCCCACCTTCCCCCAGGCCCTGGTAATCACCACTCTACTTTCTGTTTCTATGAGTTTGGCTAATTTAATTCCACACATAGTGATATCATACAGTATTTGTCTTTCTCTGTCTGACTTATTTCATTTAGCATAATGCCCTCATGTTTCATCCATGTTGTCACAAGTGGCAAGATTTTCTTCCTTCTCATGGCCGAATAATATTCCATTGTGAATATCTACCACATCTTCTTTATTCATTTATCCATTGGCAAACACTTAGGTTGTTTCCTTGTCTTGCTGGCCACATTTCTTAACCTCTCTATACCTCCATTTCTGAATATGTAGAATTGGGGCTGATAAAGCAATCGTCATTGTAGGGGTGTTGGGAGTCTTAGATACATGTAATGCACTGAAAACTCTGCCTGGCATGGAAGGCCTTCATAAATGTGGGTTCTTTTTTTAAAAAATTATTTATTTTTTATTTTTGGCTGTGTTGGGTCTCTGTTGCTGCACGCGGGCTTTCTCTAGGTGCGGAGAGCAAAGGCTACTCTTCATTGCAGTGCGTGGACTTCTCATTGTGGTGGCTTCTCTTGTTGTGGAACATGGGCTCTAGGCGCGTGGGCTTCAGTAGTTGTGGCATGCAGGCTCTAGAGCGCAGGCTCAGTAGTTGTGGTGCTTGGGTTAAGTTGCTCTGCAGCATGTGAGATCTTCCTGGACCAGGGCTTGAACCCGTGTCCCCTGCATAGGCAGGCAGATCCTTAACCACTGCTCCACCAGGGAAGCCGTAAATGTGGGTTCTTGATTTTTAAATATTGACAAGGCACCTGTTGTATGCTGGGCGTGAAGGATTGAGAAATGACTGAAAACCAGCTTCTACTCTTCAATTGGCCAGCATCCAGTAGGAACAGGCACGGAAGGAAATACTTCCAGAAAAGACACTCTATGTGATGTGCTAGAGGGAGTGTCCAGGTACTGTGGGAGAGGAGCCTGACTGACCTGCTGGAGCAATCGTGGAAGGCTTTACAGGAGAGGGTTTTGAAGGATGAAGAGGAGTTTACATGGAGAGAAGCAAATAGAGGGCATTCCAGGCAAAAGGAATTGCACTGAGCAAAAGCTTGGAGGCAAGAAACAGTTTGTTGTGTTTGGGGAATAGTTAGTAGGGCATCGTGGCTGAAGCTTAAAGTGTGTGGCCTGAGGGATGGCAAGGGCTAGACAAAAGCCCAAAGCGATGGGTGAGAAAATACAACAAAAATATCTGACCTGATTTCTGGCTTACCGAGACATTTAGACAAAATACTCTGCCACCTCCCAGGCTAAAAAAAGAAAGAGCAGAGTCTTAAGAATTACCCTGAAGAAGAATCTTCGGTCATTTGTTCCTCCCCCACAGAAGCATCCATGCCAGCTCTATCCCAGGCTCCCTTGAGGGGGTGGGTATGGATGGTTTTTGGAGTTCTGACGCACTGGGCTCTGAGGGGTGGGCACGACAAGTTAGAGCTGGTGGCAGGGGGAGGAGGTCAGTGTCCTGACAGTAGGCTTCATGGTGGAGCTGGAGGTGGGCAGCGCCCAGCCCCACCTGACCCCTCCCTGGGCTCCGTGCCCAACCCTGAGCTCATGCCCCTTCGTCTTGCCAGGACTGTTCCGGCTCTGTGTCAGCCAGAGGCCTGCTGGTGACACCTGCCACCACCTCCAAATGTTTTCTGTGGCTGCCCCACATCCTGTTTACTCCCATAAGGGCCTGACCCCTCTCCCTGGGCATCCTGGGGGAGGGTAGCCTCAATCGCATCTCAGGGTCTTCGGGCAGGGGTGGGGGGGTTGTTGGGAGACGCATTCCTGTGGTTCTTTTGTCCTATTTTTTACTATTATTTATTTATTTTTGGCTGCGTTGGGTCTTCATTGCTGCATGCGGGCTTTCTCTAGTTGCGGCAAGCAGGGGCTACTCTTCCTTGCGGTGTGCGGGTTTCTCATTGCAGTGGCTTCTCTTGTTGCGGAGCATGGGTTCTAGGCGCGTGGGCTTCAGTAGTTGTGGCACACGGGCTCAGTAGTTGTGGCTCACGGGTTTAGTTGCTCCGTGGCATGTGGGATCTTCCCGGACCAGCGCTCGAACCCGTGTCCCCTACACTGGGGAGGCGGATTCTTAACCACTGCGCCACCAGGGAAACCCTTTTGTCCTATGTTAACAGTGACTTCTTGGTGATGGTGCCTGCACTTTTCTGGTCTCACCCCCAAGAGGAGGCTGAGCCAAGGCAATTCCGGGTCTGGGGAAAGAACTTGGAGGCCAGGGACATGTAAGACTTTCCTAGGCCCCAGGGCCTCTTTCTCCTGAAGGCCTCATCCCACAACACAACACATCACACAAAATGGGTCCACACTTCACAGAAATAGAATTCTGTATCACACTATACTGACGTGCAGTTTACTAGTTGTCAGAATATTTGTGTGAGATAAAATATTAACTTTGATTTTCTTTCCTTATTTTGAAGGCAATAATTTTCCCAGGTGCCAGACGTTGTAGGCCAAACTGGATTGGAGGTACCAGACTGTTTCTGAAGAACTTCTGACAGAGGCTCCCAACCCCTCAGCCCTCAGGAGCCTCCACTCTGAACCCCGCAGTGTCCCCCGGCACAATCCCACCCTTAGTGACAAACCTTCTGGGAAATCAACATTCTCACTAAATATGAAGGGCTTGTCTCCCGGTCCAGCCCGGGCACACAGTGGGTGCTTAATAAATGTGCCTTGACGGGCTTCCACATAACCTTTCCTCCTCAAAGAAGGCCTGAGCCTGGAGGGCCGGCCTGACCTGTCCCACGCTTCCTCCGGGGCTGGGTTTCCCTTTGGAATGGTCACAACACACACTTGAGGCAGAAACCAAGATGTTCCTCTTGGGCAGTGGGACTTCAGGGAATTACACTTGTTTTCCTTTTTCTGTTTACTAGTATTTTACAGTCTTTCTCTCAGGAACACATCTGACTACCGTAATGGTGAAAGGAAAAAATGAACACTACGCGTATTTAGCGTGCTTTACATTTCAGATGCACCATCTCACTGCTCATCACAGCGAGCCTGTGAGAGGAAGGACGAGGAATGCTCATTGTACAAACGGGAAAACTGAGGTTCTTAGGTCGGAACCCTAGTGGCAAGAAACCTATTGCAAAAGACAGGGGGAGCCCCCGCCGCTTGTTACCTCCACAGCAGGACTGACAGTAGGGACAAAGGCTCAGGGTCTGGGGCTATGCTCAGGGGTGGGGCGCAGCACCTGGACGGGCACAGGCCGGGGTTCAGGGACGAGAGGGGGTGAGGGAAAGCCTGGGCCCAGGGAGGGAGGCCCCAGGGCTGGACAAGTCGGCAGGCTAGGGACTTGGAACTGGAGCCCAGGTACCCATGTGGGTGGCAAAGCCTTCAGATATGCTCCCACCTCCATCTCCACTGCAACCCTCTTGTTCCAGCAAAAGGGTTCCTTCTGACTTGCATTTAAGCCCTCAAGATAAAGTCCAAACTCCTGGGACCCACAAGACCCTGCTCAGTCCTTTTTCACCTCCACAGCCCCGTCTTGCTCCTTTCCCCTCCCCAAGTGAATTTCATTCCCTCAACAAATACTTATGGGCACCTCCCAGGTGCTGCACGTGCAGGGTTGATCAGGTGAAACCCCCTCCCTACTCTCACGGAGTTTACAGCCCAGCGAACTGCAGCTCCTTGGTATCTGCAGTTTCCTCTGCTTGGAATGCCTTCCTCAACCCCCTTTGCCTGGCCTATACCTAGTCATCTTTTAGGTCTTAAAGGTCACCTCCTCCAGGAAGCCCTCCCCCCTCAGATTGGATGGGCCACCCTTCCTTTGCCCTCCCACGGTGCTCTGTACTCCCTTATCACATCGCCTTGTAACTTGGTCATAAGTTGGCCTTCACTATCAGGCTGTGAGCCCCCTGAGGGTAGGGTCTATCTCACTCATTGGCCCTCAGACCAGCATCCACTTGAAAACGTAGGGGCTTATAAATGTCAGCAGGTAAATGGGGCAAAAGAGCCTTGCAGTCAGCACTGGGGCTGGTTTCCCCATTGGCTCAAAATGATAATAAGAGCCATCACTTATGGAGCCGCACTCCAGATCGTAACCCATCTAGGAGACAGTTACATTTATTTTGCAATTTGCAGAAACTGAGGCCTAGAGAGGTTATAAAGTTATCCAAGGTCCCACAGCAACTTTGGTGCTCTTAATCTTGTGTACTGCCTCTGAGGGCTGTGGAGAAGGTTGACAGATGTCAGATGTTAAGTGTGAAGGAAATACACACTAAAAGGGGGCGGCAGTGGTTGCTCCCCCAGGGGGAGGGGAGTCCCGGGAGATAAGCTGGGGCTCTGAGGCCCAGGAGGGCCAGCCTTTCTTCTGGGAGGTTGGGGGTGATGAGAATCTGCCTGTCGTTCCCAAATTCTGGGTCTCAAAGAATGGCACCTGTGTCTTCACAGGTGGCAGGCGCCAGAGTCTGGCAGGAAAGGGGATATGGCTGGCTTGGGCCAGAGTAATTCAGGGAAATGGACTCCTGGAGTGGGGAGGGGAGGTCCGAGACCGGCTGCTGGGGTGAAGGCCCAGTCAGGCAGCGTATAGGGTCTCAGGACAGAAAGGGGTCCTTCGGGGCCACCGGTAACAAGCCTTGTATGGGGCTGAGGTCTCTCCCAGGCACTTTTTTTTAAAATAAGTTTTTACATTCTTTTTCTCTTTAATATTTATTTATTTATTTATTTTTTGGCTGTGTTGGGTCTTAGTTGTGGCACGCGGGCTCTTCGTTGTGGCGCTTGGGCTTCTCTCTAGTTGTGGCATGTGGTTTTCTCTCTCTAGTTGTGGCACACGGGCTCCAGGGCACGTGGGCTCTGTAGTTTTGCGGCACGCGGGCGCTCTCGTTGAGGCACCCAAGCTCAGTAGTTGTGGCGTGCGGTCTTAGTTGCCCCGCGGCATGTGGGATATTAGTTCCCCGAACAGGGATCGTCCCCTGCATTGGAAGGTGGACTCTTTACCACTGGACAACCAGGGAAGTCCCCCAGGCACTCTTGTTTACACACCTCCCTTAATGGGGAGCTTGCTGCCCCTCCGAGATGCTCTCAGTCTGGGGTGCTGAGCTGACATCCGCCTCCCTGAAGATTCCTCAGGTGGCCTGGTGCTCAAGGCCCACCTGGATCCCCCCCTTCCCCCTTTCCTCCCTGCAGCCCTTCCAGGTGCTGAGCAGGCCATCCAGATCTTTCTGGGTTTTAGGCAAGATTCCTACTTCTCTCCTCTTTGCCCTAACCCTGCCATTCAAGGCCTCAGCCCTTGCGCCCACCCCAATCACTACTCCAGGCCCCTGGTCTACAGCCCCCCTCCCTGGGCTGAGGCCCCACCGGCCAGTTAACTGGGCACTGAAAACACTGAATGGTCCTGCCTTGGACC
Organism: Monodon monoceros; assembly: GCF_005190385.1. Lineage (NCBI taxonomy): Eukaryota > Metazoa > Chordata > Mammalia > Artiodactyla > Monodontidae > Monodon > Monodon monoceros. The sequence goes on from NW_021703784.1 coordinate 101,846,109, forward strand.
TTGTCTGTGAGGTTCTCCCATGTCCCTGTCTCTTCCTGGCGAGGTTACAGGCCCATGTCACATGTGGCCATGGCTGAGAGGCCTCATCTGACCCCCAGGTTGGGGCTGCTCTGCCCCCAGACCCCGTGGCCCTCTGCTCAGTGCCTTTGGTGCAGGTCGGGGTTCAAACCCTCTGTATGAGGTTCTTGGGGCTGCTGTAACAAATGACCACAAACTTGGCAACTTAAAGCAACAGAACTTTATTCTCTCACAGTTCTGGAGGCCAGAAGTCTGAAATCAAAGTGTCAGCAGTGCTGGTTCTATCTGGAGACTTGAGGGGGAATCTCTCGCATGCCTCCCTGCCAGCTTCTGGTGGCAACTGGTGACCCCTGGCGCTCCTTGGCTTGGGGCTTCCTAACTCCAGTCTCTGCCTTGTCTTCACCTGGCCTTCTCCTCTCTGCGTCTGTGATCTTCCTTAGAAGGACACCAGTCATTGGGTTGAGGACCCGTCCTATATCCAAGGTGATCTCATCTTGAGATCCTTAATTACCTCAGCAAACATATTTCTTTATTTTTCCATTCACAGATACCAGGGGTTAGGACTTGAACATATCTTTTTTTTTTTTTTTGGAGGGGGGCACAATTTATCTCACTCCAGCATCCCATCAGGGGTCAGGGACAGTGTCAACCTCACCCGCACATCCCCACAAAAAATGCTCGTTGGAAGAAAAGAGGTGTTGTTGACAGGACTCAAGGACTGGGAATCCAAGTAACATGTCCAGAACAGATGCCAGGGTTGGTGGGGGAGCTTGGCGGGTGAAGTAGATGGAATGGCAACCACAGATACCACGGGCTAGCAACCCTGCCTCCCAAATACCAGCTTCTCTGGAGAGGACTGGGGAAAGGGCCTGGTTGCCCTCTGTCTGGGCACTGAGGCCGGGCTGTGAGCACAGCATGGTCCCCAGCAACTGGGACCTGTTGGAAACCTGGGGCCTTGTGGGCAAAACCCAGGTTGGAGAATAAAGGGCTGAGGGGTTGCAGCATGGGGAGGGGGAGGGGGAGGGGGAGGGGTAGTTGGTGGGATGGAGGCTTGGCATGGGAGTCTGAGGACATAGATGGACGTAGCTGTTCTCTCCGGCCTTCCACCGGCAGCTGGGACCCTCGTGGCCTCCCGACTCCAGCATCGACATTCCCTGGAGGCTGGGACTGCCAAAGACAGTGGTGGGGTGGGGGCAATGGAAGGACCATCTCAGCCAGTGAATGTGGGCCCAGAGAGCTGACGGGCCTGGGAGTGAGGTGGGGAGAGTCACAGCAACCCTGGGCCTTTGAGCCGTAGAGGCAGGTGGACAGATTGATACCCAGCAGGAGAGAAGGGGCTGGCAGACAGGTCGCCCTGGGCGCGTGCTGGGTGGCTGGAACAGGGACCCCTACCTCCAGAGCTGCAGCTCCCTCTTGGGTTTCCTCTGCCCTAATGCCAGTGGCAGCTTTGTCCCCACCCGAGGGGCTCTTAGTTGCAGATGACAGAGGCAGCCCAGGTGTCCTGTGCGTACAGAGACTGATGGTCCCTGCAACAGGGAAGCAGGGAGGCTGAAGCCAGCTCTGGGAGAACTGTCCCTGCTACCACAACAGCATTTGCATCTCCAGGCCTCCCTTGGGCTGCCCTCGTCAACACTCACCCATCCTGGGTCCCGGCCCCTTGCCTCATGCTCTCTGCGTCCCAGCGGGCAACTCTCCAAGGAGCTGTGTTGGTGGCAGTTGCTCAAGGGGCCACTTCCTTACCCAGGCATAGATGAGGGAGGCATGTGGGATCAGGCAAGGTGGGTGCCTTCAGGTGATGGGTTGATGGGAGCCCCAACTGGGAGCAAAGGGAACATAAAGGGCTTCTTGGAGAGAGGGGGCTCAGGATTTGGGGCCAGGGCTCGTGGGCTCCACATGGCCAGTGATTTCAGCTCTCCTGGACTTGGGTTCCTCATTAGCAAAAGAGTAGCATCAGCTTGGCAGGATCAAATGAGATGATGAATAGAAAGAGGGTTTGAAACATGTCTGACAGATCCCAGCAGTTGTGGCTTCACTGCTAGTATCCCTTTGTGTCTAGTGTTCTGATCTTTATGAATTTCCTTCCTGTATGTGACCAGAAAAAAACTGTGAATACAGAAGTGTCCAGCGGTTCCTGCCCCCCTTGCTGGCAAGGAGGGCTCTGGATCTCTATGAGGTGGGAGTGGGAGGAAAGGCATTGAAGAGGCCAGAGGGAGGCCAGAGAGCTCATGGCTGGAGCAAAACATCATCACAAAGAGGCAGGCTGAGGGCAGGGTTGGGAAAACCTGAACGGAGAGCTCAGGAAAGAGCGGGTGATAGCGGCAGCCGCCATTCACTGAGGCCTTGCTCCACACCGGGCACCGGCTCCTTTAATGCTCCTCCGAGCTTGTGGGTGAGAGGAACTTCAGCCCCATCCTACTGATGAGGACATTGAGCTCAGAGGAGTGAAACCACTTGTCAGGGGTGGAAATGCAAGTTCACGTCTGCCTGACCTCAGAGCTCATGCCCACGGGAATTAGGCTGAGCCTCTCCGAACACGAAAGAGTCGGGCCCGCAGGAGGCCCGGGGCTCAAGATGCAGAGCGGACAAGCTCCTGGCCAGGGCCCTGGCAATGTGGAACTGCTGCTGGAGCACTGGCCTTGGGGACCACGCTCCTGTCCTGACTCCAGAACTCCCCCACTGCGCAGCCTTGGCTGGCCCTTCCTTTCTCTGGGCCTTAGTTTCGTGATCTGTAGCTGGGCTGACTTCACACCCAGCAGCCGCAGGGGTAGAGCATCCTTTGGGCCAGACCTCAGGGCGACGCCTCACCTAAGGCGCCCTTGCTCTTCAGGAACTGGTCGCAATTGTCCCAGAGGCTGATGAAGAACGAGGAGGGGTCCCGCTGGGAGAGGGATTGAGCAGGCTCACAGCCGTGACAGCCCCGCCAGGACAGGCTGGTGCAGAAGATGGTGGGGAACCAGCAGCGCGCTGGCTCCAGCTACCGGGGTGTGGGAACTTCATGACAAGGTCAAGGGAGGTGATGACACAGGCTGTGGTCTTCACTGGCCAGCACTGTAGCCACATCTTAGACTCCAAGCAAGTCACATAGGACCTTCCTATCCCTGGGGAGGTTCCAAGGTCCAGAAAGTTTCTGGCCAGAGGCAGGTGATTCACAGGATTCATGTCACTCTCTCCAGGGCCACCACAGTCCTGGGCACTTGATAGGTAGCATCACCTCCTGGGGGGCTTCCATCCTTCAAGGGACCCTAGACAGGTTGTATGCCCTTAAGGCAGAGCCCCCTCTGTGAATGGCTATGTGTCTCGTAGGGTCTGTAGGGGAGGCTGAAGGTGGGCTCCACTTGGGAAGATGTGCCCAGGCCCAGGTCCAGGCAAGGCCTTGGCCCTGACTACAGTTAATTCCAGCTGGGATCCAAGCTTGCCCCCCACCTCTCTTTAGCACACTCATTTATTCCCCCAACATTTATTGAGTACCTACTGTGTGCCACATACTGTCCCAGATATACTACAGGGGGAAAAAAAAAAAAAAACAGATCTGTCAAAGTGTAGAGTTTAAAGAAAGGACTCTGGAACCAGGCTGCCTGGGTTCAAACCTTGGCTCTGCTACTTTCCAGCTGTGTGACCGTGAGCAACTTATATAACCTCTCTGAGCCCCAATTGCCTCAACAGTAAAATAGGGCTAAGAAGAGCATCCCCCCATGGAGTTGGGGTGAAGATTCAATGCCTTAATACGATGTTTGAAGATCACTTGGCACACAGTAAGTGTGCCGTGTGTTTGTGATTATCAGTCTCCTGGCAGAGGCAGAAAATGAACTGTAAACAAATAAAATAATTGCAGATTATGGCTAGTGTTCTGTAGGAAACAAACAGCATGCTGTGGGCGGAGGGCTGTAGGTGGGGTCGTCAGGAGGGTCTCTCTGAAGAGGTGACTTCTTTAGGGTGATGCGCAGAGGATGAAAGGAGCAGTCTTGGCAAGAACAGGGGAAGCACCTTCCAGGCAGAGACCAGCAAGTGAGAATCCCTGAGGAGGAAAACAGCTTGGCAGGTGTTGGGAACACCAGAAGGCTGACAGGCAGGAGATTGGTGGGTGAGGACGGCATGGCATGTCAGAGAGGCCAGCAGGCCCTTGTAAGCCACAGAAAGGAGTTTGGCTTTTTTCCAGTGCAGTGGGCAGCCACACAAGGTTTTTGTGTGTTTCTGTAAGTGGTATTGAAGTGTACCGCACATGTAGAAAAGTATACAAATCATAAGTGTGCAGTGCTGCAAATTTTCAAACACACGCACACACAAAACAGAGCTGGGGGGAGGGGTGGGGGGGACCCTGCACTGGGATCAAAACCAGAACATGAACAGCATCCCAGAATCCCTCTCAGGCCCCTCACAGTCACCACCCCATGGTAACCGCCATGATGACTTTTAACAGCAGAGAGAAGTTCTGCCTGCTTTTTGAACTCTCTATAAATGGAATCATACACCGTGTGGTCTTTTGTGGCCGGTTTCTTTCATTCAACTTTACAAGCAAGATTCATCCACCTGTTGCAGGTGGTGGTAGCTCTTTTCTCCTCTTTGTTGCACCGTGTGCCATTGTGACTGTACTGCCATGCATTTACATTCTCTCCTGTGGATAGGCACTTGTAATTCCTGTCTTTGGCACACATACATATGCTTTTCTGGTCACTGAAGGGTTATTACATGAAATTGGCAAGATCTCCTTTCAAGCTCACTCCAGACTCCAGTTCCCACATCAGCCCACTGGGCTGACACCAGAAGCAGAACAGCCTCAGCTTCACCTTTTTTTTTTTTTTCCTAATTGAAGTGTAGCTGATTTACAATGTGGTGCTAATTTCAGCTGCACAGAAAAGTGACTCAGTTATACACATATATACATTTTTTAATATTCTTTTCTATTATGGTTTATCCCAAGAGATTGGATATAGTTCCCTATGCTTACAGTAGGACCTTGTTGTTCATCCATTCTAAATGCAATAGTTTGCATTTACTAACCCCAAACTCCCAGTCCCTCCTTCTCCCTCCCTCCCTCCCCCTTGGGAACCACAAGCCTGTTCTCTATGTCTGTGAGTCTGTTTCTGTTTTTTTAGATAGGTTCATTTGTGCCATATTTCAGATTATACATATAAGTGATATCATATGGTATTTGTCTTTCTCTTTCTGACTTATTTCACTTAAAATGATAATCTCTAGTTGCATCCATGTTGCTGCAAATAGCATTATTTCAGTTTTTTCTGGCTGAGTAATATTCCATTGTATATATGTACCACGTCTTCTTTATCCATTCATATGTTGATGGGCATTTAGGTTGTTTCCATGTCCTGGCTATTGTGAATAGTGCTGCTATGAACATAGGGGTGCATGTATCTTTTTGAATTAGAGTTTTGTTGGGGTATATGCCCAGGAGTGGGATTGCTGGATCATATGGTAGCTCTATTTTTAGTTTTCCGAGGAACTTCCATACTGTTCTCTATAGTGGCTGCACCAACTTACATTCCCACCAACAGTGTAGGAAGGTTCCCTTTTCTCCACACCCTCTCCAGCATTTGTTATTTGTAGACTTTTTAATGATGGCCATTCTGACCCATGTGAGCTGGTCCCTCATTGTAGTTCTGATTTGCATTCCTTTAATAATTAGTGATGTTGAGCATCTCTTCATGTGTCTACTGGCCATCTGTATGTCTTCTTCGGAGAAATGTCTATTAAAGTCTTCCACCCATTTTTCAATTGAATTATTTGGTTTTTTGTTGTTGATCAACCTCACCTTTTTACTGCTCCAACAGAAGCCAGTATCAGTGTGCCATTTTATGTGCTGATGGTGTCTAATTTCAATGCTCCCTCCTGAACCGGGAACCCTTCATGCCTCAGTGTCCTCATGTGGAAAATGGGCTCGGTCATTCCAAACTGCACCTGGCTGGCTATGAAGATTAACTTAAATAAGAAATGGCAATGAGAGCCCATGGCCCAGTGCCCAGCCCCTCCCCCTTCAAAGGGGCATAATTAATGACCTTTCTCTCCTTTTTCTTCAGAATCCATAAAATGAACTGAAAAAAGGGTGTCCCCTGTGGATGAGAGTGAAACTGAATCCTTGGCTCCCCAGGGTCCTGTTTTCCAGACCAAGGATGCCCCCTCCCACCAACAAGGCCAGCACAGACCCAGCTCCTACTGAGAGGGCAGTGCCCGCAGGTTGCTTTCAGCCCCCAAATCCCAGAGGGTAGATGATCCAGAAACTACTGCTGCCTTAGCACACTTGCTCCCCACCTGAGATCCTCTCCCCTCTTCCCACCCCACCCCAGATCCTACAGATCCCCTCAGAAGCCCCCCCAGGTACCCACCAAGCCTGCTCTCCTGGTAACTGAGCCCACAGCACGTGGCACCTTCCCCCCCGCACACTCCAGCCCCTCTTAATGCGTGCGTGCCTCCCTGCCAGACTGCGCGGGCAGGGAGGGACTCGTCCCCCTGTTCCCGGAAGATGGAAGATCGCCCACACCTGGCACTGTGCCTAGCATCCAGCGGGGGCGTCATATCTCCTGAATGATTCATTCATTCCTTTTGAGAGAAAGCAGGACCCCTAAGTGGTTAAGAGTATGGGCTTTAAAGTCACATAGACCTAGGTTCAAGTCTTGGTTCTGACCCTTGGCTCTGTGACCTTGGGAAGGTCATTTCACCTCTCTGAACCTGTTTCCTCCTGTAAAAAAAAACGGAGTGACCACTGACACCATTAAGTCATTGTGAGGATTAACTGAGATGATGTTGGCCTACCATTCAGAGAAGCGGAAACCTCCCACCTCCTGTTTCCTGATCGGTTCCTAGGAGGTGCACAGTATCCAGCCCGTTTTACAGAAAAATAAACTGAGGCCTAACAGGGGAACAGGATAACCCGGGGTGCGGCAGCTGGGGCTAGAACCCAAGCCTGCTGACTCCGTGCCCAGTGCTCCGCCAGCCTCTCGAAGCTCGCGGTGAGCACGTTCCCATCCCCCATCCCCACTCATCCTGGGCCAGGGAGTGAGGGGCTGGCTTCTGCCTCGGACGACCCCCTGGGATCCGGGGAGCGCTTGGGGATCTTCGGCTTGGACCCCGGAAGCGCCGCGCAACTCCCGGGAGCGGAGACAGCGCTCGGGTTTGTCACTTTAAAGAGGGAGCGGGCGGGCGAGCGCGAGGGAGCGCGCGGCGGGATCCTGGGAGCGTGCCCGGACTGCGGCGCAGCTCGCGACTGCCGCCCCGGCCCGGCCGAGCCCCCGGACCGCGCCGCGCTCCTCCCAGGCGGGCGCGGGGAGACACTGCAGGCTTGGCTCCGCCGGCTACGGCCGGGCTTGGCGCCGGTGCGTGCGCGCTGCGGGAGGCCGGCCGGGAGCCGGAGCCCAAGCCGGAGCCGGAGCGCAAACCGGAGCCGGAGCTGGAGCGGCGACCCCTCCGCGGAGCCGGGGTGAGTACGCGCCCTTCACGCAGATGCACGCAGTGCCCCTCCCAGCGCCGGGGACCCCCGGGCTCCAAGCTCCCCTCTCGTCTGCACACCCGCGCCGCGCTTGCACACGCAAGCCCGGCACAGCGCACGCCGGGCGCCCTTCCCCGGCCCTGCCACTCCATGCACTGCGCATCGCATCGTGCCCCGCACGCCCGCCCCGCGTGTGCACACACGCGGCTCACCAGGCCATTTACACGCCTCCCCGGCGCCCGCGCTGCACGCACGCCCCTCACACACACAGCGCCCTGATTGTCCCCACTTTTCCGGCCCCGCCTCACACCCTCTTCCCGGCTCCCGGGTCAGCCCCCCACACTCCGGTCCCCATGTATCCTGGGGGTTACCGCGGCATGGGTGCTGGGTTTTCAGGAAATGCCCCATGTCGCACCCCATTGCCAGGAAGCCCTGGGAGGCCAAGAGGATCCTCAGCCTCTGTCTGGTGTCAACAGCACGGGTGGGGAGCTTTCCAGGGTCTCCCAGCCAACCTTTGATGCCACTGCTCTTTGGGAGAGGAAGCTTGCCCATCTCAGGGCCTTGGGGCTGTAGAGTTGAGCTGAAGAAGGGGGAACTGGGTCCAAACATGGGGACCTGGAGCCAGGCCTGTGGGTGGAGGAGCCCTGAGCACGCCCTCCTAGTGACCCCTCTTTCATGGGCTGCAGAGGGACTGGGTGCCCCCTCCTCAGCCAGTGAGGCCACCCTCCCCCACAAAGAGCCTGGGAAACCTGCACCCTGGAATGTTAGCCTCTTCCCTGAGCCAGGGGGTGGGTGACAGGTTTGGAGAGTGGCAGGAGCTATGCATCCTACTAGAAATGGGGAAACAGGCTCAGAGAGGGCAGGAGACTCACCCAAATTAACACAGCCAGTCTGGAGAAGGGTCAAGACCCAAGCCCCTGGCCTCCCCACCCTGAAATCTGAAGCCTTTCCAAACAGCTTGGGAGAGAGGGGGCTCCCAGCCTGGGGTTCAACCTTGGACTCTGCCTCTTGTCAGCTCTGGTGACTATGGACAAGTGTTTTCCTGCACCTCAGTTTTCTTACCAGTACAATGGGAAGAGTATCAGCCCCCTCAGAGGGCAGCAGGGAGGACTTGCCGAAATAACACCTGGCGAGTCCTTGGTACAGTGCTCAGCACATAGTAGGTGCCCAGTTAATGCCAGCTACCACTGTCCTCGCCAGTCTGTACTGTGGTTTTTGTGGGCTTTTGGGGGGATGGTAGCAGGATGTGGTTACTCCAGGAAGTGGGAGCACTTGAAAAGGATCTCAAAGCTAACGCTCCTAAAGAGGCTCCCAGCCTGGAAGGTCGAGGGCTCCCCTGTACCACCCCCTGATCCTTCCCATTGCCTGCTGGCCTCAGGGTGAGGGTAGGGGGAGCCAAAAGCTTGCTAGCCAGAGATGTGACATGGGGACACTAAGCAAGGAAATGGGGTGAGGGGGAGCAGAGACGTGGGGACCCTCTCTGCCGCAGAAGCACCAAATTCCTAGAAAGCCATTTCTTGATAAGCCCAGGAGGCCTCGACTGTGGTCAGATTCCAGTAAGGCCCGTGGCAGTTCCTCCCACCCATCTCCACCCCCGAAAGGCCTGGTCAGGAGGTGGCATGGTGGCCAAGAGCCCAGGCCCAGATGCATGGTACCCGGGAGTCAGTCCCAGTATTGCTACTCATATGCCGAGTGACTCCATCCCCGCCTTCCTAATCTGTAAAAGGGGGATCCGTTTATCCATTCAGTCATCAGATCTATATCGTGCTCACACTAGGAGCCAGGCACTACGCTGGGCATTTAGCATGAATTATGTCTAATTCTTACAGCAATAGGTACGTATTGCCGGGTAGGTATGGTTAAGCCAGCATTTGAACCCAGAGCTGTTTTCAATGAGCAAGCGCCATGCAATTTAGGATTTGGGGCCAGAATGAATAGATGGAGTGAGGAAGGGTGCCAGGAAGGGGCTCAGATGAAGGTTTGGGGCAGCTCTGACCCACCCCTGCTGTGCCCCATTTCCTGTGTGTCAGAAATGCAGGGAAGCTCTGGTCGGAGGCTGCCCTGGCCTCGGATGTGCCTTGTCAGCATCCTGTTCCAAGCTGAAGCTGCAGCCCCTCTACCTGGCAAACCTCCAGGCTGCCAGTGGGAGTCTGCTGAGGTTGTCAGTACTGGGTGAGATGGAGTCAGGGGGTCTCAGGGATAGAAAGTAAAGCCATTAAGAAGAGTGCTTGCTGCAGAGCCAGATCTGGCTCGGTCTCAGCTCTCCGCTTACTGGCTGGGTGACCCTGGGCAAATTCACTGCCCTTCCCTGAGCCTCACTTTCCTCCTCTGTGGAGTGGGGATAATAACAGGATTTGCCCCCTAGGGGTCTTGGGCGAGGCCATGGGGAAGACGTACATGAAGCCCTTTGCACAGGGGCTGTGGCTACTAATAGAAGAGGTGCTGGATGGGGTGGCAGGCCCAGCTCTACCACTGCTGGCTGTCCGGCTTTGGGCAAGTCACTTAACCTTTCTGAACCTCCCCTAGCTCATCCAAAGGCCTGCTTACCAGGCTCATGAATAGAGATGCTTCCAGGGGCCAGCAGGTTCTGGAAGTGAATGGAAGGGTAGCAGGTGCCAGACCGGAAGAGCAGATGCCCCATCTGAGGGACAGAGCCTACTCAGCTCCAGCTCTGGCTGTTGGGGGTGGGGGGTGGGGGTGGCAGGGTATACAGACCCACTGTTCCCAAATCTTACTTTTAACGGGAAGCTGGAAATCTATCCTTTCTTTTTTTTAAGAAATCCATTTTTTAATGGGAAATTTCCCAATTTTTAAATGTTGGTAACTCACTTTAAGACAAATATAACACATCTGCAGGCTGGCAGTGCTGCCCACACAATTCCACTGCTCAAAGTAGGGGTTCAGGGGCCTTTCGGACCATTGCCAGGCGAGGAAGCACAGCAGCTAAGATTTGCCAAAAAGCCCCACTGCACTTCTCATTCCTCCCTCCTGACACCCTGATAAGGCCATCTTAAGCCCCATTTTACAGAGGGGGCAGATCTGGGGTTCAGAGCTGTGCTCAGGCTGCCGCCCCATCCCAGGAACCTCGACATCTCCCCCAAGTTCTCTCTTCCCTCCTCTCAGGCAGATGTGCTTTGGCTTCTCCCGTTCCCAGGGCACATCTGCGGGACCTTCTGGCCTGGGTGAGCCTAGAGTCATTCACACCTTCACTGAAAGCACAGCTCCCAGGGTGTTGTGATGAGGGGAGGGGGAAAGGTAGGCAGTGTGGGAGTCTGAGGTCTGAGCTGGACCAGCCTTGGCGAGATGGGGGCCCCTCGACAGCCAGAGGTCTGATACATGGGGGCCCCTCGACAGCCAGAGGTCTGATGCAGCAGGTATGGGGTTCTGTCCCCAGCCACAGGAACTTGCCGCGGGGGTGTACCCAGCCCACCCACTCTAGTGTGCTGCTGGCATGGGCTGTCCCCGTGCAGGAAGTCAGCCTGTGCTAGAGAAACAGGAAAGAAAGCTGATGGCATGATCAGATTCCCAGCAAGGCAGAGGCAGACTGGGACATGTGTGTTCATGTTAACATGTGTGTTTTGGTGTATCCAGCCTCCCTTCTGCCACGAAGTAGGGCCACCTTGGGCTTGTACACAGTGCCTAATTTGGCCTGCGGGTTCTCAGGCAACTTTTGAATCCATATGCCCCCCCCCCCCCCCCCCCCCGAACCGCCCACCCCCACCCCGCAGTAAGGCACAGGGGTTAGGGAGCGTGGAAACACGTGACCTGGGTTGAACAGTTTCTTAGCTGTGTAGCCTGGGGCAAATGACTTTACCTCCTTGCCTCATGACTCTCTTCCACAAACCAGAGATAGTAATAGCACCTACCTCAAGGGGCTGTTAGAGGTAGGTAATATATGAGGTAATATACATGCAAAGTGCTTAGGGCTTGGTAAGGGCTGCTTAGCAAGGTACTTATGATCTCAGCAGGTCCCAGCAATGAGCTTCCACTTGAATTGGCATGGGTGAAGCCAGTCCAGGTTAGCGCCTCCCTCCCATCACCATGACAACCCACATCTCACTGTGGGAGCTGGGGCATCCTCAGGGGAGCTGGGAGCAAGGAGCTGTCTGTGCACCTGGCAGGGCTTTGCCCCAGGGCCCTGTTCCGCCCTGCTTCTCGAGGCCTCCTGTCCTGGGACCTACGGCACTCCCACATGTGCCGGATAACCCTGTCTGGATCAAGGCACCCCAGCTTCTTGACTCCAGAGCTACAAACTGGGGAGAACCCCAGGATTCTAGAAAATGCTCAGCCCCTGATTTGACCCCAGTCCCAAAGGGAGCCCACACAATCCTTCGAGGAGTTGCAAACAGGCTAGCCACCATCCAGGACCCTTTTCCTCTCTACCCAGTAGTGTTTACATTTTAGTGAGTTGGTTGCAACATTTAAAAATCAAGAAACTGCATGTTAAAAAATACTGGTATCTGGCTTTTCAGAAGATCCAGCCAGGCTGGATTGGGGTTCCCGCGGGAACAGAAAAGCAGTTGCCCTTGGGTGGATGGACACTCTGCCAGTCTCCCCCGCCACCGCCCCGTGTACCCCATCTTACCTGTTTATAACCACCTCTCTGAACCGCGAGGGAACGCAGAGGTTAGCGTGGGGGCCGTCCTGTCCTCCGTGTCCCTTGAGCTGAGATCCATACAGCTCATCCTAGCCTCCCTTTTTCAACCCCCCACCCCATTTAGAACATGTCTGGGAGCCAGTTTACTTCTTAGCAACAAAAATAATAAACTGTAAGCAGTTGCCTGGGCAGGTAATGGCTTGTATGAGCTTCTAGACCTTTCTAGAACAACTTAAACCTTCAAACCTCTCAAACCTTCAGTGGTTCATAAAACTTGGGAGCGGAGGGTGGGGAGGAAACCATCCCAAGCAGAGAAAGAACTGATAATAGAATATTGTAGAAATGCAGCATTTCGGGTCCAATTTAAACAAAAGCATTTGAAGTCAGCCTTAGGGAACACCCTGAGGGGCCACTCTAAGGAGTAACAGAGTTGCTGCTGGTCAGCCTGTTGTTGGTAGGACGGAAGTGAAGCAGGGTTGCCAGATTTAGCAAGTACAAATACGGGATGCCAGCAACTTTTGAGCTTCAGATAAACAGTGGATAATATTTCAGTATAAGCATGTCCCATGCGATATTTGGACATACTTCTACTAAAAACGAATCCAAAATTCACTTTTCACTGGGTGTCTTGTGTTTTTGTGTTTGGCAACCCTGAAATGAGGTCTCAGAGTGCTTGAAAAGAGCTTTAAACACCATTTTTTAAAAATGCTATTTTAGGGACTTTCCTGACGGTCCAGCGGTTAGGACTCCGCACTTCCACTGCGGAGGGCCCAGGTTCGATCCTTGGTCAGGTAACTAAGATCCTGCATGCCACGCAGCACAGCCAAAAAATAAAAATGAAAGAATAAAAAACCCACTACTTTTGCCCAGGCCCCCTCCACCTGAGTGTGAGCTGGATGATGGGCACCTGGGCCATAGCGGGGGGTGGGGTTGATGACCCTCTGAAGCCCCCTCCACTGACTCTCCTCTCCCTTCCAGTCTCAGCCCCTGCGGTGGGCGTCATGGCCGTGGATGTGGCAGAATACCACCTGAGCGGTGAGTCCCCGCGGCAAACGTGCCATCTCACAGGACCCTCCCACCGGGCCTGGGGTGGGGGATGTCAGTGGGACACCAGTCACGGCCCTGTTTTACTGGTAAGGACTGTCAGTGAGTTGCCCAAGATCACACAGCCTTGGGGACGCCGGGTTGGGGCCAGTCTGAGGTCTCTTCGTCTTTCTGCTCCGGTGGAAGGACTTGAGGGGATCGCCCAGGAGGCCCATGTGCTGCTACTCCCTAAGATCGAGCCTGTCATGCGGAATCCACTCCCCTGGGGCCACTCCTGGAGCCAAAGGCGAGGAAACCCAGGAAGGTCGATGTTAGATCCACAGGACATTAAACTCAGAGGTCACCCAGTCCAGGGATGGCAGCTCCCACCTTCTCCTCGTGTGTGCCCCTGCAGGCACTGAGCTTGGGACCGGCCTCAAGACACCAGACACACTCCAGCTGACGATGGATGGTGTCAGAACTGAAGTACCCTCGCCATCTTTTCTCCTTACGTTCCCCTCCCCATTTACAGGTGGGAGAAGGCAGGCTCAGCAAAGGAAAGGGACAGTGACTAAGTAAGTAACAGGGTCAGGACATGGGCCCAGGTCCCCTGACTCCTAGGCCGGTGCTCCCCATCACTCCAGCTCCTCCCCTAGCTCAGACCCCAGCCAGCCCAGGGCTGAGCTGAAGGACATACAAGGGGGAACCACCTTTCCCAACTCCCAGCCAGGAATTTTCACTTTTCACCTGCAGGTTCACAGGTCTTGGTCCAGGCCCTGGCGTGGCCATCAGTAAGTGATGAAACCTCTCTGAGCCTCCACTTACTCATCTGTAAAATGGGGGCAATGCGGCCTGCCTCAGGGACTGCTGGGAAGTTTCAATGAGCTAACATGTGTGAAGTGCCCAACAGTTTGAACACAGCTCTCTCCGACCTCCGGGCCTTTGCACATACTGTTCCCTTCCCTTGGGAACTGCCTCTGCCTGGCTAAGGCCTTGAGACTGGTGTGGAGATTTTGAGCACAGATCTGGAGCCAGATTGTCTGGCAGCGAATAGCTCCTCTATCTCTCAGCTTCATCGTCTGTAAAATGGGGATAATAATAGAACCTTCCTCACAGGGTGGTTCTGAGGACTCAGTGGGTTAGTATACATGAAGTGTTTGGAACAGAGCCTGGCGAATGGAAAATAGTAAGGGAACAATTATTACTAAGATTCCTCCTTCCTCATTTCTGGTCTCAGCTCAGATCTCACTTCCCTGGGGAATTCTTCTCATACCTTCCAGAGGCTGGTACGCAATAAAATGAGTAAATAAATGAGCATTAACGGTCATTTCATGTCAGCTTGCTGGGGTTTTTCCTTTCGTGTCCCTGGTCCTGCCCCCCTTTTATGCCAGCCAGGGTGCTGGCTTCAGGCCCTCAGCCCCTGGATCCTCACTCTCAGGGGAGCCTGGTGCTGCTTTGCCACTTTGCTGTGCCCATCGCCTATGCGGACACTGTGCCCGGGCCCTGGCCCGCCCCCTGGCAGCACCCAAGCCCCTGTGAGCTGGCTGGGGCTGTGTGTGTGTCTAGGTGGGAGCCCCCCCCCCCCCCCCCC
>NW_021703784.1:101860875-101923189 GCF_005190385.1 Monodon monoceros
CCCCCCCCCCCCCCCCCCCCCCCCCCCCCCCCCGCACATGCACTTCACTCTCCAGGCACCAGGTACGTTCCCATCCCATCCCCTATTCGCCAGGACTTCCTGAGAGCCTGGCCAGGTCTTGGCCCTGGGCCCCCGGTAGCTCTTTGTTGTGGTTTTATTTATCCCACAATTTACATTCTCGCAACAGAAGTCAGGAGTAAACAGGTTTGCTCGCTGTCCCTCCATCCGCATCTCTGGCTCCTCCCATCCCTCCCCGGTCCGCCCAGCCCTTGCCCATACGCTGCGTGAGTTTTACAGCAAAATCATGTGCTTATACCATGTTGGGGATTGTTTTTTGTGGTTTTTTTGCCTCTTAACAATGCCTGAAACGATTCTCTGCATTGCCACGGTGACATCCTGATGACCTCAACTGCCATTCTCAAAGCCCAGTGACAGCCCCTCCTGAGGCAGCACCACCGGCACCCTTGCTCGGACCTTCAGGCTGCTTCCAGATTTCTGCTGTTATAAATACAGACTCGATGACTCACTCCAGACATAAAACTTGTTGGGATTTTTCCCTTAGAATCAATTCCTTGGGGGTAGAACCACTGGATGGGGATGTTTTTGGTGTCATCTCCTCTTTCTGGATGAGGAGACTGGAGCCAGGGAGGTGAGGTGGCCTCAGGGAGCCAAAGCACCTGCACCACACTCTCCATTTCTCACCCCTGTGGCCTTGAGCCCATAAATATTGGGGTGGCCAAAAAGTTCGTTCGGGTGTGCATGACCCGAACGAACTTTTTGGCCAACCCAACAGATGTGTTCTTTAACTGCTATCCGCCTCAGTTCTCCTCTAGAAAGTGGAGGTAGGGAACTCGTAGGGTGCTAAGTGCTGCGTAAATGCCCGGGCTGAAGGCTGGGCCCTGCCCTTCTCCGAGGTGAGCAAGTATGGTAGATTCTGGCTGGAGCTGGCTGGGCTCAGCAGAGCAGGGCCCGGCTGGGGCCTCCCATTGCTGGATGATTCCTCCCTACGCAGGCTTTGGGGAGCAGTGGCAGTGGCCCCTCCATCCCCAAATGCCCCCTTCCCTCTCTCTCACTGGGTGCTCTGAACGCTCTGAGCTTTGCACACCCTCCTCTTCCTTCCGTAAACTCCTGGTGCCTGGTGCCTTGGCCGGCACACTTCTTGCTACTCTTGCATATCCCAGCTTAGGCATCCCTCTTTGGGAAGCCCTCCTGGGCTGTTCTCATCACGACCCCCATCACTCTTTTGTCTATTTATCTGCCCACCCCACCCACTAGACTATGAGCCACTTATTAAGGACAGGGACTGGGCCTGGGGCTGACCCGCTCCGCAGGGTGCTCACACATAGTAGGTGCTCAGTGGCTGTGTGATGAGAAATCTCCACCCTGAAACACCCTCCCCACATCTCTCCGCCCTGCTGCTAGGGAACCGTGCTGGGTGGAGGCCGGGTGGGGCAGTGGTTTTTACCCCTGCTTGCTCTGGAATCTGGCCGCCAGTGTTGGGATCCCAGGGCCATCCCTTCTTGGCTCTGTGACCTTGGGCAAGTTCTTGTGTGTCTCAGTTTCCCCATTTGAATCGAGTATAGAGGCAACACTGAGAATGGTTTAGAGAATTATATTTGCCAACAGTGCGATCTTCTGCAAAACGAATCCTACTGTGTCTCATTGGCTTCTTTTGGGAATGCAGAGCCAGGGTTTCCCAGAAGAGTGACTTAACATTTATGGTTCTGCTGTGGGCCAAGCTCTGTGCTAGGTGAGGACTTAACCAACACAGTTGAGGAGGTAGTTAATTACTGTTTGGGGACAGTGAGGCTCAGATAAGTGAGGTTATTAAAACATCCGTGGACAGAACGCATTTGAGCCTCTGGATTTGTCCCCAAGCCCTGCCCAGCCTACAGCCACCTCTCACTTCTGGCTGAGTTTTTTGTTTGTTTGCTTTTTGGTAACAGCTTTATCAAGATAAAACTCACATGCCATAAGTTCACTCACTTAAAGTGTACAATTCAGTGGGCTTCAGTATATTGAGCAACCATCAGCACAATCAACTTTTAGAATATATTCATCACCCCAAAAATAAACCCCATACTCCACATTTCCCCTACTCCCCCCAACCCCTGGCAGCCCCTGACAATCACTAACCTACTTTCTGTCTGTATAGATTTGCCTCTTTTGGACATTTCATAGAAATAGCATCATACAACATATGGTCTTGGGGCACTGGCTTCTTTCACTTAGCTTGATGTTTTCAAGGTTCATCCACGTTATAACGTGTATCATTTCATTCCTTTTTATTGCTGAATAATATTCCATTGTATGGATGTACTACATTTTATTTTCCCGTTAATCAATTGATGGACATTGGATTGTTTTAGATGAGGTCTGAGGCAAAAAGGGGGTCATTTCTTTTTCTCCCCCAAGTTCCCTTCCACTTTCCTCAGATCCCAACAGGCTGCATTGATTATCTGGAAGCAGAAGTCCTCTGAAGGTAGAGAGAACTCAAAGAGGCAAGAAAAACCCCATCTGGGGCTTCCCTGGTGGCACAGTGGTTAAGAATCCGCCTGCCAAAGCAAGGGACATGGGTTCGAACCCTAGTCCGGGAAGATCCCACATGCCGCAGAGCAACTAAGCCCGTGAGCCACAACTACTGAGCCCGCATGCTTAGAGCCCGTGCTCTGCAACAAGAGAAGCCACCACAATGAGAAGCCTGTGCACTGCAACGAAGAGCAGCCCCTGCTCACCTCAACTAGAGAAAAGCCCCTGTGCAGTAACAAAGACCCAGTGCAGCCAAAAATAAAATAAATTAATTAAAAAAAAAACCCTACCTGTTTAAAGCCTAAGGAATATTTAACCATTGTTCACAGCTCTTCATCTGCTCTACCCAAGTGTCGCTCCTGATAGTAATGTATGTTTTTGTGGAAAGGAGCTAAAAGCAGATATCGGAGGGTGTATAGCTTGTTCAACACTGGATCCCCCACACCCAGCACAGAACCTGACATAGTAGACACTCAATAAATACTTTTTCAATGAATAAGCAAATCAGTGCTGAACTACAGGCTCACTGGGTGGGAATGTGTAACAACTGAGGGGTCCTAGTGCCCATTAACGAGAGACTGCTCTGCTCTTGCCTTGCAGTCATCAAGAGCCCCCCTGACTGGGAAGTGGGTGTCTATGCTGCCGGGGCCCTGGCACTGCTGGGAATTGCAGCTGTGAGCCTGTGGAAGCTCTGGACGTCGGGGAGCTTCCCCAACCCCTCCCCGTTCCCAAACTACGACTACAGGTACCTTCAGCAGAAGTATGGTGAGAACTACACAGAGGCCCGGCAGAAGGTGAGGCTTCTGTTCTCATGGGTGCACACTGGACTGCACACCCCATGCCCCAACCGTCCACTCTCAGGACTGGCCCCCACTCCCTCCCCCCCTCACTCCCTCCTGGTTGATTTCCTCCTGCGAACAGAGACCCTTGTCCTCCTCCACATTCCAGCATAGCCCAGTGCTAGGTAATCCATGAATACTTGGCGAATGAATGAATGCTTTCAATTTAAAACACCATCCTGTGAAAATTACAGGAAAATAAAAATAAGAAGAAAAACCTCCCCAAATGTCACCACCCAGAGGCAAGCAACTGTGAATTGTCTTCAAACTATTAACATTTTGATTTATTTCTTTCCAATATTTTAAATCTAGGCCCCTCCCCGCCCCAGTATTTTTTCCATGCATAGTTTTTACACAATGGGTGTCATCTCTACAGAGAATTTTATACCCTACCCTTTTCATCTCACGTAAAACGGAAGCACTTTCTCATGTTGTTGATTGTAAACATTATTTTAATGGCTGCCTAAGATTCCTTTTTATGTATGTGCCATGGTTTACTAAATGCCACTATAAATAATGCAGTAAATGGTTTACATGTAAAACTTTGTCTTCATTTGGGATTACGTACTTTGAATGAATGCCCAGATGTGAAACTACTGTATCAGGGAGTATAAACATTTTTAGGGCTCTCTATATATTGCTAAATGCTTCATCACTTAACATTGGCAGAGAATTTTTCTAACATCATGTAGAGTTCCAGAGAGCACAGCCAGAATCTGTTACCAGATAAAGGTCCCACATGCTCGCTCATTTGGGGTTTTGGAAGGAATTATCTCACGCTCAGTTGGAGGGACTGTAAATTGGAACAACTTTTCCAAAGAGCATTTTGGAAACATGTATCAAAAGCTTTCAAAAGGATTATGTCCTCAGGACTTCCCTGGTGGCACAGTGGTTAAGAATCCGCCTGCCAATGCAGGGGACACAGGTTCGATCCCCAGTCTGGGAAGATCCCATGTGCCGTGGAACAACTAAGCCCGTGCGCCACAACTACTGCCTGTGCTCTAGAGCCCGAGAGCCACAACTACTGAGCCCATGTGCCACAACGACTGAAGTCACATGCCTAAAGCCCGTGCTCCACAAGAGAAGCCACCGCGATGAGAAGCCCACACACCACAACAAAGAGTAACCCCCACTCGCAGCAACTAGAGAAAGCCTGTGCACAGCAACGAAGACCCAACACAGCCAAAAATAAAAAATAAATAAAATAGATTAAAAAAAAAAAAAAGGACTATGTCCTCTAAGTCAAGATTTTAAGAAAGCTATTCAAGGGGCTTACCTGGAGGTCCAGTGGTTAAGACTCTGCACTTCCACTGCAGGGGGCACGGGTTCGTTCCCTAGTTAGGGAGCTAGGATCCTGCATGCCGCGCAGCGCGGCCAAAAAAAAAAGGAAAGCTATTCAATGCTGCATTGTTTATATTTGTGAAAAATTAAAAACAATATAAACGTCCAACTGTAGGGGAATAGTAAAATAAACTATGGCGATCCACTCAATGGCAAATTAAGGGGACTGTTAAAAATTATGGTAATGAAGATTATGTACCAACATGGGAAATGCTTACAGTACAAAGGTTTTTGTTTTCTCAAATCCCAAGGTCAATTGACAGAAAAGAAAAATTTGAATATTAGTGTTATCCAACTTGAAAGCTTCCTCATGTGGTAGACATTTTTGTAAACTTCCTTTGAGGCTGCTCTGTCATGTAGTGAGTATCTGTACTCTAGTTTTCTTACCCGTTCCCCTTCTGCTGGACACTTAGATTGCTAACTATTTTTCCTTTTTATAAACATCACTGCAGTGAACATCTTTATGTATGAAACTCAGTCCATATAAATAAACATTTTGAGAAAAAGCTCTCTTACCTCCTGGTTAGGGAGAGAAAACTGACATGAAATAACAATAAAGAAGGACCTTCCTAACTAAGGCATGCCCTGTTTTTGCGAAAGGGGAACTTGGAGGTGCCTTGCATGAACAGGGCTTACCGTATCTCTTTGCTGTCTCTTCAAGACCATGCCTATTGCCCTTTCGATGCCCCCATGTCCCTTTTTCTCACCCCCAGAGAATGCCTGCCTGGAATGCCCAGCGGGCCAGCACTAGGGGGCCACCCAGTCGCAAAGGCAGCCTCAGCATTGAGGACACCTTTGAGAGCATCAGCGAGCTGGGACCCCTGGAGCTGATGGGCCGTGAGCTGGACCTGGCCCCCTACGGGACCCTCCGAAAATCCCAGTCGGCCGACTCCCTGAACTCCATCTCCTCCGTGAGCAACACCTTCGGGCAGGACTTCACGCTGGGCCAGGTGGAGGTGAGCATGGACTACGATGCCGCCTCCCACACCCTCCACGTGGCTGTGCTGCAGGGCAAGGACCTCCTGGAGCGGGAGGAAGCCAGCTTCGAGTCCTGCTTCATGCGCGTCAGCCTGCTGCCGGATGAGCAGATCGTGGGCATTTCCCGGGTAAGTGGGGGCTGGGAGGGCGGGGCAGCCGTGTGCCCGGGGCTCTCAGGAGTCCTGCCCAGGCAGGCAGGGGTGCAGGGCCAGGCAGAATCTGAGGATGGCGCTAGAGAGCAGATTTGGATGCTGATCCCAGAGCAGAAGGTGCTGGCTGTAGGGAGGACAGAACTGGGAGTCTGGGGCCTCCACCTGCAGGCTCCCATTGTGTGCAGTTCTCAGCAGTCCTGCCACATGAATCCAGTGTGTGGTAATTGTCCATTTGTCAATTGTGTCAACTTGGGGACCTGGCGGGGAAGGGATGACAAGCTCATGTTGGCTAATTTGGGGACAGCTTAATAACAGGACTGTTATAATGCTGTGGGGGGGGGGGCGACCTCAGGGATGGCGTGGTACCCTGGCCTGAGGGGATGAGGGGAACGTGAGGTTACCTAAAGACCAGTGTATGCAGAGGGCCACCTTGATAGGCGCTGTGCCCTTTGGTCAAGAGGCGCCGTCTGCTCGCAGCGATCCTGCCGAGAAGGACCTGGAGGAATAAGCACCCCGACCTCCCTCCGACCTCTGGTTTCCCTCCAGTGACCCCTACTGGCTGACCCCACCGGAAGCCAGAGGCCTAGGGAGCCTGTTGATGCAGCCCATGGAGGTCAGCTCCTGGGGCCGAAAGCAGGGGGGAGGGTGCAGAATAAGCCGGGAGGGGCAAGGAGAGGGACCCAGCATACCCCCCAGGATACCCCTCCATGATCCGCCCCCCCTTGCTGAGAGAGAGAGAGGTCTACGTGAGACACCCTGCTGCCCAGCACCAGCGGTCGAGGTCAGCCCAGCACGGGCTGTGACCAGGGCAGGAGGATCCTGCGGTCAAGTGGCTCTGGCTCCTCAGAGATCCACCCGTGTCCAGTCCTGTTTCCTGTGCTGAAATTGTCTGCCCCTCAGAGGTGGAGACTGTCATTCCTCTCCTGCCCCACCCTGCCCCCCTCACTCTAGGTGGGTCTAGAACCAACCACCAGGGCATACGTAGGGCCGAGAAGGGGAGGCCAGCTTCAGAGAGGCAGCCCAGTGGGTGGTTAGGCGCAGGACCCTGGAGCCTGATTGCCTGGGTTCGAATCCTGGTTCCCTACTTCCTAGAAGTGTGACTTTGGGTGAGTCACTTAAGCACTCTGTGGCTCAGTTTTCCCATCTGTCAAGTGAGCATCAGAGTGCTTCAGGACATGCAAAATCCTTAGCCCAGTCCTTGGTAAGCGCTCAATGGATTGTCGTCTGTCAGGACCATGAAGTGTTCCTGTTGAGTCCAGATCCACGCTGCCCGTGGCCTCAGCTGCCTGGAGGACCTGGGCGGTTCTGGACACATCCCTTGAGGCAGCACGTTGACAGCAGCCACCACGGCCTGATGTATGCTGAGAACCTGGTTCACGGAGCCCAACGCATCTGCGACCCTCTCATTAGCCCCAGTGATGGGGGATGGATTGAGGGCATCTTATAAATGAGGAAACTGAGGCTCAGGAAAGTGCTTTGCCCACGACAACCCCAGCAAGTGAGCAGGAGATCCAGGACTCCACCCCAGGGGTCTCCATGTGCTCATAAAGTGCAACGTACAGAGAATGGATCGTCAGGGAGCCTGCGCTCCTATGGGCAGGGGACAGTCAAGGGGCTAATTTGGCCAGAGGAAGGAATTTAGGGCCAAAGATCGTGAAAAGCCTGAGTGTCAGGGTCAGGATCAGGAGGTGGGCTTTATCCCAGGAAGGAAGGGTCGCCCTTGGCTCTCAAGCAGGTGATTGGGTAGAGGGTGTAGCTCCCAGGGCGCAAGGTAAGAAGAGGCTTTTCCAGCCCAGACAGTGGCCGAAGAGTGCAGCTCAGGGCATCTGGAGGTACCGACAGATTTATTCCCAAGAATGCAGGCTTCTTAGCATCACAGCCCAGCCACTCCCAGTAAGTGGGTGGCTGCCCCCAGGTTGGGCAGCCCCCCGGCATCAGGCGAGGTGCCAGGGATGAGATCTCCTCTCTTAAAATATCGCCAGGCAGTGACCAAAGCAGCCCCCCACGGAAGGGGGATCAGTGCCCACAAGTGCACCTTCCCAGAGGGCCCACCCACGGCTTCCTGGGAAGAGGCCAGTGGCGCCCACCAGGCAGGACTAGGCTTAGAAACAGAGTCTGCCCAGCCTTGCCTCGTCATTCCATCGGTCCATCCACCCCATAACGTTCAGAGAGTCCTAGGCCAGGCCCCATGCGGGATGGGACATCAGTGACTCTCAACTTCACAGACAGTTATCCCTACTCACTGCATGCCTGGCCCAGGGCTGGACTTGAACACGTGCAAGAAATGTGGCCAGCTCAGCCGGCACATTGCAAGGGTTCTGTGGACCCATGGGCACTGAGGATGGGAATTAGTTGGGGTCAGCTTGTGGAAGCTTCGAATGCCAGGCCACTAGATTGGCCACCACTGAGAAGAGGACAGGGGGCTTTTATATCATCAGGGCTGAGCCACCAAAGGAAGGATTGGCATTGCAGTGTGGGGACAGCAGAGCCAAGACGCTAGCCCAGGTCTCCAGACACCCCATCCAGTGCTCACTCCCTGCCACGGCCTCGCAGGCATCCGGCTGCCACCTCCTCCCCAGCTTTGGACCTCCTTCCACTGCTCTTTCTCTCTGCAGATCCAGAGGAACTCCTACTCCATCTTCTTCGACGAGAAGTTCTCCATCCCCCTGGACCCTGCAGCCCTGGAGGAGAAGAGCCTGCGGTTTTCCGTGTTTGGCATCGATGAAGATGAGCGGAATGTGAGCACAGGGGTGGTGGAGCTGAAGCTTTCTGTGCTTGACCTCCCGCTGCAGCCCTTCGGCGGCTGGCTCTACCTACAGGACCAGAACAAGGTAAGCCCTCCCACCTGCCTGTGCCTGAGGACAGCGCCATATGTACGCTTCAGAGGAGGGAATCCACTGTCCTCGCAACAGCCTGAACACCAACATCTTTAGGAGATTAGAGAAAGAGCTGAGCCACACTCAAGGAAACTCAGTTTACTGCATGCAAATGAAAGGCACCCTGACCACTGTTTACAGCCCTTCTACTGCTCCTACCACCAAACCTTTAGAAGCTCTACTCCTGTAGAGCTTCTGTTAGGAAAGTACTCCTCTGGCCCTCAGGTGAGTTATTTCAGACAGAGGCCAAGCTGCAGTTTACTGTCGTAAATGTAGCAGTGCTTAGGGAGCATCACTGTTATTTAAGCAAATGATCTACTAATTCCAGTCCACCTGGACCTGTAAGTGCTACTACCGGAGAATGTTTTCTCTGGTCTGGAATGAGGGAACATAACTGCATTTTGTTGCTGCATTTGACAGGCAACCTCTGGCCTTCCTTCCAAGGCAGGACCCGTACCCGGTACAAGGCAGGGATGGTGCTGTGGAGCGGGAGAGGGGTCCCTTTCTCAATCCCACCAGCCTGGTGCCCTGGTGTAAGGGCCCCCAAGAGCAGCAGCTTCTCAGTGGAGAAGGAAGCTTCTGCCTTTCCCTGGGCCCCTCAAGTGCAGGGGCAGAAGCCCTCTGAGTCACCCGCCTGTCCTCCAGGCCGCCGACGCTGTGGGTGAGATCCTGCTGTCCCTCAGCTACCTCCCAACGGCCGAGCGTCTTACAGTGGTCGTGGTGAAAGCCAAGAATCTCATCTGGACCAACGACAAGACCACAGCGGGTAAGGCCCTCCTGGCTGCCTGGCTCCTCCGTGGGGCAGGTGGGAGCCATGGCCCAGCTGCTAAGCCCTGGGCACCTGGAGGCATCAGCAGGTGTAGGGCACAGTGCCAGG
The DNA here is from genome assembly GCF_005190385.1 of Monodon monoceros. Taxonomy (NCBI): domain Eukaryota; kingdom Metazoa; phylum Chordata; class Mammalia; order Artiodactyla; family Monodontidae; genus Monodon; species Monodon monoceros. The sequence continues at coordinate 101,870,468 of NW_021703784.1, forward strand.
CCCCCCACCCCTGGCTTTGGCTGGGCTCAGGAGCCATGCACAGTGGGAAGATTAATCTAGCTGGGGAAACATGGGAACCACAGAGGCTGGCAGGGAGCCCCTGTGGGGGAGGGATGGGAGTCTGAGAGCAGGAGGCTGGGGCACTGGTATGAAAACAAGGTAGGCGTTTCCCAGAGGCTGGACTGCATCCCAGATCCCAAACGGGGACCAGGGCCACCGAGATGGTGTGGGTGCCAGGCAGGACCTGATGCGTCATGTCTGCAGGAGCCTCAGCCCCGAGAAACTGAAAACTGAGGGCTGCAGGAGGCTGACTGGGAGCCTGGGGGACCCAGGTCCAGGCAGGTGCAGCAAGGACACCCAGTGGGTGGTAAGTGATGAGCAGGCAGCGACTCGTTATTCCAGAGCTGCATGTCCTTGAGTCAGGCTCCACTGAGCAGGCGCCGGGTGACTCGGGGCTGACATCTGCGTTTGGGCCATTTATAGAATGAAAACTGGTGGGTCTGCTGAGCTCCCCAGAGCCTCACGTGAGGGGAGCACCCGTGCGGCCTGGTGGGCCGGCTGCCAGAGTCCAAAGCCCAGCTCTTCTCCTGACTCGCGCGTGAGCCTCAGTTTTCTCATCTGTAAAATGGGAACGCAATAAAGGACTGATGGCAGGACTGCAGGAGAGAGTGGCCGGTGAGCCGCTGTGACCGGGCAGGTCTATGCCAAGTGAGTGTCGCACTGGCTCTCACCCCCACCCCCCTCCCCGCTCACAGACCCCTTCGTCAAGGTGTACCTGCTGCAGGATGGGAGGAAGATGAGCAAAAAGAAGACGGCTGTGAAGAGGGACGACCCTAACCCAGTGTTCAATGAAGCCATGATCTTCTCAGTGCCAGCCATTGTGCTCCAGGTGAGGGGGGATGGCGCAGGGGGTGGGCCCCTCTATCCCCTCCAGTCTATCTCCTCAGAGCTCCTGCAGGGGGTGATGGTTTGCCTTAAGGCATCACCTTTCTAGTCGAGAAGCGTGTATTGAGCACCTACTAGGTACCAGCCCTCTGGTGGGTGCTGGGGACATGGGAATTGCTTCCTTGGCGCTCACAAGGGACAGGCAGGGAAGTCTCCAGACAATCCCCATCCACTAAGAGCGTGCCAGACCTTGGCAGTCAGGGGAGGCCTCTGCAGGTGGGGGTAGCTAAGCTGAGATCTGTGGGAAGACAGTTCCCGGTGGAGGGAGCTGCAAAGGACTAGGGATGAGCCAGGACTGACCCAACGCCCAGAGCTCTGGCCCTAAATCTCCCGAGGTCCTGCCTACAGAGGCCCTGTGGAGCTCCCCAGAACCCCACTGGCCTTCAGCAGGCGATGTGCCCCAGGGAGACCCCCTCCCAGCACAGATATCACAGGCCAAGGGTGGGAGGACTGCAGAGGATGTGCCCTAGGCGACAGAAGTGGCCCAGCTTTCATGCCTCAGAGGATGGGGAGCTCACCACCTTCCCTCACTCCCTCCTTCCATCCTTGGGCATTCCTGACCACGTGAGAAAGTCCTTTTGTGCCTTGAGCCAAAACTTGCCCCTTGGCCCTGGGGCTGTACAGAAACCCCCTAATCTCCCCTCTTGGGATAGCCGGCCTGAATTTGAAAGCCCAGAACTCTGCCGCACCCTGGGTGTTCGGAATCCAAAAAAACATCTCAGCATCCCTGGTTGGTCCTGTCTTGCCACCCTCACGGGACAGGCCACCCATCTGCCCCCGCTTCTCTGGGTGTTCTAGTGCCACTACTCCTACTCTGCAGCCTCCTAGGGCGAGACACTTCTTGGGACCGGAGGTGGGGGGAGGGGAGGGGGAGGGGGAAGGGGAAGGAGAGAAGTCAGGCTGGGTTCCAGTCTCAGCTTCACCACTTTGATCTCAAGCAAGTTCTTTCCCTTCCTGTTATGAGTCCAACATATGATTATCTCAGGATTAACAACAGACATCTATAATGCTCTGATGGTGTGCAGGCACTGTTCTAAGTGCTTTACACGTTTTAACTCATTTTGTTCCCAGAACAGGTGGGAACTATGATTATCACCATTTTACAGATGGGGAAACTGAGGTAGGAAGAGCCCAAGTCACTGCCCAAGGTCACGCAGCAAGGAAGTGGTGAGGCCAGCATTTACATCTGGGCTGTGAGGTTAGACAGGTCAGAGGTGAGGATTCACGGGGCCGTGCCTGGCACCCCGCTGGGGCCTGGGGGCCATGGGGGACCTCTGGCACTGCCCCTGGTCCCTAGCACCCATGTCACTTCCTCCCCAGGACCTGTCTCTCCGTGTGACGGTAGCTGAGAGCAGCAGTGATGGCCATGGGGACAACGTAGGCCATGTCATCATTGGGCCGTCGGCCAGTGGCATGGGCACCACGCACTGGAACCAGATGCTGGCCACGCTGCGCAGGCCCGTGTCCATGTGGCACCCTGTCCGGCGAAACTAGCAGCCAGGGCAGGGCCCGGGTGGGCACCGGAGCCTGGCGTGAACTCAGCTTTAACACCCTTCTCTGTAGTCTGGCTGGAACCATTGAACGCTGGGGTCCCCCAGTGGAGTCCCCAAGAGCCATCTTGGTCCCTCTATCCAGGCTGCGGTGGAGGAACAGGCCTGGCTGGATGTCTAGGGACCCAGGGTTGTCTCCCACTGAGGACCAGCCGTGGCTGGGCCAGGGCCCGGGGAGGGCAGCCAGGCATTGGCCCGCTGTGCTCCCATTTTGAGCTCCCCAACAGGCCTGTCCCTTGGCCTTGGCGGGGCCTTGGCCTCTCAGAGCTCCCCACATCCCATCCCTGCTGGGAGGCCACGCACAAGGACCATGAGTCTTGGAGGCCAGGTGCTGTGCAAGGCACAGGCTGGAGTGACACGAACAAGGCACAGCCCCTAGGACGTCGGGAAGACAAGATCCCCTTGCCCTGGTGATCTGCTCTTTGCGGATGGCGGCCCCTCCACGTAGACATGGGGAGGGCTCTGGGGCCGGGGAGCGCGGGGACAAGATGGGAGCTGCGCTGTGAGGGTCAGGGAAAGAACTGAGTGTCCCAGGCCAGTGGCCCGTCCGCAGCATGGCAGGGTAAGAACATCCCTGTCACAAACGCAGTTCTCACCCTACTGCCGTGGACACAAGGGCCTGTCTCTGGGCAGGAGGAGAGACCGAGGGACCAGGCCAATCAGTGGCCCTCAGGCCATGTGGGTTGCTGGGTCATCCTCTATGAAATAGAACTGTAACCCTTATAAGGCCCAGGGGTCCAAAGAGTCCCAGAGCCAGGTCCTTGTGTTCAGGTATTGGCTCCACGGTGTTTGTTGGTGTCCCTTCAGGCCAGGCCCTGCGGGGAAGAGAGATGCCTCAGCCTCTCGGGGGGCTGGTGGGCAATGGCGCGGCAGAATACAGACTGCCGAGGGGCATGGGAGAGGCCTCTGTGGGCAGCAGGCACCTGGGAGGACATAGTGGAGCCCGAGGCCTTGGGCTGGGCTTTGCAGGAAGGGGCGACCTGAGTGGTGACCGTGAGGGGAAGTTGAGGGGGTCAGGATGGAGTTGGGGGGGCAGGCTTGAATGCCAGCGGAGAGGATGGCTCTGGAGCCTGGTTCAGACCCTCAGGACACCAGCTGCCGAAGGCTGATTCCAGAAGCAGACCCCGAGATTCGCAGGCAAGGGGTTTATTGGGGGAGAGCCCTCAGGAGAACCCTGTAAGGCAGAGAGGGAGCTTTGGGGCAAGCGAAGAAGCCAGCAGGTTGTAGCTTCAGTGGAGTCCCAACGGTGAGGGCTTGTGCGAATGGCACCCCAGAGGAGTCCTGCCCAGGAGCCAAGGGCTGGACCGTTACACACCCACAGGAGTCTTGGAGGAAAGGCGTGCATGGCCTTCTAGGTGTCACTGAGGCAGCTCCAAGCCGCCGAAGGCAGCCCCAGAGAAGCAGGCGCTGTGCGCCCCTTGCAGTTGAGGGGTGGGGGGGCCCACCGGGTTACAGGGATGGGGGGAAGGGAGGTGAGATGTAGGTCCTCAGGCTGGCTGCCTCTGGACCTGGTGGGCTACGGAGACCCAGGCCCAGCCAGTTACCCCCAGTGATGTCGGGGAGCCCAGGGTGGTCACGGGACCTGAGGCAGCGTGGTGGCTCTCCCCACCTGACACAGCTGCGGCCCGGTCCCGAGGCCGGGCTGCCCCACCGTGTGGCCAGCGCCAGGAGGTGTGCGCGGCCCAGGCCAGCCCAGGGCCGGGGGACACGCAGCTGGCGGGCCCCTGCCGCTAGGGAGAGCCCCCGCTCTTCCACCCCAGTGGCTCTGCTGTGCAGACCATTTACTCGCCTGCCTTCTCTTCCCCTTCCATCCCTCCCTCTAACTGCATGAAATGCTGACTGTGCACCCGGATGGGTGTGGTGGGGACCGAGTATGCTGACTGGAATAATTCTAGAACCAAAATAAAGCTGGGGCAGGAGGGAGGGGGCTTCCGGGGAGCCCTGCTCGCCCCAAATCACCTTTGTCTCCAGAAATCAGGGCCTCGGGCCTCGGTGCGGGTTGCTGTGAGCACACGTTCCCCTGCTGCTGGGCGCCCGGAGGAGCAGGAGGGTTCTGTCTGGCTGGGGAGACCGTCACAAGGACCAGTGCCACGAGGCTGCTGGGGAAGCTCTGAGAAGCGGCCCCAAGCCAGCCTGGTAGGGAGAATGCAGAAGGGAATATCAAGGAAGGCCGCCCAGTGGTGTCGCTGAGCTGTCTTCAGGGCGAGAGGGATAAGGCCAGAAAAGGGGGGTAAGACCAAAACAGCCTTCCTGGTTGTGGGAACAGCATGTAGAAAAGGGCAGGAGTGGACAAAAAGTTGGCCAATGCATCAACTTTGCTAAAGTTGGGGAGGATGGGGAGAAGGGAGCCCGGGGAAAGGCTTGGAGGGGAGGCGGGCCATGTGAGTTCAGTGAGTACTGCTGCCTGGCCTGCAACCCTGCAGACTTAGAGGTAGGTCTGTTGTTGGCTCCTTTTTTGCAGATGTAGAAACTGAAACTCAGAGAGGCTAGGTAACTAGCCCAAGATCACACAGCCAGAGCATCTCAGAGCTGGGATTTGAGCTCAAGCTGTTTGGCTCCTGAGCTCATGACTTAACTACTAGACCACAATGCCGCCTTCCCCAGCTTCTCGACAGTGGGTCCGAGGGGCAGCAGAGAAGCCCCTCTGGATCCCAGGCTGCTCTGGTTTTCCCCTCCCCTCCCCTGGAAGATCACAGCAAGCATGGAAGGAGGAGAATCTGGGTAGAAATTCTCAGGAGGCCTGCCCACCACAGGGGCTGAAGGAAGAGCTTCTGTGGAACACCACCCCCACCCCGCGCAGAGCCCGGCAGACAGAGGTAACCAATGAGACAGGCCTTACAGGAGCCCAGGAAGGGTGGAAACCAGGGAAGGCTTCCTGGAGGAGATGGAGGCACCAGCCTCGCTGGGTGGTGAGGGCTGTGCAGGTGGAGAAGGGAGAGCAGCCTCAACGCAGGGAAACTGCCTATGCAAAGGTGTCACAGGTGTCTGGGGAGCCACGCAGCCAGCTGGGGCTGAGCTGGGGAAGCTTCATGTCCAGGGTGAGGCCGAAGGTCCTGGTCCTGCTGGCAGTGAGGCCCTGGGCAGGAGAAGTCAGAGGGAGGCAGGGAGGGGGGGCTGCTCTAAGCCGCTTTGAAGTGATGATGAGGGACATCAGCGAGTGCTGCTCTTGGTCAGTGAGGAGCATCCCGGCCGCCTTTAGCAGGGCCCAATCCACCGTACTCCCATCTCTTCCTGCCTCTTCCTCCCCTGCCACCCCACTCTTCTCCCCGCTCCTCCAGCCCCAAGCCCGTGGGCCTGCTTCAAGGGTCCCAAGCCCCCTCTGTCTGGGAGCCCTCAGGAATAGCCGAGTCCCACCCAAGAGGACAGGTATGGAGGTCCCTGTCCTGACAGTGGCAGTGGCGGTCCACGCCTGCGTGTGGGAGGAGCAGGGTGAGCCACAGCAGCTCGAAGCTTCACTTCCTCCCTCCTGCCTTGTCTATGCCTGCAGACACCTGAAGGGACAGACCAAACAACTAAAGGAACACTCAGACTGGGCCACGGGGCTCCCTCACTCTCCACCCCCTCCCACCCCGTCATCAACCTTCCCATCCCACCCAGAAGGGTCAATAATGGCGAGGCAGGGACAGGTGGCCTGTGGCCCCAGCCCTGAGCTCCAGTTAAATGGCAGACAGAGTTGGGTTGGTCTGGAGAGGCCAGACGGAAGGGAACTTGGGAGAAGAAGCCCTTCTGTGTTCCACCTGCCATAGGCTGGGTCTGCTGCTTACTTGCTGTGTGACAATTCCTTCCCTTCAAGAGCCTGTTTCCCCATCTGGAGAATGAGCGTATTAGTCAAGAAGGCCTCTAAAAGCACCCACATCCCCACTTATCAGCCGTGGGATCTTGGGCAAATTATCTAGCCCCTTTGTGCCTCAGTTTCCTCATTTGTCAGAGGAGGATAAGAATTATACATACTTCACAGGATGGAATTAAATGCCACATGCCAACTGACTGGCACACAGTGGGTGCTCAGTAAACGTGAGGTCAAGGCTTTGGGTGGAGGAATTCTGGAGCTCTGGGATCTGGTGTTTGGGATGAAAGGGAGGGGAGGGGACATCGGGAGGGGACATCCCAGGAGGCATCGGGAGCAAAGAGTCTGTGTCCCCTTCCAAGGCATCCCAAGGGGCAGGACTGGGCCTATGAAGTTCCACCCCTGGCACCAACTCCAGGGTGCCTCCATGTCCCTCCACTCCTTCAACCATCCATAAACACTCCACACCCCAAGACAGGAACCCGAAGCAGAGCCGGCAGCCCCGGGTGATGACGGTGCAGGGAGCAGAGCGGCCACACGGGAGCAGCAGAGACCCGGCCCCGACAGCAGGGGATTCCGGCCTCAGGGAGAATGGGGGTGGGAGGTCAGAAAATGGGGCAGAGGGGCCAAGGCCAGGGGGGCCTTGGAGCAGATGGAGGCCGGAGGGTTGTCACCTGTCTACTGACCCGACACTCAGGTCATTAGCTGAATTCACTCATCCATGCAACTGTTGTTCCTTTGTTTCTTCAGTTTGTAAATGCTTTTGAGGCAGCCCATCTTCCTTCCTTTCTCTTTCCCTTGCTCCTTCATTTTCCTTCCTTTTCCTTGTCCAGCCAGTGAACTGGACATAACATCCTGAGCCACAGCTGGATGCCAGCCTGGGGCAGGCACTCCTGTCTGGGATACAGAGATGGGTGGGACTCGGCCCCTGCCCTGGAGGTGCTCAAGGCTTGGCTGGGGACTGGAAGATCCTGCCTGGCCACCTGCATCTGAAGGAGGGGATTCCACCTCAGGCCGAGGGCCTGGGGTCTGCAGGGCAGTGACCCGCTGAGCAGGGTGCTGAAGGACTCTGGACCTGGGACTGGTGGGGCCTCAAGGGGATGAGTCACCCGCAAGCTGGTAGTGACCAGCAGCCACAGAAAACAGTAAGACAGTTAACAGTACCCTGACCAGGCAGACTGTGACTTGGGCCGCCTCCCCACTCCAAAATAAACTCCAGGAAAACGGTGCCATCCAGGGCCTGGCAATGTCTGAGATTTGGAGAAATTCCCTGCCAACCAAGGCAGATTTCCCCAGCCCAGTGACTAATCTCCCTCTCACAGAATCAGGAACGCAGAGTGGGAGTGCGGCTGGGTTTAACATCAGGAGACCTGGGTTGAAATCCTGGCTCTGGGTCGTGCTAGCCTGCCACAAGCCAATGCCTTTCTCTGAGCCTCAGCTCCCGATCACCCACTCTGCCCAGCTCACAGTCTGAGCACTAAATGAAATAATGCACATGAGGTGTGATGTTGGGAGACAGCCCAGCTTTGTCGCCAGACCTGGGTTCAAACTCAGAGCTCTGCCTCTTGCTAGCTGTGGATCTTAGACAAGAGCTTAAACCTCCCTGGGCCTCAAGTGTCCCATCTGTAAACCAGGGCTAACACTTCCCACCTGCTAGGGGACAGTGCCTCCACTCGGTTGGCAATCCATTAATGGGCGCTGTTACTATTAGGAAATGTTCAGTGAAACTCTAAAGCATGACGCATATCAGGAGTGTCATTAGAGTGATTGTCCCCATAGCAACCAAGGCCAAAAGCCTCTGTCTGACTCTCAGCTCCCTCCACCCCTGGTCTGACCCCACCTGCCTCCCAGCCTTGCCACCCAAAGCCTGATGACAGCAGTAGTGGAGAGACCAGGGGATGACGAGGCTGACAGCTGATCGCTGGGGGATGGGGTCCCTCCCCACCACTCCTTGGGGCGGGGAGTCCTGATCAGTGGCTACACACCCAGCCTGGTGCCAGGTCACTGCCCAGCCCTTTGGTGGTTTTGGGGAGGAAGGGGCCTAAAGGTTGGGGATGTCCTGGGGCACTCCCTCCATCCAGGTGAGGCTTCATTCAGCCTGCTGACTGTGGCCCTGGGTGAGCCTGGAATGGGAGTCAGGGGTCTGGGCTCTGCCTCTGTGCAGTAGGGGCTGTGACTCTTGCCCTGGCTGCCTCTTTGGGCCACAGTGAGGTTTAAAGGGGGCTGAGGGTGGTTTTTCACCTGCCTGGCTTGGAACTCCATGAGGAATGATGTCATGACCTGTGTGGGGAAGGGTGTGAAACCCCAAAACTTCTGCCCTCTGTTTGTCTGAGCTTCAGTGAAAACAGTCCAAGATCTGGGGGCCCTTGTGCCCATTTTTTAAATACATGTTTTGACTCTGTCTACTAACAGGGGTGGGAGGTCAGGTGACAGTGAGTTTCCGGTTCAATTCTGTCTTTATTCCTGGTGTCCAAAGTGCTTCACTCTCCAGGCCCTAATTAACCCTCAGCCTCACCCCCTGCACCAACTCCCCAAACCAACCTCACCATCATCACAGGGAAGAACCACACCACGCCCCCCAACCCCCGGCAAAGGATCCCCCCCTCCCCCTTGCCTCCATACCTTGCACGTGCTGTTGCCTCCGTTTAGAACACTTTATCCTTCCACTATCTAACTGTGTCTCACTTTTTCCTGCAGACACTGGCCCCTTTTCTCAGAAGGGTTTCCTGACCACCCCCAACCCCGGTGAGGAGCCCCTCTTCCAGACTCCCGTCCGCTGCCTGTCCCCCCCCAACTGTTGTAGCTCTTATCACAGTGATGTCCTGCCTGTCTCCCATTCTAGGCCGTGGGAGACTTTGACTTCAACGGTTCAGGGTCCCCAGGTCCGTGGGCACAGGGAGCCATCAGTGTTGGTTAAATTATAAGAATCACTCACACATGGCATCACCAACCACGTACCAGACCCTACTCTAAGCGCTTGACAGATGGAAGGTTCCATCGCTTTCTCCAGACCATGACCGAGGCAGAGGTGAGACGCGCCTGTAGTGAGACTTCCTGGTGCTGGCTGGGGGAGGGTAGGCCCAGCTGGCAGTGCCAGTGACTAACGCATAAAGGCCTGCCAGATCACCCCCTTCCCACCTGCCCTGAAACACCTGTAGGGAGGCCGTGGTGTGGAGGGCTTCTCCAGAGCCCTGGGGAAATGCACATTCATTCATTCACTCATTCATTCATCCATCAAAAGTCACCAGCTCCTGCTGGGTGCCCCGCCTAGGCTGGGCACCAGGTACCCACCCAGTCCCTGTCCCCAGAAAGCTAGTGGGCCAGCAGGGCTGACCCCCACCTCCCTTCTCCAGGGGAAGGGGGCCAGGACGCTCCTCTTTCCCCGTCCACACCATCACTGCCCAGCTACGTGTCTGCTCCCCATCAGACCAGGGTGCGCTCCTGAGGACGGAGGCCGAGTCTCGGTGCCCACTCCTGTGACCTAGCGCCCCACACAGAGGTGTGTCTTCCTCGGGCCGCCTGGGACTTGGGACCTGGGACGCGAGGGGCAGGGCCGAGCCGGCGCCAGGCCACGGAATCCGCCCGGCCCCTCACCTGAGCCGCCAGCCGCCGCCCGCACTTCCTCGACCCGCCCCGACCCGCCCCTTCCACATTCCTGCCCCGCCGACCCCGAGGCCGCCGCTCCGCTGCGCCTGGCCCTTCCTCCGCTGCCCCGCGATGAAGGCGGCCCAGGCCTCAGGCGAGGAGGCGCCGCCCGGCGCGCGGTCCGTCAAGGTGGTCCTGGTGGGCGACGGCGGCTGCGGGAAGACGTCGCTGCTGATGGTCTTCGCTGAGGGCGCCTTCCCCGAGGTGAGTGCCGGCCCCTCGGGCTCAACGGGGCGCCGCGGCCTGGGTGCATCCTTCCCCACCCCGGGAGGGAAGTGCGCCCGTTCTGCCTCCCCGCAGAGCGTGGGGTCGAAGGCAGTTCTCACTTTGCCCGCGGGAGTGACATCGGCCGTCAAGTGCCAAGAATGCCACCTACCCGGGGGAGGTGTCCCGGGGACTGACTTAGGCAGCCTGGGGAACATAGCGGGTCCTAAGAGAGCACTTGGTGGCACAGCATGGCTAAGTGGGACAGACAGCCTTGGCTTCGAATCACGGCTTTGCGACTTACAGCTGTGCGCCCTGGGGCAAGCCGCTTACCCTCTCTGTGCCTGTTTCCTTAACTGCTTAATAGGAATAACCGTGGTGCCCACCTCCCAGGGTCGCAGTGATGAGAGAGTTCATACAGGTCAGGGGCTCAGCTCTGAGCTGCAACAGGAAGGACTCACTGAAAAGTGGCCAGCGTTTTTCTTGGGAGACATCGTGTCTTCCCCCAGCTCTTGCCCCTACAGTGGATGTCCCGTGGGCTCAGCCTTGGAGAGTAAGAGCACACCAGCCGCTCAGACAGCTGGGTTAGCACCTCAGTCTCCTCCAACAAACTTTGGGGCCCTCAGTACTTTGCTCAGCCTCTGTGAGCCTCCGACCCCTCACTCGACCTCGCCGGGTGGAGAGATCCGAGAGTGGTGGTGAGGTGGAAGGTAAGGCTGAGAGACGGCCCCGAGTACCTGGCATGTCCTTGACGCCTGAGCATGTGGACTGTCACTCCTTCACCGACATGCCTACTGCCTGTCCAAGCGGACTCACCGGTACCAGGACGGGCTGGACACACCCACCCACTGTGCCCCACTCAGCCCAGTTCCCCTGGGAGTCCACGCGTGGGTCTGCTTCCAACATCACGTCCCCCTGCCTGCTGATCCCAGCCCCCGCCAAAGCCCTGGGGTAGTACAGCACTGGGGGGTTGGATGCGGGAGGCAGGAGCAGCTGGGCCTGCTAACCCAGAGTCAGCCTTTCTTTCCACTATGGCAGCATCGAGCCGACTCTTGCTTTGTCGTTTTTGGAGCTGATGTCACATCCTTTGGCCAGTCACATTTTTTTTAGCCGGGGGGAAGGATGTGTTTCCAGGCCCCCAGATGCTGCCTGTTAGAACCCAACAATGATGGCAGTGTGGGGGGCACCACAGAGTGCCACAGAGAGGCTAGGCCAGCCGGGGCCCAGAAGCAGTGCTGGGAGGGGTGGTCGCTCACCACCACTGTCCTGGGCTCTGAGATGGCCTTGAGAGTGAGACCCATCCCAATTGCAGAGAGGTTACAGTGCGGAAATGGGCATCTCACAGTTGATGGACAGTGTGTGTTTTTCACAATTTTTTAAAAAATTAATTAATTAATTAATTTTTTTTTTTGGCTGCGTTGGGTCTTTGTTGCTGCACGCAGGCTTTCTCTAGTTGCAGCGAGTGGGGGCTACTCTTCGTTGTGGTGCGCGGGCTTCTCCTGGCGGTGGCTTCTCTTGTTGCGGAGCACGGGCTCTAGGCGCACGGGCTTCAGTAGTTGTGGCTCGCGGGCTCTAGAGCGCAGGCTCGGTAGTTGTGGCGCACAGGCTTAGTTGCTCCGCAGCATGTGGGATTTTCCTGGACCAGGGCTCGAAACTGTGTCCCCTGCATTGGCAGGCGGATTCTTAACCACTCCACCACCAGGGAAGTCCAGACAGTGCATGGTGAAGGACACTCTGAAGGGAAAGGGAGAAGAACATGCCTGTCACCAGAGGGCTGGACCTGCCTTGTCTAGGTTCCTCTCCTGTTTGGGGACCCTGATTTCCTGGGACCTGTCTGCCTCCAGGCACAAGAGACACCTCTCCATTTATTTATTTATTTATTTATCTATTTATTTATTTATTTATCTGGGCACCGCCCGGCTTGCGGGATCTTAGTTCCCCGACCAGGTTTCGAACCCAGGCCCCGGCACAGAAAGCACAGGGTCCTAACCACTGGACCGCCAGTGAATTCCCAAGAGACCTCTTCATTTAAAAGAAACACAAGGTTTGAGAGCTGGCAAGGCCTTCATTTTACAGATGGGAAAACTGAGGCCAGAGAGAAGAGTCTTGCCTCAGGGAACAGGGCCCCACAGTGTCCCCCCATCTGTGGTCCCCCCACCCAGCCCTGAGCAAGGGAGCAAGGCCTGGGCGCCCAAGATGCAGGCGGTCCAGCACGCCCCTTGGTGCAAAGGGCTTGTGTCGTGGCAGGGTTTTGAAAACCTTCTCCCCTGTTGCTCAGACCCCGTCTGTAAAAGCTCCCCCTCTTTATTCCTGCACTTGTGTAAAAGCCCATCCTGCTTCCATTCATCCAGTCTTTGTGGAGACAGGGTGAGCTCAGGCTCAGCAGGCCTGGGGTGGAGGGGCCTCTGGCCTGGGTGACCTCCCCCTGGGGCCAGGCAGGGCAGGTAAGAGAGACAGAAACAGGGGCATCCTGGTTGGATTGTGAAAGGTTGAGAGGCAAAGGAGGGGCCCCCAAAAGCTAGGAGCTCCCCAGGGCAGGCAATGAGTCTTTATTAGTTGCTCCCGGGTGTCCAGAATCGGATCCAGAGAGGGTGCTCATGAATGAATGAATGAATGAATGAGTAAGTGAGTGAATGAAAAAACATAGGTTAATGTCATTGCAGGAGGAGGGGACGGCAGGAAGGAAGGCTCAGAAATGGGACAGTCTGGACGAGGACAGAGATAAAAATAACAGTCCCGGCATGTGTAGAGTGCTTATTTTCTACCAGGCCCTGTGCTCAGAGCTCCACGTGAAGCGCCTCCTTGAATCCTTTCAGCAACGTGCTGCGCTGGGGGCTTTAATAGACCCACTTTTTAGGCGCAGAGGAGGCCAGGGAGGCTCAGTGCCTTGGGAGGGTGCACAGCTACAGAGTGGCAGCTCTAGGCCTCCACCCACCAGCCGACTCTCCCCCAGAAACTACTCCACTCTGCTCCAAGCTACTCCAAAGAGCGGCAGTGCCGCGGGCACTCCTGGACTCTGGCCTGGGCACTGTGACCACCGGCTTCAGATGCCGCCTTCTCAGCTGCCCCCTTGACCCCTTCTTCCTCAGAGCTACACCCCCACGGCATTCGAGCAGCTCACCGTGAATCTGCACGTGAGGGGCAAACCCGTGCACCTCCACATCTGGGACACAGCAGGTGGGTGCCAGGCTGGGGGAGGGACAGAGTGGGAGGAACACAGCAGGTGGGTGCCAGGCTGGGGTTGGGGGCAGAGTGGGAGGAAGGGACCCACTCCCTTCCTTCTGAACCGGGGAGGCCAACCAGTCTCCAGGGGACAGGTGTTGGCCAGGATTAGGGCCCCCGGGAGCCTGAACCCTCCTCGCTTCGGCATCTGTGTCTGCTGCTTCCCCAGCCCAGAGCAGCCCACCATGTCCTGGAGGTGAGTCGGAGCTCTTAGCTCTGAAGGGGTGGACTGTTCCTGGCCTCCTGAGCGGTCCACCCTGGCTTTAGCTTCTGTAAGGTCTGTTTGAACGTGACCTCTGCCCTCTAGCCTCCTGACCTAGCCCACAAGAGGGTTCAGAGTCAAATCTACATCAGAACTCAAAGCTAAACTCCGGGAATCCCAGAAGCCCCCTTACCTTGGTTGGGCTGTGATATCTCTGCCCAGGTCCCGCCTGCCTCTTTCTCCTCATGCCCCATCCCCGCCCCAAGTCCAGGGCAAAGCAGGCTTCTGAGTGATGGCCTCAGACATCCCCCACTCCTTCCAGAACAGGGCTCTCTCAGCAGTGGTCTCGCCCAGGCCAGGGCTGGTACGTCCCACAGGCCAGCCAGGGGAACACAGCCCTGAGGGGGACGTTCACGTGTTGGATCCTGAGGCACAGGTCTAGGCCCTGATCCAGACCATCCCCATCCACACCCGCCCCTGGTCTTGGTTGGGGTGACCTCCCTGATGCTGGGGAGGTGCTGACAATGGGCAGGAAATCTGGAGGGAGTGACCACCCCTATTCTACCCAGGGCAAGTCGGCTACGACCGCCTGCGGCCCCTGTTCTACCCTGACGCCAGCGTCCTGCTCCTCTGCTTTGACGTCACCAGCCCACACAGCTTTGACAACATCTCTAACCGGGTGGGTACAGCAGGTGGGGGGGCAGACAGGCACAGCCCCATAGCCGGGCCACTCTGCTCCACCCCTACCCTTGACCCAGCAGACTGTCAGAGCTCGGCAGGCCCTGGATGGCATCGGGTCCAGTGCCTTTGGCATAAATATGGGGAAACTGAGGCCTAGAGAGACTTAGTCAGGGTCCCCCAGGGATTTGGTGGCAGGGTCTGGACTGGCCCTCTGACTCCCGGTCCAGTGCTCCTTGTCTGCCCCATACTGCAGACTCAGAACGCTGTGGCTCTTTCTACCGTGACCCTGCCTGAAGATGCTGGGCGACCCAGAGGCCCCCGCATCTCCCCAGCCTGGGCCTGCCCAAGGTCACACGAGCCATCAGTTTCCAGCAGCCCTCAGCCTCCATCAGTGTGACTGCTGGCTCCCAGCGGCCTCCCAGGATGTCCCCCAGTTATCTCAGAGGTTCCCGAGGCTGCACACAGGTGTCAGGGAAACGGTCCCTTGAGTTCCTCTGCTCCTACCCAGCAGCCACAGCCCCGCCCCCACTGCTGCCAGGGCCTCCATGCGCGCGTGAACGGCGTGCTCCAGGGTTCCTCAGAACACAGCCAGTGACAGCATTAGTAACCATAACCACAACGATGATGGCAGCATTTATCGAGAACTTACTGTGTGCCAGGTACTGTTGTAGGCACCAAGGACCAGGCAAGTGGTGGGTTGGGACCGGGGTGCCAGCAGAGGCGGTGGTGAGAGGCCAGCGGATCTGTTCGGAAGGCAGAACCGAACCGTCAGCGTTTGCAGATGGATTGGACATGGGTGGGAGAGAGACATTTGATCAGAGCACCTGGAAGGTGGACTTGCCATTTCCCAAGATGAGAAGGAGCAAGCTTGGGGCAGGGGGAGGTGGGTGATGGAGGCCCATTGGGCATCCCAGTGGAGGGTCAGGCAGGCAGGCAGAAGTCTGAGGCTGCAGTTCCTGGGAGGGGGCAGGGCTGGGCAGATCCATTTAGGAGTTGCTGGTGGGGAAGAGCTGTGGACTGGGCGTGGGGGAGAGGGGGGCTGTCACCTGGAGACCTGGGGTCAACCAGGAGAGCGCGGCCCTGGGGTGAAGCGCAGACCAGGTTTCAGAAGAGGGAGTGATCGCTGATGTCAGGGCTCAGGTAGGATGAGGTCTGAGGATTCCCTGTTGCGTTTAGCAAAGTGGAGTCGGGGAGGAGACCCTTTTCAAGGGCAGTTCTGTGGAGGGGAGGACTTGCTGGGACCGCACACCGGCCCCATCTGGCTCCAGAAGCCAGACGGTTTGATGTCAATTTTTCCTGAAACTGAGCAGGCGTGCGCTGCTGGAGATCTAAAGCCTGGATTCCAGGCTCCCAGGTTATAGTCCAGACTGAAATAACCAGGCCCTGGAGGCTCACATTCCAAAGAGCGGCTGACACGGGACAGGAGTGCCCCCTCCAACAGGCAAACAGCTGCCGCAACCATGTTGTGAGCTGCTTTAATTTTAAAGCCTCACTGATTTCTTTATATATTTTACCCTGTTGGGGAGACGGTCATGGGACCCCTTACCTTGCAGAGGTAGGATTCTAGCGCAGGTGGGAACTGGGCTCTGGGTGCCACCCCCTGGGTTCAAATTCTGCCACTTCCAGTTGTGTGACCAAGGGCAAGTTATATAACGTCCCTGAGCCTCAGTTAGTGCATCGGTGCAATGGGATTGATGATAGAACTTGCTTCATAGGGACTTGGGGGGTTAATGTGTTCATTACATGTAAAGTCTTAGCCTGGCACGGAGTAGTTCTCCCTAAACTGGCTTTGTTGATTATTGTTGTGGGAGTCTACCTGGAGGGCAGGAGAGCGGCCCACTCCCTTGATGGCTCACACACACACCCCCTCCCCACCTCCCTCCCCACAGTGGTACCCGGAGGTGAATCACTTCTGCAAGGAGGTGCCCATCATCGTCGTGGGCTGCAAGACTGACCTGCGCAAGGACAAGTTGCTGGTGAAGAAGCTGCGGAAAAATAGGTTGGAACCTGTGACCTACCACAGGGTAGGAAACCCAGCCCAGGGCACGGGGGTAGGGGTGCCAGGAGAGGAAACCCCTGGGGTAATGCTGTTCCGGCCCAGCCTCTCAGCAGCACCAGACATCTGGCACCCGCAGGGTGTGGGTCAGGGTAGGGGTTGGTTTGGAGGCAGTCATGGTCAAGAACTGCCGGGCTTGGAAGTTTCCAGCTGTGGGATGGAGAGTGAGTGAGTGCGGTGCACATCAGATCCTGCCTACCCGCTTCACAGCCGGGGGGGACCCCCAGGTCTCCAGTCCACAGGCCCCTCTCTGCAGCATGCCTGGGTCAGGCCGGGAAGTTAATTAGTTGATGCCTCGAGAGGCAGAGACCCAGCCGGGAACTGAGGCAGGAAACCCGATGAAGCCATCGATGGGCTTGGTCAGGCCAGGGGACAGGAGCTGTGGGTGTCCTAGGAAGACGCACCTAGGATGGCCAAGGGGGCTGGGGGTTGGCTGGACATGAGGCCCCAGCGGCACCCACCTGACGGCGGCCCCGTCCGCTCTCCCTGTTAGGGCCAGGAGATGGCACGGGCCGTGGGCGCCGTGGCCTACCTCGAGTGCTCGGCTCTGCTCCAGGAGAACGTCCACACCATCTTCCAGGAGGCGGCCAAGGTGGCCCTCAGCAGCCACCGTCGCAACTTCTGGAGGCGGATTACCCAGAGCTGTTGTGTGGTGACTTGATGGGCTGAGGCGCTCCTTCCCTGACCACACCAGCGGCACAGGAAGGAGCTGGGCGCTGACCTGGCCAATTGGCTGGGCTGGACCCAGTCCCCAGGCTGTGACCACCGAACCGTACCCCAAACAGATGGGCACCACCGAGGCCGGGCCCCTGACTCTGGCACTGGTATCCCTGGACTGGAGAGAAACCCCTCTGAGGCCTGAGGAAGGGGGTTCCCGGGCTCACCAGCCCTGTGGAGGGCTAGGCCTGGAGACCCCTGGAATCACTCCCAGCTCCCAGCCCTGGACTACACATCCTGGAGCTGCCTGTGCAGCCTGGCGCCACCTCGTGGGTGTTCCCGGGCCTGCACCTTCAGGACCCGGTGGTGCTAGGACCCTCCAGACAGAACTCACACCCTGCCCCGTCCCCCTTCGCCCTGCCCATCCCAGTGGTAACTGTAACACTAAAATGACATCACTTTTCAGTTGCGTCATGCCTCTTGTTTCGAAATGCCTTTACACACACGTTCCATGGTGGATAAGAGCACACCCCACGTAGGCACTGGACCCAGTGTAACTACCTTGGATCCAAATCCGGCTTTATCACTTTAGAACCCTGGGCAAGTTACTGGAATTCTCTGGGCCTCTCGTCTGTGAAATGGGACCAATCACGGATGACCTCATGGAGCTTTGGGATGAGGAAGAGCATCATGAGACACCTGCGAAGAACGTAGCAGGTGCCTGGCACACAGTAAGTGCTCACAAAAGATTCACAGGTGTCACTTTTATTTATGATAAATACAATAGACAATATTCTATAGATGTATGTAATATGATTGATAAAATGGATAGTCAGGGTTCTGCAGGAAAATAGAGCCAATAGGCTCTATGTATACAGAGAGAGATTTCAAGGAATTGGTCCCCGCGATTGTGGAGGCTGGCAAGTCTGAAACCTGTAGGGCAGGCTGGAGGTCGATGTTGCAGTCTTTTTTAAAAAAAAAAAATTTATTTACTTAGGCTGTGCCGGGTCTTAGTTGCGGCATGTGGGATCTTCGTTGCAGGATGTGGACTTCTTAGTAGCGGCATGCGTGCGGGATCCAGTTTCCCGACCAGGGATCGAACCCGGGCCCCCTGCATTAGGAGCGCAGAGTCTTAGCCACTGGACCACCAGGGAAGTCCCAATGTTGTAGTCTTGAGTCTGAATTCTGCAGGGCAGCAGGCTGGAAATTCAGACAGGGATTCCGTATTACTGACTTGAAGCAGAATTCCTTCTTCCTTGGGAAAACTCAGTCTTCTTTTAAGGCCTTCAACTGATTGGATGAGGTCCACCCACACAGAACCAGCCACTAACACCCACCCCCTCAGTTTCATTAGGAAACAGCTCCAGGGGTGGGACCACTTCCTCCAGGTGAGGGCTCATGGCTCAGGTTACAGAGCTGAGCTGAGGCAGAGGAAGTGATGTTAGGGATCTGCTCAGAAAACCCCACCTGGATTACAGGCTCCACTCCAGTGTTTTAATATAAGCTGCTCAGGGGTGGGAAACAACTTTTCCTGGCCTAGATTTCTAGCCTGATTGCTCCTTCCCCAAGCACACCCCATGCCCAGAATGTTCTTCCCTCTTCTCCCCCTGCCTGCCCTCCCCAGCCCAGTGAGCTAAGCCCAGTTCACACATCTCCTCTAATTTCCCCAAATGTGAGTCCCTGGAACCCTTGATAGTTATCTGGCTATAGGAAGCTTTTCACACTGACTTCTTGCACCAGACCTGGGCTTCCCTTGAAGTCAGGCTCTTTGTCTCCCTCATCTCTTTGTTCCCAGACCCTAGTTGGGGATGTGGCTTGGCCTCTTGGCATTGCAGAGAGGCAGAGTGTTCCGTCTCTCGAGTCAGTAGCAGATCTGGGTTCGAATCCTAGTCCTGCCACTTTCCAGAGCCATGTGACTTTATGAGAGTCACACTCTTTGAGCCTCAACATGCTATCTGGCAAATGTAGGTAATCATGCCCGTCCTAGAGTGTTGCTGTGAGGGTAAAGTGACAAACTGCTTGTCAGGTGCCTAGCACAGTGCCAGGAATAAAGGAGGTGTGCAGGAAACACGGGCTGGATTGCATGGAGTAGAGCTGTACTGGACAGTGTATCCTATACGGGAGGGCAAGGTACTGAACCAGATGTCAGGAGACCTGAGCGCTGGCTCAGACTCCTTCCCTGAGACAACCAGGGACTCCATCATCCGTGCCTTCAACAGCCTGGTGTCCAAGGAGCTCCCTGATGTGCCCAAAACACCATGACAAGAACTAGGGGTATTATACAGGGAACCCACAGTTTGTGCCCTCAAAGCCAGATCTGTTTGCAATGCCACAGAGGAGGGGTCCTAACCCCAGCATGCAGGGGTGGTTGGGAAGCTACCAGGAGAGAAAAGGCACTTCCCTGAAAAGAGAGACAGCCTGGTGAGCCTGGGGGGTAATGAGTGCCACTGAGAGTCTCGTCGAATGTTGTGTGAGGTTTTGCCAGGCAGACGAGACAAGAGGCTCAGGCCAAGGAGGGCTGAGAGTATTAACTAGAAGGTGATGGAGTGGTGGGCTTGGTTCTGGAGAGTGTCAGTCTACTCACCTGATAAACAGGAGGAATAAATTCTGCCTTGTTGCCTCTTATCTCTCAGCAGGGTTAAGAATATCAAGAATGAGATGATTAGATAGATAAATAAATAGGTGTGATGGCCAGATTTAAATGTTGGGACTTCCCAGGAATTCCCTGGTGGTCCAGTGGTTAGGACTCGGTGCTTTCACTGCCTTGGCCCCAGGTTTGCTGGTCAGGGAACTAAGATCCCACAAGCCGTGCAGCGCAGCCAAAAAAAAAAAAAAATTTAAATGTCAACTTGATGAGGCTACAGTGCCCAGTTGTTTGGTCAAATGCCAGTTGAGATGTTGTGAAGGTATTTTTTTGATATGATTACCATTTTAAAAAGATATTTATTTATTTGGCTGCACCGGGTCTTAGTTGCAGCTTGCCAGCTCCTTAGTTGCGGCATGTGGGCTCCTTAGTTGTGGCATGTGAACTCTTAGTTGCAGCATGCATGTGGGATCTAGTTCCCTGACCACGGATTGAACCTGGGCCCCCTGCATTGGGAGCGCAGAGTCTTATCCACTGCGCCACCCGGGAAGTCCCGATTACTTTTATTTTTATTTAGTTAAAATAAAATAAATATGGCTGCGTTGGGTCTTCGTTGCTGTGCGTGGGCTTTCTCTAGTTGCTGGGAGCGGGAGCTACTCTTCTTTGCAGTACGTGGGCTTCTCCTTGCGGTGGCTCTCCCGCTGCAGAGCAGGGGCTCCAGGTGTGCAGGCCTCAGCAGTTGTGGCACACAGGCCGAGTTGCTCCGCAGCATGTGGGATCCTTCTGGACCAGGGATCAAACATGTGTCCCCTGCATTGGCAGGCGGACTCCTAACCACTGCGCCACCAGGGAAGCCCCTGATTACTTTTAAATTTGTAGCCTTTGAGTAAAGCAGATTACTTTGTATAATGTGTGTGGGCCTCATCCAATGAGGTGAATGCCTTCAAGCACTGCACTGAGGTTTCCGGAAGAAGAGGGTCACGTGGCCAGAAGTAGGACTGAAGTTCAACTCTGGCCATGGCTGTACTTCACCCAGGACACGGTTTGGGAGGTCAAGGTCTGGGAACAACTGCTGTCTGTGAGCAGCGGGGAAGCAGGATGGGGGTCAAGGAGGTGGAAGGATCCACAGGTGTGAGAGGTGGAGAAGGGGGGCTTCTGGGGCCACTGCACAGAGGGGGAAGTGGGCAGGGGCCTGCTCTGATGGGGGCCGCTGGAGAGGAGAGTGCCTGCAGGGGAGCAGTTGAGGCAGGAACTCACATCTTTACTTTTTCTCCAGCCACACCTCCCCCCGCCCCCCACCCTTGGCTGCTCTCTTTTACGTTCTCGGAGAGCTCATCAACTTTTGATGTGATCCTGTCTCCCACTGAATTGCCAACTCCTTGAGAGCACGGACTGCGTTTGTTGGAATCCCCTGTGCCTCAAACAGTGCCTCGCATGGAAGAAGCACTAAAGAAATACGTGATGAACAAATGGACGAGTGCCGCGAGGCAATGCCCCACTTCAGGCTGTCAGCCGCGCCTGCCTGGACCACCTCAAAGGTCTCCCAGCCTCCAGGCTCTTGGCCTCCTTCATCCTCACCATCAGCAATCTTCCAAAGCACAGATCCAGTCACGTCACCTTGAGCCTTCTGCAGCCCCCCTGTCCAGAGGAGGTCTAACTTCGCCAGGTGGAGACCTGGGAGGTCTCTCACATCTGGCTGAAGCCCACCTTCCTCACCTTACGCCTAGGACACCTGACACTCCAGCCACACCCAGGGTAGCTGGACCAGCCTCCAAGTCTCTGCTCTGGCTGTTTCCCCACCTCGGCCTGCCCTTCCTCCCAGTCACTGCTTGTTCAAACCCCCCTCCACCCCCAGATCCTTCGGTGCCCAGCTCAGACACCACCTTGTCCAGGAAGCCTGTGGCTCTGCTGGCTTCCTCACTCCTACATCACCGCACACACATGAACCCACCTGCACACCAGAGCGTTTACTGTCTTTGCGTGGGGCCCTTGGCTAAGGAACTGGGCCTTTGTTCCCGTGCGGTGGGAAAGGCCAGTTTGGATTCCTTAAGATGACACATCTGGTGACGAGACCAGGCAGGGTGGCCAGGAGGGCAGCTGCAGACACCCAGACATGAGAAACAGGCCACCACAAGTCAAGGCCGGGTGACTTCTGGGCTGGGAAGCGGTGGCTGCAGAGAGGGTGGACTGCGTGTGGGAAGGGTGGGGACACTGAGAGTGAGGGAAGAGTGCAGGCCTCACCCCTGCGTGCGTGAGAAGGCGAGCCCCTTCCTGAGACACCTGCTCTGGGAGAGGTGGGAACCACTCGGTGGCTGGTTTCCAGCTTCAGGCCCCCAGCCATCCCGGCCACCGCACAGCTGTCCCAGGTGTCACGGGAGGGCAGGGTGAGTGGCAGCACTTGGAGATGCCCAGCTGAGGAGCCGCTTTCAGTTCCTCACAACCGGCCTGGCAGGGCGGCGTGGCCAGACGAGTGGGAGCCTGGGGAAGGTGCAGCCCGGAGGCCAGCTGGGGCCAAGAGCCACAAACCAGTGTCTTCATTTCTTCACACCGCCTCCGCCCAGCCTTGAGGGTGTCTGCCAGGAAGGCAAGGGGTAGGGGAGGGGACCCCAAGTCATCTTCCCCAGGACGGGCCACTCCCTGGCATCCTTGCGCAGGGAGGGTGGGGCACACTATCTGTGAGTCACGAAGCTTTCCTCTCCCCTCTGCCCAGACAGCACCCTGGGCCCCGCGTCTGGGTGTGGGAAGGGGTGGGTGGCTGGCAGATCACCCACTTCAGGCCACCCTGTTTGCTCTCTCCTGCTTTTTGCTCTTGGGGACCCTTCCTTTGGAGGATGAGAACTCACAGCTTCCAGGAAGTCATCCCGAAGCCACTAGCTAGGGATCCAGCAGAGCCTGAGACCAGAGGGGCAGAGAGATCCAAAACAGCGTGGAATACCTGACCACCCGCCCTACCCAGAGCTTGATCTCCAAGCTAAAGGCTTCTGACACGTAGGCCAGCTTATGGAAAGCAGGGGATTTTCCTAGTTTCAAATCCTGGTTCTGCAATTTACCAGCTCTGTGACTTCGGAGGAGTCACTAGGTTCCTCTTTGTGTCAGTTTCCCTATCTGTAAAATGAGGGTAAGAGTAGGACCTACCTCCCAGAGTTGGATTCAATGAGTTAATGCAACTAGGGCTTATTCAGTCCGTAGTCAGTGTTAACTAGAGTTATTAACTATGAAGTGAGGGTTATTTGCTATGCAACATTCTTGCAGGGGCTGCAAAGCAGGGGCAAGCATGGAAGTGTTTCCCGGGTGTTGGTCCCCTCTTCCCAATCTGGATCCCAGGCCTGAGAGGGAACATAGATCCTCCTGATGACAAGGATGGGCAGCCTCAGAGGGGAGTGGACATGGAGTATGAGGCAGATGGCTTTCTGCAAGGCTGGCTGAACCCTCTGAGGGGAGCTGGGAGGATAGGTTGGAATTTCCTCCAGGGCTCATGATTGCTGAGGGGACACCAAGCCCGGTCCAGGGCGGAGCACAGGGGTGGAGGAGTGAGCAGGATATGGTCCTTGCCTTCCCAGCCCCCATCCTGTGTGGGAGTTCCAATGTGGACACAACCAGTGGGGGAGGGGAGTGTCTGATGTTCACTAAGCGGCTTGCTCCTGCCATTGAGATAAACGGGAAGGAACCTGGAGATTCCAGGGGGCTGGGGGGAGTCAATGAACGAAAGATACATCGAGCTCACCCCTCACACCCAGGCATCTGAGACAGAGTTGTTCTAGGACTCCCGCTCCTGTCTGCCCACCAGAGCAGCATCACAAAGTCCTGTCTGGCCACGCGCTGTACGTGACATGCTGCACATCCTACCCCATTCAGCCCTCACCATCCCCACACTTTACAGCTGAGGAAGCAGTTTCAGAAAGCCAAAGAGTGGGACCAAAAGCAGTGAGTGGCAGAGCTAGGCACTTGGACACGGGACAGGACCGGACAGGACTCCCAACCCCAGCTCCTGACCGCCCCTGGGCACGGGCCAGGCGGCTGGACCTCGACCAGCAGAGGGCAGCAGGGCCCAAGGAGAGGAGACTTTCCCCAGCACGGGGAGGCTGGCCAGCTGTGGAGAGCGACCTCATCGCTCCTGCCTGGGGACACGCCGCTCCCACCAGCCACCACCCACTGAGCCCCACCCAACCCAACATTTTACTGAAGAAAAGATAAGCTCAGAGTGGCCAAAGTGAGTTGACTATTCGGCCAGTCTGAGCAGACCTAGAATGAAAATTATGCTGTCCCGCATCTGTCATGGTTCTAGGGTCAGAATCTAGGGTTTGAATCCCGATCCTGCGCGCACCACCTCACAGGATCATAGTCCAGTGCGTGGTCCAGAGTGAGACCAAAGGAGACAGCTCGGCAAAGAGTTTTCCACGGGGCCATGTAACCAAGCCTCATCTAACTTCCTCTGTGCTACACCTGGGGAGGCAGCTTGGGACTAAGGGGTCTCGGTCCCTGCCCTCCTCTCCCCTGATCCCACCCCAGAATTTGTAACATAGTTCAGCAGATGATCAAAAAACTTCAGAATGTCAAGGAACCCCAAGGTGGGGGGACTTCCCTGGTGGTGCAGGGGTTAAGACTCCACACTCCCAATGCAGGGGGCCCGGATTCGATCCCTGGTCAGAGAATTAGATCCCACATGCCGCAACTGAAAAGATCCCGCATGCTGCAACGAAGATCCCGTGCAGCCAAATAAATACATTAAAAAATTTTTGTTTTAAAAACAAGGAACCCCAAGGGAGTGCTGCCAGAAAGTAAGGTGCTATGAGCCAGCACCTGGGGGCACACCCTGCCAGCTGTGGCCAGAACCTGGGGGGCTGGCAAGAGAAGGAGGGAAGGGAAGAAGGGGAGGGCATCTGGAGAACCCTGGGGTCCTTCTTGCTGGAGAACCAGTCCACAAGGAGATCCAGACCCTGTGATGGGGGCGGGAAGGTGCTGGGAAAAGTTAGCGGAGTTGCGGACCCTCTTCTCCCTGTGCTGCCACCAGCTGAGCACTGAGTCACGTGACAAAGGGCTGCTGCCACTGCACCAGGAGGTGGCAGCCTTCGGGGCTTCTCTCTGGCCCAGCCCTGCCACTTGAGACACCCTGGGCTCTCCAACTCTTTCCTGCTTCCTGGCATCTCTTCCCAAATGAGCTCTACTGTTTGTTGCAGCTGTTGCATTTATTTGGTTGCCCGTTCATACATTCAATAATTATTTATTGAGCACTTACTATAAAATCCCCGCTTCGCAGCTTAGTACCTGGACCCTCTCTGGTTTCTTGGTCTTCTGTGGAGCCTTGTGGGGAAGCAGCACCCCTTCTTCTATGGAAGCCGGACCGCCCACTGGACGCTCACTCTCTCCTGACTCTGGCAGGTAGGACATTACCAGTGTCAAGTCACCTGCTAGCCCCCTCACTTAGGACTTTGAATCTGGGCAAGAGACAAAAAGGGATGTTTAAATTTGTTCCACTGACACTGGTGATATTTCTTTTTCTTTAACAAGTATATGGAGCTTACTACATGCCAGACCCATTCAATCCTTATAACCGCCCTACGACGTAGGCACAGTTAGCAGAAGCCTCATTTTACAGATCAGGAAACTGAGGGGCAGAAAGATTAAGAAATTTGTCCAAGGTCTCAAGCTAGCAAATGACAAGTTTAGTTTGAACCCAGGCTGGATGCCTGCATTGTGCAGGCAATGGGTAGGGGTGGTGGGCCCAGAGACAACAGCCAGTGGCTGTAATCCGAGTGGTGGGGACCTGCTCCCTGGCCCTCTTACTGACTCAGAGAGTGATCAGACAGCCTTTCCATAAGGCTCTTTCCTGCTGAAATTAACCAGTCCCTTCTGATGGTCCCAGCTTCTGAAAAGCTCTAAGTGGTTGAGATCCCATATTAAGGAAAAATTGGAAAACAACAAAAAAAACCTAGGATTTGAATAACTCTCAATTTCATAGTCACCCAACTATTTATTTATTTATTTATTTATTTATTTAGGGCTGCGTTGGGTCTTCATTGCTGCACTCAGGTTTTCTCTAGTTGCGGCAATGGGGGGCTATTCTTCGTTGTGGTGCGCAGGCTTCACATTGCAGTGGCTTCTCTTGTTGTGGAGCACGGGCTCTAGGTGTGCTGGCTTCAGTGGCTGTGGGACGTGGGCTCAGTAGTTGTGCTCGCAGGCTCTAGAGCGCAGTCTCAGTAGTTGTGGCGCACGGGCTTAGTTGCTCCATGGCATGTGGCATCTTCCCGGGCCAGGGCTCGAAACCGTGTCCACTGCATTGACAGGTGGATTCTTAACCACTGCACCACGAGGGAAGTCCCGATAATTGCGTATTTTCTTTTCCTCTATTTTTCTATGAAAAATAATTTTGCATATCTGTAATCACACTGTCACACAATTTTGAATTCTGTCTTTTTCATTGAATGTTTTAGCCTAAACTATTCCTATATTCCAAACAACTTGTGAATGTCATTCAATTTTTTTGAATAATTTTAGATTTAAACAAGAATTACAAAAATAGTACATAGAGTCCCCATATACCTTTCACCTGGCTTCCCCTAATGTTAACATTCATTTATCAAAACTAAGAAATTAACTTTAACACTATTAATTAAACTCCAGACTTTATTCAGGTTTTACCAGTTTTTTCACTAATGTCCTCTTTCTGTTCCAAGATCCAATCCAGGATACCACGGTGTATTTAAGTGACTATCATTCTTAGTGGCCACATATTATTTCATCTAGTGAATATTCTAAAGTTTTAAAACTTTATTTATTATGCCTGTTGTAAATTTATTTGCATTGTTTCTAGTTTTTCTGCAACTAAGAAAGCTTACTTGACAACAAATGCTATTTCAATAGTAGCCCTGCAGTATCTCTTAATCAATCAAGGGCACTGGATTACTCCCCACATACCCATGCACACATCACAGTGCACTAATAAGGAAGCAGGGGTTAGCAGCCCCGCCCAAGGTCACAGGGTGCTGGCAGGACACAGGTCTTCCTGCAGGACTGGAGTGACTGTCCTCAAATTGAAACTCTGTTCCGTCAAAGTGCTAGTGAGGCTTTTATTCAGAACTGTTAAAGGGCACCCAGGAATCAGTAAACTAGAGGAGAAAGGTTTTTGAGAAGGAAAAACTCGTTCTGGATTCTTCTATGACACTCTTGGTTTCAGATACATTGATTTATTGTCAGATCAAGATCAGTATACAGTGGCTAACTCAGTGAGTGGTGCCTGGGCTTCCTCTTCTATAAGGGGGTAATGATAACACCATTTATCTGTGATGTACCATGCTCACAGGTTGGAAGAGGTCCAACCTGTGTATGGGACGACTTAACATAACTCCCGGCCTAGTGAGCGCCCAGCAGATGAGAGCCCAGTGGGCGTTCTAGGGAGGCCATTCTGTCATTAGTGATGGCCTGCAGCCCAAGGGTCAGCCTGGAGGACAGTTTTGCTGTACAGCTTATAGCAACTACTGAAGGGTCTTTGAGGGCAAGGGGGTGCTGCCCCTCACCTCCCATCACTCCAGTCATGCAGGACTGTTTAAGGCTCACCTCAAGCACCCCCTTTGATGGGGCCATAATCTACCATCTCCCTAGTGCTCCCAACAACCCTAGCAAGTACCTAAGGGTGCTCTTAAGAGAGAAGCAGGAAGTGCAAGGCTTCCTGGGATTCAAACCCCCAGGAAGTCCATGATCTCAAGCAGCAGATCTGCACCATGCAGACCACCTTCCCGCCCCCAGCAGCCTCCCTGAGGCTCTCCGATCCCACTGAGCGCCCCGCCCCTCGACTTCTTAGCTCTGATGCCAGGCCCAGTGCTCACTACCCAGCAGAGAGACAGAGGAAGCTCTCGGGACCGGCAAAGCAGGTGCACCACAGAAGAAAAAGACAGACGGAAGGAAGGAAACAGGGAAGGAAGGGATGGAGGGAGAGAAAAGTTACAATTTTGGAAATAACTGTATTTTTATACCAAAAATTAATCAAAGCACTTTACCTCTGTGATCTTCCTACCCAAAACCCGTTACCCCTACTTAATCATGAGAAAACCCGCCACTGACAGATATTCCATAAGCTACCTGACAGGTCCTCCTCAAAACTGTCAAGGTCATCAAAAACGAGGAAAGTTTGAGAAACGGTAGCACAGAGGAGCCTAAGAAGATATGAAAACTGGCAGTTCCCTGGCAGTCCAGTGGTTAGGAGTCGGCACTTTCACTGCTGAGGGCCCAGGTTCAATCCCTGGTCAGGGAACTAAGATCCCACAAGCCACATGGTGAGGAAAGAAAGGAAGGAAGGAAGGAAGGAAGGAAGGGAGGGAGGGAGGGAGGGAGGGAGGGAGGGAGGGAGGGAGGAAGGGAAGAAAACCAAATGAGTGGTGTCCTGGATGGGACCCTGGGACAGAAAAGGACATTAGGTAAAAACTAAGGAAATCTGCTGATACTAATGTATCAATGTTGCTTCCTTACTTGTACCTTATTGTCCAGGCAAATATAAGGTGCTAATGGGGGAAAACTGGGTGCAGGGGTATATGAATTCCTCTGTACTATCTCCTCACTTTTTCTGTGTATCTAAAACTTCTAGGGAGGTTTTTTTTGTTTTGACCGCTCTGAGCGGCTTGCGGGATCTTAGTTCCCCGAGCCGGGATTGAACCCGGGCCCCAGCACTGAAAGCACCAAGTCCTTACAGCTGGACCACCAGGGAATTCCATGTAAATCTACAACTTCTAAACTAAAAAGATTATTTAAAAATTAGTCAAAATAGTCACCCGGAGAAATCTTCAGAGTTGGATGGCTGTCCTGTTAACTATGCCAGGGTGGGGCCCCAGGTTCTTTCCGCTGAGAGCCTCTAAAGACCCTAATTATCAGGGCCTGAGCAACAGCCTCACCAACCTCGATGGCAAAATGGCTGAGGGCAGGTCCCAGAGACTTAGTGACACCCCCTCGGGGGCTCCCTCGGTGCAGACAGTGTTCATTAAATGAATGTGGACTGCCTAAGGCCTGAAGTGCTCTACTTCCAGGCAAGACAGATAAGATGGGTGCAATTCACACCTACTTGTGAAATTCAAGTTCTCACCTGGAGCAGAGACCCAAATGAAGCGGCAAGACCTCCTGAAGCTTAAACAAACAGAAGCTGGCGGCTGACAGTAGAGATGTTAACAGCCCCTGATGGGTTTGCTCACACGTTTTCACTCTCACTGTGTCTGTCCTGTCTGCCCTGCCAAGGCCAAGTTCCCTTAGCCCAGGAGTCGGGGGAGTCACTTACCAACAGTCAATTATCCAAACAGTTTCAAATCACATCTAAGTACTTTGTCCTCACCAGTTCGGAGCCCCAGGGCACGGCCCTGCCCCTGGGCTGACAACCTGCCTGAGTGACCCTGGTTTTGAGGGCCCAGAACACCGGCCCACCACTCCCAGGGTCTCTGGGCTTCGGGCAGAGCTGCTCCCAGGGCCTCTCTCAGCTCACTGACCCCTCTTCCCACCCCACAGCCAGCGTCATTAGCAGAAAGGATTAGGCAGGTATTAAAAGCCTGCCAGGGCAGGGCAGAAGTTGCAGGGCTCCTGTCAGGGAGGCCAGGGCACCTGCTGGGGCACAAGGCACAGCTGTCCACTGGCCAGAAGAGGCCCTGGTCCCCTGAACCCACCTGGCCAGAGCCTCCTTATGCCTCTGGCCAAAATTCTATCCAGTCCAGCCTCACAGGGCAGGGGTCTGAGGCCACCTGTGCTTGAGGCTGGGCCCTGGAATGGGGGTCATGGTGGAGGTGAGAGAAGAATGTCAGCCTAAGCCAGGCGGGGTGGGGGGAACCCTGGAGAATTTCTGCAGCTGAGCTGAGGGTGGAGCAGGGCAAAGTGAGAACCACAGGCGGGATGGGCCTGCAGACCCACCTAGATAGAGGATGCTCAAGCATGCGTTCAGGTTGACAGCTAGTCAGGCCAGGACAGAGACCCTTCACCTAAGGGCAAAGGCCCAGTTTGTTCCCCCACCCCAGCTCCCTTCCCCCAAAGCTTCTCTGTCCAGTTCCCGCCAAGTGCACACCTGACACCTAGGACATCAAGGTCACCCAGAGCTGTGGACAAGACCCAGGCCAAATCTCCCCTTTGGAGGGACCCTGCCCACACAGCCATGTACCCCAGTTTTTAGAAGAGGCTTCTGCTCTAGTCACAGAAGCTGCCGAAGCCTTGCAGACAAGGCTGCCTTCCTTGCCCCACCTCCTTCCTCTCTTCCCGGAGAGGACAGCTTCCGCCCCAGTCCCCCAACTGCAGGGGGAGGCTGCTGGAATCCAAGGGGGACTGGAGGCAGTGTGTCCGTGGGCGTGGAGCAGCCTTCTCACAGCCGGGCCACCCTCTGCTACCTGCCCCTCAGCTGCAGCCCCTGCAAACCCAGGGCCCATCCGTGGCACAATCGCTGAAGAAGTTAAAGGCACCTAGGCCCCTGGCTGGGCTCTCACTCTCTCGCTCTCTCTCTCAGAAGGAAGCAGAACTTCAATTTAACAACCTTGCCTCATGCCTACCCTGGAGAACCTTGAGATGAAAGCAAGCTTGAGCTGGGCGGTCCAGAGTATCTCTAGAAGAGCATCCCGTGAGGCTCAGCTCTTTTTATCTGGTGCATCACCCCAGCACCCAAAGAGCCACAGCATCACCCCAGGCACAGCTAAGCAGCGAAGGCCCAGGGCTCTGTCCCAGGGATTGATGTCCTCAGACTTGTCACAAGCCCATGAGCTCCCAGGCCCCAGCTGGGCCCCAGAGAGCACATTGCTGCCGGCCCGTTGCCCGAAACTTGACGTCCTCATGCCCAACATTGATCAAAGAGGACAGTAGACCTCTGGGTGGTGGGGCATGGGGCATTTTCCAACAGAAAACTGCAGCACACATGTGTTAACTGCAACCTGCTGAACCTTGCGCAGAGACGAGCGGGCAGAGGGGTGTGCAGCTGTGACTGCTGGGCCTGCCGCAGGCAGGAGCCTTTAGCCTGGGCGCTGGGTGGACGGGAGCCGGCAGGCAGGAGGGAGGGGTGTGTGGAGGGGGAGGATGTGGGAGCAGGGCCTGTTCCCACAAAGGAGGATTCGGATCACACTGCCCTCCTACTTCTTAGGTCCTCCTCCACTTCCAGGCTGCTGTCACACCCTGCATGGTAGCTGTCACCTCCCTCTGCCATTTGTTGTGGCCTTTTTGATCTCTTCCACTGGACTGTGGTTCTGTTTGAGAGAAAGGGCAGGCAGGGTCTTCCATGGCCTTTGCAAACCTAGTGCCTGCTGGTGCCCTACAGTGACCCCAGGTTGGGTTTCTCAGCCATGTCATGTGACATGTCTCATCCCCCAGCCTGCAGCCATGCCCCGCACCCAGGGGAAACTCCTCACCATACCTCTACACTCCGCCCATGCCTGGCCATCCTTCTGCAGCCATTCAAGCAGCCACCTGCCCTCTGAGAACTGCATTTTATGTCACTTGTCATTCAACACACACAGCCATCTGTGTGTTAACAGAGCAGGAACACGCTCAGTTGTATGCTTAAATAATCCTGCTGGGAACACAGGCCTGGGAACCAGGCTACCTGGGTTCAAACCCTAGCCACATGACCTTGGGTAAGACCCTTATCCTCCCCGTGCTTTTCCCTCAGTCTCTGAAGTGGGGTAATCATTGCACCTCCTCATGGGGAGTTAAAGATCAGTGTGAAGAGCTGGGACAGGGTTGGGCCCTCAATAAAAGTGGATGGTTTAGGGACTTCCCTGGTGGTGCAGTGGTTAAGAATCTGCCTGCCAATGCAGGGGACGCGGGTTCAATCCCTGGTCTGGGAAGATCCCACATGCCGTGGAGCAACTAAGCCCGTGTGCCACAACTACTGAGCCTGCGCTCTAGAGCCCGCGAGCCACAACTATTGAGCCCACGTGCCACAACTACCGAAGCCTGCGCGCCTAGAGCCCGTGCTCCGCAACAAGAGAAGTCACCGCAATAAGAAGCCCGCTCACCGCAACAAAGAGCAGCCCCCGCTTGCCGCAACTAGAGAAAGCCCACGCACAGCAACGAAGACCCAACGCAGCCAAAAATAAATAAATTAAAAAAAGAAAAAGTGAATGGTTTAGAGGGTATCTCTGGCAGCTGGTGGCAGTGGGTGGCCCCTGGGAGCAGGGGGTCTGGGGAGATGCTGCCAGGCTCAGGCCTCCCCTCACCCATCTCCTTCCTCTTGCCCAGCAGTCTGCCTCCAGCTAGGCTGGCTCCTCTTGGCGTGGGACCTTGGCACAGAAGGTTTTCTCCCCATATGACCTTCCTTTACCACATCTGCAGATTCGAATTCAAAATCCATCATACCTAGAAAGCCTTAGTGAAGGACTTCGCTCAAGTCTGAGGACACTTTCTTTCAGGAGTTGACAGCTCTCTTCTGGCTCTCTCACTGTCTCTCATAGACAGCTCTCTCACTGTTCCTGTCCTAGTTCTCTCAAAGAACCATAAAACTTTCTCTCCACTGCATTCTGCAGCCCTGGATATGGTGGCCCACACATGGCCCCTCAGCAGTCCCCATTCTGTGCCTCTGCCCGAGGGCTTCTCAGGCTGCTAACTGCACATGGGCCAGGCAGTGAAAGTGTCAGGGGGCCCAGGGCCTCTGGAGGCAGCCCTCAACCAATGGCAGATGGCAGCTGGTAGATAAATGACACTTTGAGGCCTGTGCTACATGGTCTCCCACAGGCCCCAGCCAGGCTGAGCTCAGTGGCCCTCTGCAGTAGTTTTGATGATGTGCCCTCTGTTGGCCTCCTTCCCTTCCTTGTCTTATTTCCCTGCCCCCCTATCTGTGCTTCCCAGACCACTTCCCAAATAAACTACTTACACTTGAATCTTTGTCTCGGGGTTTGCTTCCGGGTGAACTCAAACTAAGACACACTCACTTGCTTACATGAAGAGCAGGGCCTGCTGTGTTTGTCTTTCTATCCTCAGTACTCAGCACACAGCATCTGGCACTTAGGAGACTAAAGAGATGAACCAAACTGCAGTCCTTCCAAATTTTTCCACATCTGCGTAGGAATCGGACGGCGTCCTCAACCTTTAATTAACAGGATTGAACTCTCGCATCGTCAGAGTTCTTGGTTGCAAACAACAGAAACTGACTCCAGCTAACCAGAGAGGAATTGAAGGAGAGCGTGTATGTGCGTGTGTGGAGGTGGAGGTGGTGGTAGAGACGGCGCCCAGAATTGACTGGGGGCTGGGGGACAAGCTTTGGGTTAGTGGGAGGCCAGGGAGCTCTGCGGTCCCACTGCTAGTGACTTGGTAGGAACAGGCTGCCAGGTAGGAATGATCTCCGCTTTCCACCACATCCTAAGGTCTCCTGCTCGGCTGTCAACATCCTGCCAGGGAGGGTCTGCTGGGTCAAAGCTGTGTCACAAGCCAGCCCCAGCTGCTTGTGAGGTGAGGGGAGGAGGGGCTGGCCCCTTCAACTTCCACAGAAGGAAGATGCCAGCGCTCTCCCTCAAGACCACCGAGGGGGGATCTCCGAGAGAGAGACTGGGGTACCCGCAGGAACAACACCTTTGAATAGGGTTGGATGGAGATCACCAGAAAATGCAGTGTTCATTAGCTTTTCTTTATTCCTTCTCTCCCACTCACGGGGCGAAGCTTGGGCTACGTGAGTTCCGCCACCCTCCTCACCCCATGCCCTCTGCCGAGCACTGGTCTTTCTCTGCCACGTTTTGAGTCCTCTTCCATCTGTCGGTTACATTCTCACTCTCGGCCTCCAGCAATGGATGGCCTGCCGGTCCACCTAGTGCTGCTTTTTCCAGCTCTTGCCTGGAGCATATGATACACATCTCTCTAGAGCCTTCTGTGGCTGTCAGTGACCAACGCATTCCCACTCAGTCTCAACTCGCCACCAGCTCCTTCTCCCCAGGCCCTCTTGCTTCCTCTTCCTCTTTCAACTACACCCACTGGCTGGGTCTTCCTGGCAAAGTGACTCAACATCCCCTGCCTCCCACCATTTCATCCCCTTTGAATTACTTCTGATAGTTGATAGTTACTTTTACAAATTCCACCTCTTTTCTGGCAATCCCTCTCGTTGGCCTGTGTCCTCAGCCACTACATGGTGGCCTGCTCTCCCACTTTCTTCCCAAGCATTTACTGAGTGAGAAAATGGCTATTTTCAAGGCCTGATTCCAGACACAGTGGAGGAAACAAGCACACGTTAAGCCTTCGGGGGCTTCCTCCACTGGAGGGAGAATAAGACATACTAGAGGTTTTTAACTGCAAGAGGGCACGCAGTGAATGCCAAACTACGGGGCTTCCCTGGTGGCGCAGTGGTTAAGAATCCACCTGCCAATGCAGGGGACACGGGTTCAAGCCCTGGTCCGGGAAGATCCCACATGCCACGAAGCAGCTAAGCCCGTGCGCCACAACTACTGAGGCTGCGCTCTAGAGCCTACAAGCCACAAATACTGAAGCCCGTGTGCCTAGAGCCCGTGCTCCGCAACAAGAGAAGCCCCTGCTCGCCACAACTAGAGAAAGCCCGCGTGCAGCAACGAAGACCCAACGCAGCCAAAAATAAATAAATAAAATAAATAAATTTATTTAAAAAAATGCCAAACTAGGTGGGTGGGCACTGCGGGAATTCACAGCGGGCAGCAGGGAAGGCCTGGTGCAGGGCTTGGGGGCAGAGGAAGGCACAGGGAGGAGGGAGCATAGCCAAACCCTGTTTGGAGGGGAGGATCGGGTGGGAAACAGCATCCCTCACAGGAGAGTCTGGGGGGAGCTCTAACAGTGAAGTTGCTGGCCAGGTGGTGTGGGAAGGTCAGGACAGAAACTCCTGTTTATCTGTCAGCTGGGGCCATCATGTCCTTTGGACTCTCAGCTCTCCTTTCTGTGTAGCACACCTGCCTGGGTCCTCACCGACCTCTGGCATGACTAGTGGTCACAGGAAGTGGGCTTCCTGCTATCACTGGCACAGCTTCTCCCTCCAAGGAAGTTAAGATCAGTATGACATGGCTTCTGTCAGAGAGAAAGTGGTTGGAATTCAAAGCCTACATCAACTACACTGTCTTCTCCGCCCGAGACTACTATTCCAGGGGTTTTCAAGTGTAAACTCCCTCGACCTCTTGCACCAAATTCTCTCCCTCACAACCTCTCTCCAGGGTCAGAGGAAGGCATGTCTTCTCTCAGCTGGAGCTAATCTCGGGACCAGTCTGCCACCCTGACTGTCGCACACTGAGCACCTCCTACTCTATCCCTTATCCCTTATTTCCAGGTTCCATTTTCAAGCCCTTTATCTCTCCTGACACCTTCTTGTAGGCCACACACAAGCTTATTTCTTTCCTTCTGCTCTTCGCTTCACAGCTGTGTTCCTTGAAAGAAGGGTGTAGGCACCCCATCTTTTCTTACTTCCCAATCATTGCGTTCCAACTCCACCACCCCCAACTCCACTGACACTGCTGGCAAAAGTTGCCAGTGATGTCATAGTGGCTCCCCATCCAGGGGTGGTCTTCCAGTTTCATCTCACCCCTCAACCCCTCCCTCCTGCTTGACACTCTCCTCCACTCTGCTCTACGCTGCTTTCATTCTCTGTGTCCTACCCCTCTGGTCTTCCCTTCTCAGCTATTTTCACAGGCTTCTCTTCCTCTGTGGGCCACTTCCTACATCCATTCATTCTTCAAGCAGTAATTGAGCGCCAAAAATGGGCCAGGCATGGTCCTCCCCGATGGAGCCCTATCCCTGGGATTCTGGACTCCTTCTACACTTTCCATGGGACATCTTGTTCCCCCCACCCCCATGGTTTTAAGCTGTCACTGCTGATTCTTGAAGCTCCAAATTGGGTGCAGACTGCTCTCCACTGAAGTCCTTACAGAGCCTCTCAGCCTCAAGTGCGAATGTGAACCCATCTTTTGGCCCTGCCTCCCCTGCTTCTCCTGGATTTTCCACTTCAGAGTTCTTTCTGAAATATAAATTTGACCTTGTCATTCCCCTGCTTCCGCGGCCACCATGGGTTACCCCCACCTTGGGAGTACATTCTCAGCTTTGTATGCCCGGCCTCGCCACCTTGGCCTCTCTGGTCTGCTGCTTTTTGAACACACCAATGCCCGTTCCACAGAGGGCTTTGGTCAAGTTGTTGCCTCTCCCTGGAATGTTCCTTTTTGTCATACAGTCGCAACTGTATGACAGCTTCAACTGTAAGAGAAGCTTTCCTATTTTCTTTCTTTTTTTCTTTTATAGTCTTTTTTTTTTTTCCCCCAGCCGCGCCACGCAGCATGTGGGATCTTAGTTCCCCAACCAGGGATCGAACCCATGCCCCCTGCAGTGGAAGTCTTAACCACTGGACCACCAGGGAAGTCCCGCTTTCCTATTTTCTTTATAGACTTTATGTAATAAATTTGCTGTGGTTCTCCCAACTAACTATAAGCTCAGTTTATTTCACAAACTTGTTTATGAGCATCTACTATGTTCCAGGCGCTGTTCTAACATTGTGAATGTTAAACTCATTCAGATCCTGCCACAGTGACCTATGAGGAGGGATTCTTAACCCTTTTTATAAATGAGGAAACCGAACCCCTGAAGCTGTGCAGCTTGAGCAAGGTGACATGTTCACTGCAAGGGTCCCTGCTGGACCACTACACTGTGTTCCCTCTCAGAGCAGGTATCTGTCTTGCCCACGGTATTCCCAGTGCCTACAGCAGTGCCTGCTACCTAGTAGATACTCAATAAATATTTGCTGCCTGGATAACCAAATAACCAACCCCTACAAAGGACAAAGCCCCATCCACTTGCTGAATATGGTGGGAGAAGTCCTCTAGGCTAGGATTCCCTCTGTAGGCTCGGTCCTTGTCAGCTGTGCTGCTGTGTCTAGAGCACACCACGGATGGGAAGCACCCTTCCTCCACCATCTTCTTGGTGAACATCAAAACCTCAGTAACTTCGGGCTTCCATGGTGGCGTAGTGGTTAAGAATCTGCCTGCCAATGCAGGGGACACGGGTTCGAGCCCTGGTCTGGGAAGATCCCACATGCCGCGGAGCAACTAAGCCCATGAGCCATAACTACTGAGCCTGCGCGTGTGGAGCCTGTGCTCCACAATGGGAGAGGCCGTGACAGTGAGAGGCCCGCGCACCACAATGAAGAGTGGCTCCCACTCGCCGCAACTGGAGAAAGCCCTCGCACAGAAACGAAGACCCAACACAGCCAAAAGTAAATAAATAAATTAAAACAAACAAACAAAAAGAAACCTCAGTAACTTCAAGCATCACCTCCTCCATGAAGTCTTCCCTGCCTGGACACCCCTCCCCGACAGCAGACTTGGCCCCTCCCACCTTTGTGCCCTCACAGTATCCTGTACAGACCGTGTATATATCCTGCATAGACCTGGCAGCCATCAGGGCACTTGTCTTGGATTACACCTGATGTGCATATGGTTATTATTAGACCCTTTCACTGTTTCAAAGGGTCTCAGCTTGGTGGTTAATTTATATGGTCACCTGACCCGCCCCAACATGGTCTCATTCACACTCACCTTGCAACCCCAGGGCCAAACACACTGTCTCAAACAGACAGGTGCTCTTTCTTAGGAAGGAACGAATGAACAAATATTTGATCTGATGGTGAAAAATGCCATCAATTTGAGGAGTAGCAGGAAAAGCAAGTATCAGAAGACATGGTTTATGGTTCCAATGTCATTACTAAACTAGCTGCATGACCTTGGCCAAGCTATTTAACATCTTTGGGCCTCAGACTGCCAGTTTTTAAAAGTGAGCAGGTTGGATTAAATGACCTGTGAGCTCCATGCCAACTCTAAGATTCTGTAATTTAGTGCTAATATCCCCTTTAAATGGAGGAGGACCTAGTAGGCACCATAGGGAAAAAGTTAATGCGGCACCTGAGTAAACACACCATGAAGTCCTGGAGGAGAGAGAAGTACTGCTGCAGCTCCTGGGGCTGTGCAGGAACTCTCTTCACTCCTCCCTTTCTGAACTCTGCCATGCTGTTGCTTGTCAATGCAGGTTGGCATTTTCGAAGTGGTCATTTTTTTTCTTCTCTAAACTGTAAGCTCCTTGAGGGCAGGGTCCAAGTCTTATATTTTAAATCTTGAAGACCCAGCAGGTAGTTAGAAACTGGCATGTGTTTTGTGGTTGCTGATGATAATGGTCATATAGAGATCCAGTCAAGTGTGAGACACTGGGTGGCAGATTTAATGAGTAATAAACCAGAGAATGAAGAGAAAGCCCTGGAAATTAGCGGCATTGTTCTACTATCAATAGCATGCAAATTGCATGCCTGTGTATTAGGGAGCAACTTAAATGCATATAGAAAGAAATATGGTCCCTTCAAGAGGAATAACGTGGATTCAGAACAAGGAAACCTCTGCCATTTCTATATTTATCTTCCAGCAAGCCGGAATTGAGGACTCAATTTGCCCACTTTTCTGAATTTGTTGACTATAAAAATGCATAAAATATAGGAAATAGTAAATAAGTACTTAATAGTGAAATGACATAGAAAATGCTAAAATATATTATAAAAATATTAACTTTTATATAAAACATAAACCTTCACCGGTATAAACATATGCATTAAAAACATTGATGTGTAAATCTTGTAAGCAGTTTCAATAATAAAGGACTAAGGTATAGATCTAGTATCTCCCACATTCCTTATACCAATAAAATTATACAGGAATAGAAAGTTAACTAAGGATATGCAGCTTGCCAATAAGAAGAGAATTAGATCAACAGTAGTAGCAGATCTAGTAATTATGACCAAATCAAAACATGAACTCTAAGCTGTGGCAATTCAAGTATAGCTGCAAAAAATATAACGTGGAAATCTCACCTTAAACGCAGTCAATAATTTCTTGCAGTCCCCCAGAGAGGATAAAAATAGATTTAGCCAGAAAGAAAATGAAGACTGAATACATTTCACAGTTTAAATATTTAGCGAGCATTTTGGGAAAAAAGGAGATTGTCATTTTAAAATTACATTCAAAGATAATGAACAGTAGTATAATTAAGAGACGTTTTGAAAAAACGTTGGCTGAAGATATTAAGTTTATAATATTACATCAAAAGCTGTGGTCTGATATGGACTCTATAGAGGACACCCAGAAACTGGAGACGGCAGAGATAAGCAGAACAGAAAGACTAGATTACAAGAGAAGCTGGAATAAAGAGGGTGAAGTACTTGGCCTAAGATTT
Organism: Monodon monoceros; assembly: GCF_005190385.1. Classification (NCBI taxonomy): domain Eukaryota; kingdom Metazoa; phylum Chordata; class Mammalia; order Artiodactyla; family Monodontidae; genus Monodon; species Monodon monoceros. The sequence goes on from NW_021703784.1 coordinate 101,909,144, forward strand.
GCAAACATACATTCTGGCTCGGTTTGCAGTAGTAGGGGTTTTAGTTTCTATCACCTCTATTCCAGCTGAAGTGACAGCTGCAGGAACAGTTTACCTGGAACAATTGGTATTACATCAACTCTCTGCTCCAGAACACATGTGTCTCTCTTACTCTGTCAAAATCAAACTTTTCTGCAAGCGTTCAAAGCCCTGCAGCCTTCACACTCTTCTGTCCCTCAGAAGCATCACTGCTTTCTTCATTGATTCAATAAACACCAAAGAGTGAGTAAGTGCCGACCCTGCCTGGCACTGTTCTAGGCACTGGGCATGCATCAGTGAACATGAACAAAATGAACAAAACTTCCTGCCCCATGGGGCCTACAGCCAAGCGGAATTCTATACCGAGTTCTTATTGTCTACATTATCTTCCAGTGATTCACTGTAATGACAAACGTCCTCTTAGCATGTCATATCTTCATGGCATCTCCTCCATGATACAAAGCCTTCAAGGGTAAAAGCCAAGCTTTCTAAATTTTCAAATCTCCTTTTTCCATCCAAGCCCTTAATTTAGTGTTAAGCACAAGGTACTCAGTAACAAAACAAATCCTTCTTGTAGGAAAATAAATAAATAAAAAGAAATAGTAGAACCAGCAACCTTTCTTTCCTATATATATATATATAAATTTATTTATTTATTTATTGTTTGGCTGCGTTGTGTCTTCGTTGTTGCGTGTGGGCTTTCTCTAGTTGCGGCGAGTGGGGGCTACTCTTCATTGCAGTACCCGGGCTTCTCGCTGCGGTGGCTTCTCTTGCTGCGGAGCACGGGCTCTAGGCGTGCGGGCTTCAGTAGTTGTGGCACGCGGGCTCAATAGTTGTGGCTCGCGGGCTCTAGAGTACAGGCTCAGTAGTTGTGGCACACGGGCTTAGTTGCTCCACGGCAGGTGGGATCTTCCCGGAGCAGGGCTCGAACTCATGTCCCCTGCACTGGCAGGCGGATTCTTAACCACTGCGCCACCAGGGAAGTCCCAATCCTTTCTAAATATATTATCTTCCAGCTTCCATAGGAAGCTGCTCATTAGTCCATTTGACTCCACAATAATCCTAGGAGGAAACAGGGCGGGAGTCATGATCTCTGTTTTATTAAAGAAAGAAGTTCCTTATAGGTTACAGGACTGGACTAATAACACACATCTGGTAAGGCCCCTCACAAAGCAGCTGAAACAGTACCAGACTTAACCGAAGCTGACAAAAGGCAGTGAATGCCTTCGAAGAAGATGGGCAAAGATCAGACCCTCTGGGAGGATCTAGGAACAGGCCTAAGTGTTTAGGCAACTAGCCCTTTGCGGATGTGGCTGGGGCACCCCACAGCTAACAGCCGTCACCAGATGCCAGCAAACAAGCACAGGGTTGCAAACACACCCTGGAACTCTAGGGTGACAGAAACGTCCCCCTACCAAATACAGATGTCGTGAGGCACAGGGCTCAGCATCTTTCAGGCCCACTCTCAGAAAGGGCAGGAAGATTCTCCCTTTTAGAAGTGGAAGTGAGGGTGGCCTGGCCCCAAGGCAAAGCTAAGGCTGCTAAAAGAGCGGGTGGATCCCAGATGCTGCTGCAGCTGCCCCACAGCCGGTCAACCCCATGACTCAGGAGAGGTGGGTCTGCACAAAAGCAGGCCAAAGGCCTGGTGAAAATGGCAGCAAGGAGAGACTGGGCCAGGGAGGGCTTTTGTCCTATAGTCCCAAGGAAAGGGTCAACCGCGTTCCATGAAATTTAAGAGAATCTCACGTGCCACTGATGTTCAATGATACGAGAATCTGCAGGGCATTTCTGGCTTCCTTTCTTCTCTTGATCAATTCAGATTTTACTTTCAGACTCAAAAGAAAACTTTCTATCCCTTAAAACTCACAATCACCCAACACCTAATTTTTATCCCTCCTAGGGTTGACACAGTAAGTATTTGATATTGATTTTGGAAGGTCTTTTGAGGGACTCAGATGTGGCCTGGCCCCTGCCTTCAAGGAACTTCCAGTCCAGTGAAGGGGGGTGGAGGAAGATGTTCAGGAAATGATTAAGTTACAAAACTAGAGAGCACGTGATTAGGGTGCACCAAACATGGGTAAAGGGAAGTGGGCAAGCAAGGTCTACTCCACTGATGACATGGGCATGGCTGGAGAGAGGAATGAGCACAGCAGGTGGGGAGCAGCAGAGTGATGGAGAGAATGATTTAAAGAAAGAGACCTCAGGATGATCAGGTGATGATCAGGGAGAGGCAGACAGAGTCAGGGACAAGAGAAAACTGGAGATCAGAGACACCAGGGGTTGGAGGGGAGAGACTAGGATCCAGGAAAGGAAAGAGGAAAAGCTATGAATAAGTCACTCCTTACACTCTAAATTTGCTTAGACAGTGAAGCATCTGTACTTAAAACTTTCCTCGAAACTGGAGGTCAGAAACACAGTAAATGCTCATAATCCATGGCTACTATGTGTCAGACACTGGGCTTTAAGACATTATTTACCTCATCCTGAGAGTTAGGTATTTTTCCCACTGTATAGATGAAAAACCCAGGCTTTGAGGAGTTCATTAGGACTGACTAGCTGGTAGCCAGCTGAGTAGACCTTCTGTCTTTGATGCCAATACTTTTTAATTACTGGCTATGCTACCTCCCAGGGGCTCTTCCAGACCAACTCTTCTATTTCGGTTTAGACCTACACTGTTTGGGATATCCCTACTTCCTCCTGAACATTTAGGGAGTGCAGAGAAATCAGAAATAGCTTAACTTAATTGACCAGACTACAGGGTTCTCTTTTCTCTCACTAAAGTCTCTCCAAGGAAGTGGGTGATCTGAATTTTGACTCCCAGCATTTGATGGGTCTTAGCTTTGCTCAAGAAAGCAGAGGTTTGTTAATATCTTATTAAGGTACCAGCTTATTCCAGTCAGGGATTCTCTTCTCAATGCTTCTAGAAGGAATTTTTCTTTCCTTCTTTCCCTCTACTACTCTCCCCCTCTCCTTGCAGCTGCAGGTGAAGTCATATAGCTGTTCACAGTTCTAGTGGCCTTCTTGGGGAATCCCCAATCTCTGTTCTCCTTGAAAATGGCTCTTTTAGGGCAAAGCAGTGAGCCTCATGATATGCCCTTGCCAACCAGAGCCGTTGCGATTTTGGGGGGGTGGGAATCACTGGCCATCTGCCTATCTCTTATCTCACCCTGCACATCTGCTTTGGAATATTAACAAAGCCTGCCTGTGGAGAAACCACTGTGTATATGTTTAAACACCATGTCGCCCAGTGCAGACTAGTCAACAAACAGTTTTCAACTGGAAAAGAGCTGGCTGCAATCTGACAGACCTTTACTCGCAGTCCTGTTCAAAGTATTACTATTACTGTTCTTGAAGGCTTCTTAGGTTTCGTCCCAGCATACCCACCTGAGTTAAACCTGTAGGAGGCATCTGTTATCTGAAGGTGAGCAACTCAGTTCACTGATGGTTAATTACTTTAAGGGGTCCTGGATCTTAAGACCAAGTTGAGTTTCTGCTAGAGACCTCCTTCTCTCTCTCTTTGCCCCCAAGTATCTCATGGGTTTATAGGGATGAGTGGGAAGGAAATAAAGCCGTTTATTTTGCAAATAGCAATGAGGCCTGACAATGGCAAAAGTCTTTCTCTCCTTCTCAAAGACAATACAAACAAGCTGCTGCCTTTTTCTATACCTGCAGAGAGCCAGATGCCTATGGGATGGCATGTGGTAGTGCCAATGTTAAAGACTGCTGCCTTTTAAATATATTTTACTATAGTCTGAAAGACTTAGGCTTTAGGCCTGATAATTTTGGGTGAAGTTCTTCATTTGCTCTGAAAATCTAATAAGTCTGAACAAAACTAGTATTAGAATAAAGAATATTTCCCAGTGACTGGAATGCAAGAGGGTGATACCATGTTAACAAACCTTTTGTGTTGTTTGTGAGAAGTTGCAGTCTGGTGTGGCAAAGCACTAAACTCTTCTCTGTTAGAGTAGTCATGCAAGCTGTTTAGCCTTTCTGTACTTCAAGTGTCTATCTTTGAAATGAGTGTAATGGTACCTACACTTTAGCTTGTCCCCTAAGGATGTTGTGAGACAAAGCAGAGAATGTCTGTAAAGCTCCCCAAGTTTGCATGTAGAAAAACCTCATGTGCTAATAAATAATGATACCTTGGGTTTACATACTGCCTTTGCCCTAGAGTCCAAACCTTGACAGAAATAGAAGATATCATTATTTCAATTATTGTCTTTCTCTAACGTCTTCCTAAAAGAGTTCCATGTTGTTCATGGAAGTTATATGATTCACTCCATGCCCTTCCTCTCTCCTCCATCCCCGGATCCCAGGAATCAAGAGTTTAAAAGGTAGGAAACCAAGGCAGGGAGAAAAAAGATCTATGTGACACCTCTCAGCAAGAGTGTAGTGAAGCCAACAGAGCTGACCCGGGTGCGTTAACGCCCAAGCCACGGTCCTTTACGGGATTTATAATTTAAACGGGCCCCAAAGCACGAGATTGGCTGGGGAAATGCCCTGATCGCGGTTGGGCTGCTCGCATGGCGTTGCTCAGATACCTCCGGCCGGGCTCCGTCGACGGCCCCAGCCTGCTAGCCCGTCGGGCAGCTGTCGAGCCGCGGGAGCCCGTTCGTGGGCAGGGCTGGCGCGGCTCGGCGGCCGCTGCCCCGTCGCTGACCCTCGCGCGAAGCTGCGCGCACCGAGAGAAGACATCTTCCCGGCCGGGCCTCCAGCGCCCGCCGCGGCCCGGGGCGGCGGGGTCGGCCCGCGGGCTCGGGACAGCTCGCGCACCCCTCCGTGGGGGGCGCCCCGACTCGCCGGGGGCGGGGTCACGTCCCACCCGGGCCGCCGGGGGCACGGGCGCTGCGGAAACCTGAGCGTGGCCGAGGAGCGGGGGCTTGCAGGGCCACCTCCCCGGGCGCCTCGGGCCCGCGGTGGGCGCGCCGGCCGCCACCGCCCCCGGGCCGTCGCGGCGACCACTCCCGCGCCTGGTACCTGTGGACTCCCTTGTCAAGAGCCCGGAGCTCCCCCGGGGGAGCCGAGCCCAGGACAGACATGCTACTCCCGTTTTCTGCCCCTTCGGAGCGGCGAGGAGTGGGTGAGGCGGGACCGGGCTGCTGCACCGAGGAGCCCCCCGAGCCGAGGGCGGACTGGCCCCGCGGCGAGGGCGCCAGGGCCTGCCCGGTGATGGCGGGCAGGCCGGCCTCGGCCCATCGGCGGGCGTGTGAGGGGAGGGAAGTCGGCGGGAAGGCGCTCCTTCCCTGCGCCCCCTCGCCCTGGGCAGTCTGGCCGGCCGGGCCCAGCAGCCTGACCCCGGGAGACCCCGCTTTGAGGCGGGCAACGGCTGCCCTCGCCCAGGCCGCCCGGCCCTCAGGTTGTGCGACTGTGACGGGCTGACTCGCGCAGAGGTCGGTTGAAGGGGAATGGGGCGCTTCTCTCCTCTGCTTGGGGAGGGGGGTGTTGTGCTTTGTGGGGGGTCGGGGGTCACCACCCTCCCAGAAGAGGTGGGGGAGGGCCGCCGGCGCAGCTGGCCGGCGAGGGGCGGGGTCACAGAGGCGAAGTGTGTGTTCGAGCGAGGGCGTGTGGGGGGCAGGGCGCGCGCGGAGGAGGATCTGTGGCCTGCGCGCAGGCGCGAGCAGCGGGCCGGGCCCGAGTCCTGGAAGAAGGCCGACGGGGAGCGGGGGCGGTGGGCCGGCGGGAGGGCGGGCAGGCTGACGCTAGGGGGGGCGGGGAGCCGCGTCGGCGTCGCGGGGGCGCGGGCGATTCGAGGCCGACGCATCCGCGCGTGCGCGCGCCGGCAAAGTGTCCGCGTTAGAGGGGAGTGACGCGTGCGCGTTCACGTGCACCCCGGAGAGCGGTAAGCAGCGAGGAGAGGCTTGCAGGGGGGTGGGGGGTGGAGAGGCTAGCCGAAGGAGGGGTGGGGAGGCGGCGCCTGCGCAGTGCGCCGCGGAGGAGCTGTGTGTATGTGAGAGTCTGACGGGTTCAAAATGGCGGCGGCTGCTTCAGCGGCTCCTCCTGTGTGAGGGAAACAACACCCCTCCCCGGCAGCGGCGGCGGCGGCGGCGGCTGCGGCTCGCAGAGCACCTTCCCAGCGGCTGGGCCTGTCGCCGCTCTGTCTATCCTGGGCAGGGGGCGCTCCGGGAGGAGGGGCAACGCCAGGGGGCCCATCCCCCGGAATCCCTCCTCTGCGACTGGGGAGTAGCCGGGGGCTCGTCCCGCAGCGCGGAGCCCGGGCTGAGGGGGAGACGCGAGGGGAGCCGGGGCCCCCAGCCCGGCGCGCCGCGCCGCTCCCGCCCTCTCCGCCCCCCGGGGCCGGGGCCCGCGTTCCGGGGGGCCGGGGCGGCGCGGGCAGCCTCGGGTCGGCCGGTCTCAGCTGATCGGCCGCCGCTCCCGGGCTCCGGAGGTGGCCGAGCGGCTGCTTGTCTAGGGCACGGCGGCCCCGCGGCCGGGGCTGGCCCGGGGCTCGGGCTCGGGCTGCTGACCGCTGGCCCGGGGGAGGCGGGGGCGCCCCGGGCTCGGCGCCGAGGGGTCGCGCTCCCCTCTCCTGACGCCTCAGACTCCCGGTCTCCAAAGCCAGAAGAGGAGGTTTGATTCAGCAACTGTTTCCTCTCTTTTCCGGGTCGCTGTGACCCTCTGGATACTGGGTTGATCCACGGAAAAAACCCGAAGACGACGTTTGGGATTTAATTTTTCCTCTCAGTTTTTGGAATCTTTTACTTCTCACTTGGACAAGAACTCACAAGCAAAATCCCCGGTGAGATTCCCCCTCCTGTCGCCCCCCCCCCTTGGAAGTTTTGGTTCGCTGTGTTATCTAAAGACTTAATGTAAAGTTTCTATTTCTTTTTCCGATGGTTGAACGAACCATTGAAACGCCTTTTCCTGGGGGAACCCGGCGAGATTTTCCATTTTTCCTCTCGGGCCCTGGCTGCTCTCAAGCCCGGGCGGTCTTCGCCCAGGGGGTGCAAACACGGTTTCCCTCCCGACTTGGGGCGAGGGCTTCCTCCAGGAGGGCTCTGCCACGAACTGCTCTTGCAAACTGTGTCATCAGGTCCAGTGGTCTCGTAGCAGTTTTGAAAGGATGCTGTTAACGTGGCCTTAATGTAGTTACAAAAAAGAAAAAAAAATCTGCATTCTCTATGGAAGCCATTATCCCTGAGAATATTTAGGAAAAAGAAAAACCTTTCTTGGTATTAGGGATCGGCCGTCGCGCAAACCGGTCTTTAATGTTTGGAAAAGATGAATTTTACTTACGTCTCTAGGTAAAATCTTTATTACTTTACACAGAAAGATCTGATAAATTTTTGTGTCTGATTTGCAACTCCCTTGAATTTGTTTCAGAGTTGTACACATCTTGTGTTGGGGTGGAGGGTTGGTTTGGGAATGAAAAGATCCGGGGAGTCTAGGAAGGAAGGCGACGATTGCATACGGATTTACTAGAGGTGTATGGGAAATTGTTTTGGAGTCTATTTAAATCCTAATTTCTTGTTCTCTTCTTATATAGTTAGTCTGTCCTTTTCTTTAGTTTCTAATTACGGGTGAGAGAGAACTAATTTGGTTAGGATCTGGATTAGTTCAGTGGCTGCTTCACCTGGCCAGCTCTCTAAGAGAGAAAAGTCCTGTGTCCCCCCCCTTTTTTCTTTTTTTTTTTTTTTTTTTGCTAATGCTGCCATTGAAGGGGAGCCTTGCGTATTGTAATCCTGTGGGGAGAAACAAGTGGTATAGCCCGACAGTAAGGAACTGAAACCAACATCTTCTTGCCTATAGGCCTCAGACAGTTGTAATGTGATTAATGTTGATCTTGACATGGAACCACTTGCCCCAGAGCTGAGAGGTCCCAAACTGATGAAGAGGAACCAGATTTCTCAGGAAGCCTTTAACTTACACATATCCTAAACACTTCATTCCGAGGAAAGAAAGGTTGAGTTCGAGGATGAGTTCTCATCTCTGCTCATATCATTATTCTTTAGTGTTGCAATCTGGTTCCTAAGGAGGAAGAGGAAGGCAGCCCTGGAGTGGTTTCTTTCTGTAATTTCAACAGAAGAGTGAGAGATGGAACCCGAAGAAGAAAGGATTCGTTACAGCCAGAGATTGGTTAGTATTTTCTTGTCTTTTTTTTTCTTTTCTTTTCTTTTCTTTTTTTCCAATTTTGAAGCAGAAAAACTATTTTGTTTACATTTGTGAACATACTGTGATTAAAACTTTTCAGGTGGCTTTTCTGTGCACCAGAGGAGGGAAGGTGTATTAGTATCTCATTTGAATTTTAGGCCAAGTAGTTAGAGTCTTAGTAGTCATCCTATTTGGAAATGGATTTATAGGTAGCTTTTAACTTCTGCTGAAACCGTTGTAAATCAAAGGATTTTGTGGATTACAGTGTGACAAGGATTCCTAATTTTGCAATACTGACATTGTAATAAATCTAATTGATTAAGTTAGATTTGAATGTAAATTTGAGGGACAAAACTGTTTGAGGAAGGATAGTTCTGTATAATTTTTTTAGATTATTTTGTACCAAGATTTTTGGCTTTGAGCTGGGGAGTGGAAATGTGGATTTTTTTTTTTTTTTAACACAAATTAACACTGATAGGGTTGAAGGGGATTGATTGAGAGAAGGTAGAATACTGGATGCTGATAAAGTTCTGTATTTTGTATTTGGGGAGGGATGTATGTGATATATCTTATAGAAATAAATTTTTACTTAGTAATGATTTGGAAGGAATTAGCTTGTATGTGCATATGAATACTTTGTCCATTAGGCTCCCGCTTTCCTCTCAAGGTTTCCCTACTGGAGTTTAAGAATTTGATTTTTGTTTTCCCTAGTCAAAGAGAGCTTTAGTAATATTCTCACCATATATTCGTTTCAGAAATTTGACTTTATTTGTAGAGTGGGGAATGAGGAAAGCCACAGAACTATATGCATTATGTAAAATTTGGTGAACTGAAAGACCTAGAAAATTACTAAAGGAATTTATGCTGGTTTTATTTGGCTCTGCATTTTAGACTGAATTTGGAGGAAAAAAGAGCGATTCTTTAATTCATTTTCTGATAATGTCCAGACTCTTTGAGAAAAGGCTGTTCTCCCCCGCCCACCCCCCCCACGCCCCAGTGTGACTGTTGAAAAGGTGTGGTGTGTATTGGCAAGTGTATCCAGTAGGCAGTATGTTCTGGCAGAGCTTTATTTCAGAGATTTGCTTCTTGTCTCCTAATCTGTGTGTTGAGATTATAATTCTTTATCTTTAACTTTTAGAAATAAAGTATATCATCAGTGGAATTTTGTACATTTAGGATTTATTTTTGTTTTGACATTTCTTGAATTCAGTTTTTTGGGGGGAAAAGAAAGAAGATGCTGCAAAACTCTTTTCTCGGTTAGTTACTGCTATATGGATTTTTGTTTTTATCACGTCAGGCAGGTAGAATTGCTGAGCTGTTTCATAAATATCTGAGAGATCTTGGGATCCAGTCTTTCAAAGCAAGTTTTTATTTTTTAACAAGATAGGGAGGTAGTGGTAAGGAGATCCAAAGAATCTGTGATTTTTGTCCTGGTAAGATTTTTTTTTAATTGTAAAATGATTGCTACCTGTTGCACACATTAACCTTTTCCTTATCTAGCATATTTTTTCTTTTGGTTTATGTGTTTTTGTAGCAGTGTTGTGTAAGAGGGTACAGCAAATATTTTGGGAGAATCTTGCTCACTTAGAATTTTGGGTAATAATCTTGAGTTTAGGGTGACTGATGTCTGTTTTCCTTTTTTAAATTACATGACAAAATTATATCCAAAGTGTAAATCCCTTCCATAACATAACTTTTTTTTTTTTTTTTTTTTTTGCGGTACGCGGGCCTCTCACTGTTGTGGCCTCTCCCGTTGTGGAGCACAGGCTCCGGACGTGCAGGCTCAGCGGCCATGGCTCACGGGCCCAGCTGCTCCACGGCATATGGGATCTTCCCGGACTGGGGCACAAACCCGTGTCCCCTGCATCGGCAGGCGGACTCTCAACCACTGCGCCACCAGGGAAGCCCCATAACATAACTTTTGATATGAGAGCATATTGGTGGCTAATTTGAATGGCAGTCTGCCTACCAAACTTTAAAATTTATTTATTTATTTATTTAAAAAATTTATTTATCTTATTTTTGTCTGCGTTGGGTCTTCATTGCTGTGTGTGGGCTTTCTCTAGTGGTGGCGAAAGGGGGCTACTCTTTATTGTGGAGCACGGACTCGAGACACGCGGGCTTCAGTAGTTGTGGCGTGCAGGCTTCAGTAGCTGTGGCACACGGGCTTAGTTACTCCGCGGCATGTGGGATCTTCCCAGACCAGGGCTCGAACCCATGTGCCCTGCATTGGCAGGAGGATTCTTAACCACTGCGCCACCAGGGAAGCCCTAAATTTATTTATTTTATTTTATTTATTTTTGGCTGTGTCGCATCTTTGTTGCTGTGCGCCGGCTTTCTCTAGTTGCGGCGAGCAGGGGCCACTCTTCGTTGTGGTACGCGGGCTTCTCATTGCGGTGGCTTCTCTTGTTGCGGAGCATGGGCTCTAGGCGTGCGGGCTTCAGTAGTTGTGGCTCGCGGGCTGTAGGGCGCAGACTCAGTAGTTGTGGTGTACGGCCTTAGTTGCTCTGCAGCATGTGGGATCTTCCTGGACCAGGGCTCAAACCCGTGTCCCCCGCATTGGCAGGCAGATTTCTAACCACTGCGCCACCAGGGAAGCCCTGCCTACCAAACTTTTAATGTCTCTGTGGCAAGTGCTTATATTACAGAATTCTCTATTGATGAAGTTAGATATTTGAGGAATTTTAAGACTGACATGAAGGCATAAAGGCTAATTTTTACAGTAGCTATAACACTGTATCTCTTTAAAGTAAGTCAAAGTATAGAGTTTTGTTTTGCAGTTACTGGCCATGGAACATAAAGTTTGAAAGAGAGACAAAATGATAGGTGTGCTAATTTGGCTTGGTGATTAAACTTTGTGTGGTCTCATACTATATGTTTGTCGAATTGAATTACCTAGTGCATTGATTATAGTGTTATTGGCTATCACTTCCATATTGTTTTAGAGGACAAAACCTAAATGGTTATCCCTCTGTGACATACTTTCAAAATAGCCTCTTGGGAGAGAAAATGTAGTATACCAGTATTAACAGTCTGAGGCCAAACTCATTTCAGAACAAGAGTGACTTTAATATTGAGGATCTTTTACCTATCTTAAAAAAAAAAAAGTTGTATTCTTACTTATAAGAATATGTATTATTCATGATTGAATAGATCCTTTTTAATGCTTTTAACTGACATAGCTATTTCAAGTTCACAGACTGGATTTGGTGAGATAAATTTTGATATGTTTGTATCATCTTTGTGACAAACCGTTTTTTAAAAAATCAGACATAGCTAGTTCTTAAAAATTGGCTTGTCTTTTGTCAAACTAGTATTTATCTATTACATGTAGAAGAGAATTACACCTTTGAATATGGTATGTACGTGTGGATTTGGGGCATAAGCTCTTCTTTCTGGAACTAGAACATTTACTTATTTTGCAGTGTAGGGAATACAAGGGAGGGTGAATGCTGTTTTGACTTTTTTAAACAAGCCACTGTTTTGTTTTTAATGAAAAGATTAGTAGTTTTGTGTATGGATTTCTAGAAGAAAGCCAGATAGATCTCCATGGGAAGTTGACATAGTTGAGGAGGTATTCAAGTGAGAGGGATAGAAGCTTCAGGTTGGTGATGGGTGGATATTTGGTTATCCTGAGGTAACGATGATTTATTTCTGTATTTCTAGTAAATTAAGATGTAGGACCTTACTGAGAAACATGGACAGGTACTAATTTTAGAACTTTTTTTCTTCATTTGGTTTCAGGAGCCAAAGTGTTGAAGTATTTTTGAATGTTTGTCACAGCCATGTATATTTAAATGTTTGTTTATAGGGAATGTTCAACATAATATCTTACTGTTTCTTAATTTAAAATGTTAGTTAAATCCTCAGCAATTGTAGTCAATGATCTTTTAAGTTTTTGAAATCACACCAATTCTGAGTAATCCTTATTATTGCATAATAAAAATAAAATCAAGGACAAAATAATGTGCATCTGAAGTAAATGCTTAAGGTATAGTTACATTTAGTACAGAAAAAATTCACTGACCCCTGCCAAAGGCAATTGTAGAAACAAATGAACGCCTAAATCAATGTAAAAGAAGGTGAAGACAATATACTTCAGGGTAAAAGAAGTTATATGACCTGAATATTTTTTTCCCTTGACTTCACCTAAGCCTAGTGCTGTTATCTGAAGGGAGAGATGCTGATTTACTTGAGAATTCAGCTTGCTTGTCAATCTTGATGCTAAGATGAAGAGATTTTCTAAAGGATGTTATTATACTACTGGATGCTCAATCCTGTTTATGTGCCTTACATATGATTCTCTCTGAAATAGCTAAATCATTTATCTGTTGCAAGAAACTGAGGGCACTGAGTCCTTATGATATTCTCACCTTTCTTTGGGTCATCCTTAAAATTGTCTCCCCAGATTCAGGAGCAATGAACAGATTATCCCTTTTACAAACAGTCGCACTTTGAATGTCCCCGCTCTAAGGTCTTTCTGCCCAGGAATAGACCAGGCAAAATAAAAACCAAATTTTAAGCAATTTTTTCCATAGTTTATTAATAATTAAAAAAAATATAGATGGTCTAAATTGTTGAATTTGCTTATTTATCATCATTCCATTAGACTTAACTGTCAGTCTCTATTGGTGGAGGAGTGCATTGTTCGGAGTGCTGCAGTCTCCTTCCTGGTGATGTGGGAGAAACTTGTTGCCCATTTCTGGCCTTCAGGATGCAGATGATGAGGGAGCTAATTCTTTATGCTTATGCATCAGTCTTCCACACTTACCCGCATTTTGGGGACCCAGAATACAGGGCTGCATTTAAGCCCCATTACCTTCTCTTATTTATTTTGCTGAGCACTAATCACTGCCATACTTAAGTTTGTTTGTGCATATCTCTCCATTAGAGTACAGGCTCCTTAAGAGTTGGGACTTTGTTTTTGTTTATGGTGTCTACTGGATGCTTCGAATAGTGCCTGACACATAGAAAGTGCTCAATAATTAGCCTCAAAAAGAGAGAAGAAAGTACTCTCAGTCTGCAATGTAGAAAATGCTCAATAAGTATTTGTTGATATTGTCGAAATCATAAGTATTTACTTTTCTTTGCTATGAGTTTTCTTGACTGCTAGGAATAGATCACTAGAATGGAGGAGAGTTTGGTATACAGGGATGAACAAAATATTGGGGTATTGGGTTCTGTAGTATACATAAGAACCAGAAGGCCTAAGCTCTAACAAATAAAAACTTATGCTTAGCACACGTGCCACATGAACACATTTATAGTATTTAAGCCATTAGAACAGATAAGAAAATATTTAGTTAACTGTAAAAGCTCAATCTGAATTTTAAGTTTCCTATCTCAAATCCTGTCCTAAACCCTCCATGTTAAGGTTTTTGCTGACTTTAAGACAACCTTAAAGTTGTGAAGTTGCAAGCGACGGTGTTTGTGTTACTCTCAAGTCTTGGTTTTTGTAAACTGATACAGCCACTATGGAGAACTGTATGGAGGTTCCTTAAAAACTAAAAATAGAACTACCATACGACCCAGCAGTCCCACTACTGGGCATATACCCTGAGAAAACCATAATTCAAAAAGAGTCATGTACCACAATGTTCATTGCAGCTCTATTTACAATAGCCAGGACATGGAAGGAACCTAAGTGTTCATCGACAGATGAATGGATAAAAAAGATGTGGCACATATATACAATGGAATATTACTCAGCCATAAAAAGAAACGAAATTGAGTTATTTGTAGTGAGGTGGATGGACCTAGAGTCTGTCATACAGAGTGAAGTAAGTCAAAGAGAAAAACAAATACCATATGCTAACACATACGTATGGAATCTTAAAAAAAAAAAAAAGGTTCTGAAGAACCTAGGGGCAGGACAGGAATAAAGACACAGATGTAGAGAATGGACTTGAGGACACGGGGAGGGGGAAGGGTAAGCTGGGG
>NW_021703784.1:101923289-101987724 GCF_005190385.1 Monodon monoceros
CCCCTAGGTTCTTCAGAACCTAGGGGCAGGACAGGAATAAAGACACAGATGTAGAGAATGGACTTGAGGACACGGGGAGGGGGAAGGGTAAGCTGGGACGAAGTGAGAGAGTGGCATGGACATATATACACTACCAAATGTAAAATAGATAGCTGGTGGGAAGCAGCCGCATAGCACAGGGAGATAAGCTCTGTGCTTTGTTACCACCTAGAGGGGTGGGATAGGGAGTAGATATGGGGATATATGTATAGCTGGTTCACTTTGTTATAAAGCAGAAACTAACACACCATTATAAAGCAATTATACTCCAATAAAGATGTTAAAAAAAAAGTCTTGGTTTTGACCATTAAGTCAAGGAATGGATACATTTGCTGTATACCATGCAGAGGGACATAACATTCTTATTTTCTGTTCCTTTTTATTTTTCTTCTTGGGGAATGGACATCCTTAGTCAGGTTTTATTAATGTGCTCTCTTTATCTCATTTTTGGGATAATACAGTGTTTTGCATTGTGCTTTCACATCAACAGAGGTTAAAATTCAATAAACATTTATCATGTGTCAAATACTAGGCTAGGTTCTTTCAAATGCGTTACCTTATTTAATCTTCAAAACAGCCCTGTAAGGTAGATGGTATAGTTTCCAACCTTAATTTTTTTTTTTTTTAAATAAATTTATTTATTTATTTTTGGCTGTGTTGAGTCTTCATTTCTGTGCGCGGGCTTTCTCTAGTTGCGGCCAGCGGGGGCCACTCTTCATCGTGGTGCGCGGGCCTCTCACTGTCGCGGCCTCTCTTGTTGTGGAGCACAGGCTCCAGACACGCAGGCTCAGTAGTTGGGGCTCATGGGCCTAGTTGCTCCGCGGCATGTGGGATCTTCCCAGACCAGGGCTCAAACCTGTGTCCCCAGCACTGGCAGGCAGATTCTCAACCACTGCACCACCAGGGAAGCCCCAACCTTAATTTTTTTTATCATGGTAATGGAGGCGTAGGGAGCTGCCTTGACTTGACCAGGGTCACAAAGTTGGTAAGGGGTGGATCGGGACTTTGAACCCTGTGTTTCTTCTTTCACACCTTATCATCTCTCTTGCAGTGTATTTCATACAGAAAACAAATGATAGGTACTCCTGTTGTAGGAAGTTGTAAACTGAGTGCTTCATCTTTTTTTGAGGCTACTGTTACAGTTTCTTTCCTAACACATATCTGCTTAATAGCCTAAATGAGACAGCTACAAATATTTGACAGCTAACATTTGATTATATTTTTAAAAAATTGGCACGTTCTTTCTTTTTTGTGAACTTTGAACTTACTGCACTTGATCTGTTAAAATAGCAATATTCATGCAGTTTGTGTATATGTCAAGCCTTTTATTTATGCATGTCACTCATATCATTGTTTTCTGTTTTAAATTTTAGGTTCTTGGGGGTTTTCTCTATCTGTGAGTACTTGGTAAAAACTTAAAGCATAAAGATAAAAGGCAGCACATAGTGACCAAATGAGTGGTTTTGGCAAATACAGTGGTGAAGCCTCCTTCAGGTAGGTAGAGAGGAGGAGGGAAGAGGGTGGTCTTGTAGGAGCTAAAGAGAGCGTAAGCTTTACTACAGATTAGTAGGACTAAAGTAGAAGATTTGTTTGGGAGGTAGTGTTGATAATGTAGGGAACACATTTTAAACAACTACGAAAGCCAGGTATGGAAAATAGAGAGCCATTAGAAGCTGTGGTTTGTTTTTAATTGAACACTAATTTGATCAAAATGTTTTTTTACGAGTAATATTTTTGTAGTTTTAAGTCAGGGAGGTGTCTAGAAGAATACTGAAATAGATTACCTCTTGAGGTGATAGGTTACCTGAACTCTAGGGCAGTGGTTCTTGAAGTGTGGTCCACTTACCAGCAAGGTAAACATTATCTGGATGTCTGGGAACTAGTTAGAAATGCATATTTTTGGGCCCTGCCTCATACTTTTGGTGGATCAGAAACTCTGGGGTTTGGGACCCAGTGATCTGTGTTTTAACAAGCCAGGTGATTCTGATGTGTGCAGAAGTTTGAGAACTACTGCTCTGGGGGGGGGTATAGATAGTAGAAATGGAAAGGAAGAGATAGAAGCAAGACACTTTGGCAGTGAAGGACTGGCAAAACTTGGTGAATGATAGATACCAGCATGTTAGGATGGAAAAGAGTGCTTGATTGGGGATCATGAGCCCAGAGTCCTAGTACCAATTCTATTACCAGCTATAGTTTTGAGCAAGAGAACTGACCTCTTATTGAGGGAGTTGTACTAAGTGATTTCTGAGGATTTTGGAAGCAAAGACAAATGAATTAAGGTGGACTCTGGGATTAAGTCTCGATTATCAGGAAGATCAGAGGGAGGGATTTTTGAAAGAGGGAGGAGTGAGTGTGGGCAGATGTTTTAGACATTTGGAACAGATTTGTTTAAAGCAGAGGTTCTCAGCTGGGTGTGATTTTTGCCCCCCCCCCGCCCCCGGAGACATTTGGCAATATCTGGAGACATTTTTGATTGTCAGACTAGGAGAGTACTACTGGTATGTTAGTGAGTAGAGGCTAGGGATGTTGTTAAAACATCCCATTAAACATTCCCTACAACAGAACCTGCCGTATAGTGCGGGGAGCTCAGCTCGGTGCTCTGTGGTGACCTAGATGGGTGGGATGGGGTGGTGGTGGGAGGGAGGTCCAAGAGGGAGGGGATATATGTATACATATAGCTGATTCACTTCGTTGTACAGCAGGAACTAACACAACATTGTAAAGCAACTATACCCCCAAAACAAAAACCAAAACAAATTGCCCATAACAAAGAATTATCCAGTGTTAATTGGGTGAGATTGAAAACTGATTTAAAGAGAGCTATCCAGTAGATGGGTCCTAGGTTTCCATCCTGATTATCTGCTGTTAATCTTAAGAGTTTTAAGTCCAACACAAAACATCTTGGAAGCATCTCAGATTGTTTTCCTTAGGGCTTTGCCCAAATAAGCATGAAGTGGTTTTTTTGTTGTTGAATTTTTGCAAAAGTAACTTCATGGTCATGGCAAATCCTCAACCTAGTTGCAGATTTCTTTATTATTCCTTTTAACGATCACTTGATTTGGGTAACCAAAGTAAGTACTCACTGTCTTGAGATGAATAGTTAAGTTATAACAATAAATCATCTTTTGGTATTCTCTTCGAAGGATAGCAAAAAATGAGCTAAAAGCTGTGGGTGTTGATGTGAACAAATATTGAAATACTTTTGATTACCGTGTGGCTGAATAAACCCATGGCCATTCCTGAGAAACAACCTCATGAGCTGGTTGTGGCCCTCAGTGTGAATTTAAGGTAGCCCCAACCTTAATTTATCTCTTTATATCCCTGGATCACAGAAGTTACGAAGTCTTTTGTGTCAGGGCAGTAATCTAGCCAACCCTTTCTTGTTTCTGACAGTAACTTCAAGAGAATGTATATTCATAAATATGGTGATTGTATTGTAGTACTTTAATCATTTCCAAAGTACCTCTGTGTTTATTGTCTTTTGATCATCTTATTCTTTTGATCATCACAATTGCAGGGGTTGCTAGGACATGGGGATGGTGCTACCATGTTGCACAATTCCTGAGGGACCCGTTCACATTTCTTTATCTATGTGAAAGATGCTCTTGGAGATGGGCAGTGTGCAAACAAACAAAAAAAAGGGACCCTTTCTGGGTGGGTAAGATAAAGGAAGGGCTTCCCTCAAGGCGCAGTGGTTAAGAATCTGCCTGCCAATGCAGGGGACACAGGTTTGAACCCCGGTCCAGGAAGATCCCACATGCTGCAGAACAACTAAGCCTGTGCGCCACAACTACTGAGCCTGCGCTCTAGAGCCTGCAAGCCACAACCACTGAGCCCGTGTGCCTAGAGCCCATGCTCCGCAACAAGAGAAACCACGGCAATGAGAAGCCCGCGTACCACAATGAAGAGTAGCCCCTGCTCTCCGCAACTAGAGAAAAGCCCGTGCAGCAACGAAGACCCAATGCAGCCAAAAATAAATACAAATAAAACAAATTTCTTTCAAAAAAAAGATAAAGGAAAAGCCACCTTGTATATTTGAAACAAAGGGAGAAAAGAGTCCAGTCTGATGAATAATAGCACACATTAATTGAGTGTATACTATGTGCTTGGTACTGACCTTTTACATATATTAATTAATTTAATTTTCAGCAGCCCTTTGAGGTAGGTTCTGTGATTTCCATTTTCTAGTTTGGAAACTGAGGCATAGAACAGTTAAGTAACTTGTCCCAGGTTATTCAGCTAAGTAGGGAAAGAGCCAGGATTTATAGTAGGCAGTCTAAGATATACTGCCTCTTTTTCAACTTTGTTGGAACGCAGTTTGTAAATGTTCTGCTGTTGAATTTAGGGTGTTCCCCAAGTCATCTTTTCTCACTCAAGAGATTCATTCACTTAAATGTTTGCTGAGTGCTTACACTGTGTCAGGCACTTAACATGGGCCTTGCTTTTTTAGAACTTCCAAATAACTGTGGTTTCAGGTAGTACTGAATACTTTGAAGAAATTAAGAGGGGGATAAAATACTTGTAGGGTGGGGATCACTCCTTGAGTTGGGTCATTGGTAAAGGCTCCCTGAGAAGATGGTGTTTGTAACTGAGACCTGAGCGATGAGGAGCCAGTCTTGTGAAGGTCAAGGCCTTGGGGGACCAGATCTGGGTCAGCAGAGCTCTAGGTTGAGGGACCACCTAATGCAAAGCCCTATGGTAGGAATGAGAAAATATTACAAGCACTTAACCACATGTCAGACACCATGCAGGGCACTTGGGATACAGATACAGTGATGAGCAAGATAGGCATGGTCCCTCCATCATCAAGATTACGGTCTGTTAGGGAAGTCAGACATTAAATACTTATAATGTTAATTATAGTTATGCAAAGGACTACAAAGATAATGTAGGAGGCAATGAAAGTGTATAATAGAGTGACCTAATCTAAACTTCAGGAGTGGGAAGAGGCATCAGGGAACACTTTTCCTGAGAAAAGCTTTAAAGCTGAGACCTGAAGGGTGAGTAAGAGGTAACCAGGCAAAAAGGAGAAGTGATTATCGTATGCAGAACCTCCGAGGTTGGAAGGAATCTGACATGTTTGAGGAGCCTACCAACCAAACAAAACCAAAAAGGACAGTGTAACTGGAGAGAGGAAGTAAGTGGTGGAGACAGTTAAAATCCTCACAAGGTGATCAGGGGTCAGGTCAAGCAGGGCTTTATTCTTTTCTTTTTAAATTTATTTATTTATTTGTTTTTGATTGCGTTGGATCCTTGTTGCTGGACGCGGGCTTTCTCTAGTTGCCGCTAACGGGGGCTACTCTTTGTTGCGATGCGTGGGCTTCTCACTGCGATGGCTTCTCTTGTTGCGGAGCACGGGCTCTAGGTGCACGGGCTTCAGTAGTTGCAGCACGTGGGCTCAGTAGTTGTGACTCACGGGCTCTAGAGCACAGGCTCAGTAGTTGTGGCGCACAGGCTTAGTTGCTCCATTGCATGTGGGATCTTCCTGGACCAGGGCTCAAAGGGTAGAGCTTTATTCTGAAGGCAGTGGGAATGCAAAGTTCAGCAGAGGCGTATAACATGCTTGGAGTAATATCAGTAGCTGCAGTGTAGAGAAGGGATCAGGGAGAGGTAAGAATGGATTTGGTGAGAACAACTAGGAGACTACTGCAGTTCAGGTAAGACAAGATGGTAGTATGGTTGAGAGTGCTGGCAGTAGAATTATAGAGGTCTTCAGGAATATTTAGGAAATGGAATCAAAGGACTTTGTTTCATTGGTTGTGTGGAGGGTGAGGTTAAGGGTTACATATAAGCATGACTCCCACGTTTTTCTCATGTGAGTGGTTTGTGGTGCAGTCCTTTTATTGAGATACAGGGCGCACTGAAGGAAGAGCAGGTTTGGAGATTGAGGGGAAGAGCTTACGTTCAGTTTTGAGTTAAGTTTGGACAGGTTGAGTGTGAAGTGCCTGTGAGACATCCTGGTAGAACTGTTGAGTAGGTAACTGGCTGTGGTTCTGGGCTTCAGGAAGGGCTTATTGGCATATAGTTGGATCTTACCGGCATACGTGTGGTAGTTGAAGTTGGGTAGACAGGGAGTGACTTACAAAGGGGGTGAGAAGGAGGAACCAGAGGGATATGAGGAAAATCAGGAGAAGTGGTGCTGGGACTTCCCTGGTGGTCCAGTGGGTAAGACTCCTCACTCCCAATGCAGAGGGCCCGGGTTTAATCCCTGTTCAGGGCACTAGATCCCGCATGCAGGCCGCAACTAAGAGTTCGCATGCCGCAACGAAGATCCTGCATGCCACAACTAAGTCCCGGTGTGGCCAAAATAAATAAATAAATAAATTCTTTAAAAAAAAAAAAAAGAGTAGTTGTGCCTTGGGGACTTCCCTGGCGGTCCAGTGGTTAAGACTCCATGCTTCCAAGCAGGGGCATGGGTTCAATTCCTGGTTGGGGAACTAAGATCCCACATGCCATGTGGTGGGGCCAAAAGATTTAAAAAATAAAAAAAAGATAAACAGTGTTTATCAGGCACTGTTCTAACCATCAGTGTATTTTTACTCATTTAATGCTTGTAACTCTATGAAGTAGGTGCTTTTATTATCTCTATTTTATAGATCAGGAAAATGATACAAGAAGGGATTGTATAATTTGCTCAAGACCACTGGGTAGTAACTGGAGAAGTTGGTTTTCAAACCCAGGTTTGTATGGCTCCAGTTTGCATTCTTTTTTTTTTTATAAGTTTGTTTATTTAGTTTGGGGTTTTTTTTGGCTGCGTTGGATCTTCATTGCTGTGTGTGGGCTTTCTCTAGTTGCAGCGAGCGGGGGATACTCTTCATTGCAGTGTGCGGACTTCTCATTGCAGTGGCTTCTCATTGCAGTGGCTCTAGGCACGCGGGCTTCAGTAGTTGTGGCACGTGGGCTCCGTAGTTGTGACTCGCGGACTCTAGAGCGCAGGCTCATAGTTGTGGCTCACGGACTTAGTTGCCCTATGGCATGTGGGATCTTCCCAGACCAGGGCTTGAACCCATGTCCCCTGCATTGGCAGGCGGATTCTTAACCGCTGCGCCACCAGGGAAGTCCCCAGTTTATATTCTTTTTTTTTTTTTTTTCGCTGTACGCAGGCCTCTCACTGTTGTCGCCTCTCCCGTTGCGGAGCAACAGGCTCCGGACGCACAGGCTCAATGTCCATGGCTCACGGGCCTAGCCGCTCCATGGCATGTGGGATCTTCCCGGACCAGGGCACGAACCCGTATCCCCTGCATCGGCAGGCGGACTCTCAACCACTGCGCCACCAGGGAAGGAAGCCCCCCAGTTTATATTCTTAAACACCACTTTACACTAATAGTGTTTCAAAGAGGAGAGAGTGGTCAGCTGAGGTGGATGCTGCTTACGGGCTGAGTATACTGAAGACTTGAGATTTCCATTGGATTTGGCAACATAGAGGTTATTGGTGACTTTAAACAGGAGTTTTGGTGGCATTGGGGGGCAAAAGACATTCTTCAAAATAAATGTGAGATTAAACAGAGACAGTGAATGAAGAGAAGTTTAGAGAAGTTTGGCTGTGAACAGAGAAGTGGAGCAAGTCGTTAGCTACAAGTGTAAAATCCAGAGAATGTTCTCTTCAATGTTTATTTGTTTGCTGTGTTTTGTTTTAAGATAGAAGAGACCACTGCATTTTTTTGTTAATGGCGTTATCTACTATTACTCCTTCTTCTGTTACTCTCCATATTTAATTAGTTGCTAAGGCCTGCTGGATTTCTGATATTCATCTCTTTGTAGTTCCTACTGCCACTTCTAGTTCTTACTCTTAGCCTGGACTATTGTAGTAGCCTTTTCTTAGGTTTTTTAATTTTTATTTACTATTATTTTTTTTAGCGTCAATTCTTTTTTTTTTTAAGTTTATTTATTTATTATTTTGGCTGTGTTGGGTCTTCATTGCTGCGTGTGGGTTTTCTCTAGTTGCGGCGAGCGGGGGCTACTCTTCGTTGTGGTGTGTGGGCTTCTCATTGCGGTGTGTGGGCTTCTCACTGCGGTGGCTTCTCTTGTTGCAGAGCATGGGCTCTAGGCACACGGGCTTCAGTAGTTGTGGCACGCAGGCTCAGTATTTGCAGCTCGCAGGCTCTAGAGCTCAGGCTCAGTAGTTGTGGCGCATGGACTTAGTTACCCCGCAGCATGTGGGATCTTCCCAGACCAGGGCTCGAACATGTGTCCCCTGCATTGGCAGGCAGCTTCTTAACCACTGTGCCACCAGGGAAGTCCCTCCATTATTTCTTATATTGTGCTTCTAAGGTTCTGATAATGTTATTCCTATCCTCTGTGACATTTCCATTCTGTAAAGTCACTGGTGGCATGGGACAGACACTGGACCTTGGTTCATGAAACTTGGCTTTGAATTTCAGCTTATAAACTGTGTAAACTTGAGCAAGTTATTTAACCTTGATGATTTTTCAAGTGTGGAATAGTAAAAATAAAACTTACATTTTGGAAATAGCTTATTAGTGCTTGGTTAACTTTAAAGGTTTGCCACTATAGGCGCGAACTCCTTAGCCTGGTATTCAGGCTTTCCTGCACACTTGTGATATCCTGTCCCTACCCTAGTTCTCATCCTCTAAAACCCATTTGCAGTATTGTTTTCTTAATCCTATATGTTGAAGGAAACCTCTTTTCTGAACACTCATAGTTTTTTCTCACTATCTCTTGTGATATCTAACTGGATATAAGATAGAAAGTTTGATTATGTCTAGATTATATGCTCCTTGAGGACAGAGCATGGCACACAGATAGCACAGAACTATTTACATCACTGAGACTCTAACATTACGAGTTGGTTAACTTCGTCATGAACACATGGTAGAATGTAATCAAATTAATTTACTGCATTCTCTTGTTAAGTGCTGACAGTACTGCTATAATTATCAGGAGGGTGGTGGTCAGACAAAAGAGAAGGGAGCCAAGGAACAAGAATTTGCCACGTCTGGTTGCCCCACTTGTTATGGTCAGTAGAGAAAGGTGGAACAGACTGCTCATGTTCTTGAGACCATCCAGTTACCTTATTTCTTATACCATGCTCACCAGGCTACTTTCATAATTAGTTTGGTTCCCCTGTTCCTTGGGAAGTGGGTTCCCTGGATAATGGGCATGAGTATTCATAGTGCTAGGTATTGTGAAGAAGTTAACTGACAATCCTTTTATCTTGCAGAGTTGAGTACTAGCCTACCAAGATCTCTCCTCTGGGGCTTCCCTGGTGGCGCAGTGGTTGAGAGTCCGCCTGCCGATGCAGGGGACACGGGTTCGTGCCCCGGTCCAGCAGGATACCACATGCCGCGGAGCGGCTGGGCCCGTGAGCCATGGCCGCTGAGCCTGCGCATCCGGAGCCTGTGCTCCGCAACGGGAGAGGCCACAACAGTGAGAGGCCCGCGTACCACAAAAAAAAAAAAAAAAAAAAAAAAGTCTCTCCTCTGAACCTTAAAGGAGACAAAAATGTCCACTTAACAGTAGTAGTGTCTACACTCTTCTTATGTACAAAGGTTTGAACGGTGTGTAGAATGCTCAGGTACCATCATACCTTAGTTCAGACCCTTTTCTCTGGGGAGAATTTCTTTGACTAGGTCAGATCTTCCAGTTATTCTCATAGTATAGAATACCTCTTATGCGTAGCACTTCTCAAAATTGCTACTTTGCTTGGGTTATTATTTGATTGTCTGTTTCCCTTTTAGAATATAAGCATCATTAAAGGCTGCTACAGTGCCTTTTCTCACCATTTTATCCCTGTGCTTGGTACAGGTCCTGGTCCACAGTAGGTTCTTGATGGATTTTTTTTCTGTGAATGTGCATATCTAAAATGCTTTCCCTCCCACCCCATTCTGTCTTCTTGGGTAAGCTCTTAGTAAGCTCTTAGTTGTCCTCTAAGACCCCCAGATGTTGCTCTTCTCTTGAGTTCTCCTCAGTTACATTCCCAAGACACTTCTTATGCATTTTTGCTCTGGGACTAGTCACTTTGTGTTGTAATTCTTTGACCACGAGTCTGTTTTCACCCAGCTAGAGTAGACTTTTTTCCAGTTTTATTGAGAAATAATTGACATACATCACTGTATAAGTTTAAGGCGTACAGCATGATGGTGTGATTTACATATATTGTGAAATGATTACCGCAATAGGTTCAGCTAATATCCATCTTCTCATACAGATACAATAAAAAGAAGAGAAGGGGACTTCCCTGGCAGTCCAGTGGTTCAGACTCTGTGCTTCCAATGCAGGGGGCACAGGTTCAGTCCCTGGTTAGGGAACTAAGATCCCACATGCTGTGTGGTGTGGCAAAAAAACAAAAAGAGAAGAAAGGAAAAAAAATTTTTTCTCCTTGTGATGAGAACTCTTAGGAATTTCTCTTCCAACAACGTTTCTACATATCATACAGCAATGTTAGCTGTAGACATCATGTTGCACATTACATCCTTAGTATTTTTTTTTTTGTAACATCCCTAGCACTTATTTATCTTCTAACTGTAAGTTTGTACCTTTTGACCACCATCCTCCAGTTTCCACTCCCCCCACACCTCATCTCTGGTAAGCACTAGAGTAGACTTCTTTAAGGCAAGAACCATGTCGTTTTCAAGAGCTCAAGTGCATTTTATTGTGCTTAGCTTTATTGCGCTTAACAAATATTGTAGGTTTTACAAATTGAAGGTTTGTGGCAAGCCTGCATTGTCAGATGATGGTTAGCATTTTTTAGCAATAAAGTATTTTTTAATTAAGGTATATATATGTTTTTAGACAATACTTTTGCACACTTAATAGATTATAGTGTAGTATAAACATAACTTTCATATATCTTCGAGGTATGCTTGTATGTCTATTGAAATGAACAGAAATGTGTTGTGTACTTTCTTGAAAGTACATAGACCATCATATATAACATAATAACCCTAACAATTAAAAAAACCTTAGCTTGGTAATCAGGAAGCCTGTATTAGTTATCTCAGCTTTATTTTATTTACCTACAAGGTCCTTCTCAGTTCTAATAGTTTAAACCAGTTGTTTTCAAAGTGTGACCCAGACCACGTCATCTGGGAACTTGTTAGAAATGCAGATTCCCAGGTCCTACCCCAAACTTACTGAATCAGAAACTCTGGGAGCGGGACCTGGACTTGTTTCAATAAGTCCACCAGGTGATTCTGATAGATGGTAAAGAGAACCACTGAAATTATTTTAGCAGTTAGTTTTTCTGTGCATTAAAAAAAAAAATAGAGTTAATGACCTTAATTTAAACTTCATAGCTTAAAGTTATTTTTAAAACTTTTCTTTATATGTATTTCATACCAGTTGAATTTGAGGACATTTTTCTAAACTAGTTGTAACTAAATATCAAGGTATCTTTGAATCAGAGGCAGTAGATTCAGAAGTATTTGAAGACTGCTGCTTGCACAAAGTATGAGTGTGTGTATGTGCTTATATTTATATCTGTATATATGCATGTAGCATACATACATGTTTTTCTCTCTATCACTGGAAAATTCTCCATGATGAGTGGTTAAAGGAAGGGAAGGATACAGTACAGGCCTCTATTAGGCAGACTTGAATGAGTGGTATGGCAGAATAAGAAGTATTAAAAAGTAGAAGTTGCTTTTTTACAGTAGCAGATACACATATAGTTGGCCCTCTGTGTTCCTGTATCCTGCATCTATGGATTCTACCAACCATAGATTGAAAATATTCGGGGAAAAATTCCAGAAAGTTTCAAAGAGCAAAACTTGAATTTGCTGCGGTGGCAACTACTTACGTAGCACTTACATTGTATTTACAATCATTTATATAGTATTGTATTAGGTATTATAAGTAATCTAGAGATGGTTTAAAGCATATGGGAGGATGTGCATAGGTTATATGCAAATACCATACCATTTTATGTAAGGGGCTTGAGCATTTGTGGATTTTGGTATCCTGTGGTGGGGGGTGGGGGTTAAGGGGAGTTCCTGGAACAAATCCCATGTGGATGCTGAGGGACAACTATATTTACCTCCTATACCAAGGAGCTCTCTTAGCAACAGATTTTACCTCTGTGCTACCTGCAGCGGGTTGTTGTTGTGGACTGAAAGGTACTGATTATTGTTGATGTTCACTTACTTCCTATAGAGGGAGTTGCACACTTTACTATTGGAAACCATAATAATGGCATATCTCAGATGCATATTTTGTGTTTGGCACTATGCTAAGTGCTTTTATATGTGGCCCACTTTCACCACTGTTGTTTTGGCTTAATACCTTGAGTTTAAATTTACCCTCTGTTAAATAAAAGGGAACCTTTTGGAAATAGAGTTCCTAAAAAGAACTCCTTTTTTTTTTTTAATAGATTTATTTATTTTTATTTATTTATTTTTGGCTGTGTTGGGATTTTGTTGCTGCGCGCGGGCTTTCTCTAGTTGCGGTGAGCGGGGGCTACTCTTCATTGCGGTGCGTGGGCTTCTCATTGTGCTGGCTTCTCTTCTTGCGGAGCACGGAATCTAGGCGCGCGGGCTTCAGTAGTTGTGGCACACGGGCTCAGCAGTTGTGGTGCACGGGCTTAGTTGCTCTGCGGCGTGTGGGATCTTCCCGGACCAGGGCTCAAACCCATGTTCCCTGCGTTGGCAGGCGGATTCTTAACCACTGTGCCACCAGGGAAGCCCAAGAACTCCTTTTAAGATACCTACTTGAACAGTTTCAGGATTTAGTAAACAGTATCATGTTTGCTTCATTTACCTGTTGTACCTTTTGTTTGTGTGTGTGTGATTCATTATTTTTATAGATTATACTCCATATAAAGTTATTACAGAACAGTAGCTATATTTCCCTGTGCTTTACAATATATCCTTGTCGCTTATTTATTTTATACATAGTAGCTTGTACCTTTAGTTATTACCCATCTCATACTTTCTAAATTGAAGAAGCCTGTTTTCTTTCACCTTTCCTTACATGGAAGTTGCTTCTTCTTTTTTCTTTTTTTCTTTAATTACTGTAATGGCCTTTCTCCAAGTCTTTTCTACCTATTAACTATTTCCTAGTGTGGTTACCAAAACTATAAGAATTGTCATAGGTTCAGAAGTTTTGTTGTTTTTGGTTTTTTGCTCATTTATTTATTCAGCAAACATTGTTGGGTGTACTGTCGATGTTTATTGCATGTGCTGGGTATACAGAAATGAATATCTCTACCCTGTCTTCATAGTCTGATAAGAGCCATATAAACAAATAATTATGCTCTACTATGGTAAATGAAATCTAGGAGGTATAAAGTACAAGAGGCAAGAGGAAGGAGGGTATGACTGAGGAAAGAAAGTCTTCAAAGAGGAGGTAAGCTATTTACTAAGCTCGATATTGTAACATTAAGGGTTGTCCAAGAGGCCAGAGGGTGAGGGGGGAAATTCCAAGCAGAGGAACCAGCATGTCCAGAGGCAAAGAAATATGAAACAGCACTACAGGCTCAAAACAGCATTGCCAGTAGTTCAGTGTTACTAGCACATACAAATGGGAGAGGATCTGAGATCTGAAGAGTCTGAGTCCTGTTAAGTTGTTTGTACCTTATGCAATAGGTAGTGAGGAGACATTATCGGAACTAGAAACATGGGGATACTTGATGGTATCTGTTTTAGAAAGATCGCCCTGGAAAGGTGTTGTGGTGGATAGACTAGTGAGGGAAGAATTGCAGCAGTAAGGAAATCAGATAAGAATTTACGATAATATTTTAGAAAGAAATGATAACCAAACCTTGGTACCAAGAATGGAGATGGAGAAGAGACTGAATCGAGGTACTTTAGGACAGAGTTGATGGGACTTGGTGATCCTGTTAGATGCCCTCGGAGAGGAAGATGACTCCTGAGTTCTTGGCTTGTGTTCCCGGTTGATGGGTGGTGTCACTCACTGAGAGAGAATACCGTGGTTCTATGCAAAGGCAAGAATGTAATTTTGATATATTTATATTGATCTTTATGTCTACATTAGCGTATTTATTTAATTTATTTATTTAAAAATTTTTTTTTCTGCGTTGGGTCTTTGTTGCTGCACGTGGGCTTTCTCTAGTTGCGGCGAGCAGGAGGGGCTACGCGGGGGCTACTCTTTGTTGCAGTGTGCAGGCTTTTCCTTGCGGTGGCTTCTTTCTTTGTTGCAGAGCATGGGCTCTAGGCATGTGGGCTTCAGTAGTTGTGGCACGTGGGCTCAGTAGTTGTGGCTCGCAGGCTCTAGAGCGCAGGCTCAGTAGTTGTGGCTCACGGGCTTAGTTGCTCCGCGGCATGTGGGATTGTCCCAGACCAGAGCTCAAACCCGTGTCCCCTGCATTGGCAGGCGGCTTCTTAACCACTGCACCACCAGGGAAGCCCTATATTAGCGTATTTAAATCACCAGTTATTTATTGGGTCTGCTCTATGAGAACCTTACTAGAGATTCTGGGCTAATGTCATGAGGTATCAACATAGATTTGGATGACTTTTTATTAGGTAAAACTAGTTCAGAAACCATTGTATTTTTAAATTAATTAATTAATTAATTAATTATTTTGGCTGCGCTGGGTCTTAGCTGCAACGCTCAGGATCTTTAGTTGCGGCATGCAGACTATTAGTTGCGGCATGCCTGCAGGATCTAGTTCCCTGACCAGGGATCAAACCCGGGCCCCCTGCACTGGGAGCACAGAGTCTTACCCATTGGACCACCAGGGAAGTCCCAGAAACTATTGTATTTTAATTACTACATGGATTAATGATTTTTTCTCTAGGCCTTTTACTTTAAACTTGCCCAAATCAAAGGCTAATAGTATAATACTGATTCATGTGGCTTTTTAAGCCCTTTCTCAGTTCATTTCCCTCTGTTTGGAATATTATTCCATGTTGTCTGCTATATCATTTATAAAAATATTAGGAACTGTCCCAAACATATTGTGGAAAACACAAACATCTGGAAACATCCGTTTACTTGTTACTTTTTTTTTTTTTTTTTTGCGGTACGCAGGCCTCTCACTGTTGTGGCCTCTCCCGTTGCGGAGCACAGGTTCCAGACGCGCAGGCTCAGCGGCCATGGCTCACGGGCCCAGCCGCTCCACGGCATGTGGGATCTTCCCGGACTGGGGCACGAATCCGTGTCCCCTGCATCGGCAGGCGGACTCTCAACCACTGTGCCACCAGGGAAGCCCCTGTTACTTCTTTTTAAGTTTTTTTTACCAGTTCTTCATATATGATATAAAATTCTTCCAGATTCTGTTTTAAAAATTCTATAAACTTTGTTTGTTAAGAATTTTTATAATTCTAAATAAATTATATTTCTCTTGAGTTTCTCCCTTCATGGAATCCATGTGGCCATTCTAACAGCACATTTGGGAAAGCCCCTGTTGATACTTTGCCATCCTAAGTCAGGTTGGAACTGTGAGGAACTCTCAGTTACCAGCCATGAGCCAACGAACTCTACTTTCACTGGGTAAAAGTAGAATGGGAGTTTATAGTGCCATGGTCAAGTGTCAAGTGGGTGGTGGTGGTAGTTTTAGATCTGGGAATACATCACATCTCTAGGCCTCTCGCCTTTCCTGTGTGAGAACAGGCTTCTCTCTCATTTTTTATGGATTGAGAGTTTTCTAATCACCTGGATACAGCTCCTTAATTTGATGACTTTATTGGTGGGTTTTTAAGACCCATTTGAAAACCGAAAACTATTGGCTAAAATTTCTCAATCTTGTTCTGTGGTAATAATCATTTGAATGACTTATGTATGCCCACCCATATTAATCAAATTCACTGGCTTCTGCTAAAGCTCTAATGGGAATAGAATGGCAAGCTGACACATGTCCATTTGAATCAAAACCTGTCTGTTCATTTCACAGGTGTCGGATAGGTTCATTACTACAGGACTTTAAACTAGGCACACTGGCTTACGTGTGAAATAGGCTCTATTCGGTTTCTGAAAAGGAGAAGTTCCTTTGGGTATAATGCTTCTTTATATGCTATTAAATCCTAAAAATAGTCTATTGGTTAGTTGTACTATGGGATTAATATGACTCCTATTGAAATTGTAATTAAATACAGGAATAATACAAAGGAATGGAGAAAAATTCAAATAGGATTTTTCCCATGGGTAAAATTTTGTTTACCTTTTCCCATACTGATCAGTCTTTTGGAATGTAATACTGATGACTCTTCCACAATTTATTAGTGTTTTTGCTTTCTTCCCTGAACTTTGATAGAATTGATATTTTGGGTGAGCGAATGAGGAAGAAGTTTAAAGGATTTTACCCTGTCTAGTGATAAAAGTTACACATGCTAGTTGTGAAAAATACAAGACAATCACTCATAATCTTAAACTTAACCATCATTAGCATTTTAGCATATCTCCTTCCAGTTTTTTCTCCCCATGCATAAAAGTATTTTTATGTAGCTGGGATAATGCTTGATATCATTTTATATCTTGCTTTCTAAATTTATCATAATCATTTTCCAGTCACTAAAAAATCTTACAAGAGTTTTTAGTGACTAAAGGTATGCTGTGATTTCCTGTAGTTTATTTGCCCATTTCTGTTATCGAACATTAGGTTGTATCTACTTTTGGGGAGCATTAAAAATAAAAATACAGTGAACTTATGCATTTTTTTATGTTTCTGAGTATATCCTTATCATTCCTACAAGTACAGTAATTAAGGTTATGAACATTAAAAAAACTTACTGTGGAAAAATTTAAACATACACAAAATAAACAATAATGAGCTCCATCACCAGCTGCAATGATTATCAACATATGGAACTCTTTCATCTGTATCCTCCGCTGCCTCTCAATTATTTTAAATTAAATCACAGATACTTTTATTTAAGTAATTTATTTCATCTGTAACATCCTTCAGTTATGTATATCTGAGTTTTTAGTAAAACTTACTGTTTGTGAAATATAAAGCACATACAGAAAAGAATGTAAAACATAAATTTCTAGTTCAGTGCATGATCACAGAAAATACCCTTGTAACTACCACTCATCAAGATTTGGAATTGCCACTACCTCAGGAGCTTCCTCATGCCTCTCCAAGTCACTACTTTGTTTTTCTTTCCCAATGGAGACTTCTAGCGTTATAATTTAGTTTTAGTTGAGTTTGAACTTTTAAAATTGGAATAATACAGTGCGTATTTTGTGTCTGGCTTGTTTTACCCAACATTTTGAGATTTATCCATGTTGCTCTGTAATATAGACTTTTTAAAAGCATAGCAGCATTACTGGGCTTCCCTGGTGGCATAGTGGTTAAGGATCCACCTGCCAACACAGAGGACACAGGTTTGACTAAATTTGTCAGTTTTCTTCCCTGGTCCGGGAAGATCCCACATGCCACGGAGCAACTGAGCTGGTGAGCCACAACCACTGAGCCCACGCGCCAGAACTACTGAAGCCCGCCTGCCTAGAGCCCGTGCTCTGCAACAAGAGAAGCCACCACAATGAGAAGCCCGCGCACCGCGCTGAAGAGTAGCCCCCGCTTGCAGCAACTGGAGAAAGCCCATGCGCAGCAATGAAGACCCAGCGCAGCCAAAAAAAACCATGGATGAGAAACAACATTACTAGTATCAAAGTAAATGAACAACTTCTTAATACCTTCATTGTTCAAATTTCCCTAATGGTTTTTCTTTTTTTTTTTCTCTTGTTTTTGGTCACGCGGCTTGTGGGATCTTAGTTCCCCGACCAGGGATAGAACCCAGGCCCTCAGCAGTGCGAGTGCAGAGTCTTAACCACTTGACCATCAGGGAATTACATTTTTTTTTTTTTTTTTTTAAATGATTGGTTTGTTTGAATCATGAGTCAGACAAGGTCCATCCACATGTTGTGTATGGTTGATATGTGTCTGAAAACTCTCTTAACCTATAAGTCACTATTCCCCCCTTTTCTTTTTCTTGTCTTGTGGAAAGATCTGGTCACTTGTCCTGTAGAATTTCCCACTTTCTGGATTTTGCTGATTGTATATCCATGTTGTTGTTTTTTTTAAAATTGAGATATATGTAACATATAATGAAATATAGAGGTCTTGTGTTCAGTTTGGTGAGGTTTTTTTTTTTTTTTTTGCGGTACGCGGGCCTTTCACTGCTGTGGCCCCTCCCGTTGCGGAGCACAGGCTCTGGACGCGTAGGCCCAGCGGCCATGGCTCACGGGCCCAGCCGCTCCGCAGCATGTGAGATCTTCCCGGACCGGGGCACGAACCCGTGTCCCCTGCGTCGGCAGGCGGACTCTCAACCACTGCATGCACCACCAGGGTAGCCCCAGTTTGGTGAGTTTTGACAGAGTAGTCACTATTCAAAATAAGATATAGATAGAGAACATTTCCATCTTCATGGAAATTTCCCTTGTGTCCCTTTGTATTTAGTGTCCTCTTCCATCCCTATATCTGACTTCTATCACCATAGACTAAACTTGCCAGTTTTCATAAATATAGAATCACAGCATGTGCTCTTCTGTGAGGGGCTTCTTTCACTTAACATTACGTTTTTGAGTTGTGTCCATGTGTTTCCAGAGTTTTTTCCTTTTTATTGCTGAATATATTCCATTGTGTATATATATCGTAATTTGTTTATTCTCCTTTTGATGGACACTTTGGTGGTTTTCAGTTTTCAGCTATTATGAATAAGGCTGTGATAAATATTCTTGTATAAGTCTTGATGTGGACATGTTTTCATTTTTTTCTTGAGAAAATACAAAAGAGTGGTTGCTGGGTCATATGGTAAATATATGTATAACTATAAGAAATTGCCAAACTATTTAAAGTGCTGTTCCATTTTATACTTCCCCAGCAGTGTATGAGACCTCCACTTGCTCCATATGCTTGTCAACGTTTTTTTGTGTTTTTTTTTTTGGCCGGGCCATGTGGCAATCGGGATCTTAGTTCCCTGACCAGGGATGGAACCCATGCCCCCTGCATTGGGAGCATGGAGTCTTAACCACTGGACCGCCAGGGAAGTCCCCTTACCAACATTTTTGACATTAGCGATTCTAGTGAGTGTGAAATAGTATCTCATGATTATAATTTGTATTTCTCTGGTAACTAATAATGTTGAGCACCTTTTCATGTGCTTACTGAGCATTTGTGTATCTTTGATGAAGTATCTGTTCAAGTCTTTTGCCCCCTTTTTTATTGATTTGTTCATCTTTTAATTGTTGATTTGTAGTTCTTTTATATATTTGGATACAAGTTCTTTGTTAGACTATGTGCCGCAAATATTTTTATCCAATCTGTGACTTATTTTATTTTTTTAATGGTGTATCTTGGTGAACAGAATTTTTTAAATAATTTTTTTGTTTGTTTTATGGTTTGTTACATGCTTTTTAAAACTTGATCTTTGAGATAACCCTTTGAGGGGAAATATGGTAGTGTTCTAATTTTGCTCATTAGGAAACAGAGGCCCAGAGAGGTAAAAAGACTTGTCCTAAAGTTATACAACTAATAAGCGGTAGAGCAAAGCTTGGAAACCAGGTCTTTTTACTTCGGATTGAATTTCTTTCCATTACACCTTATTCTCCCTTTCTCTTTTCCCATTACCTGAAAATGATACTGTACCCAGCTACTTTCTTTTTCTTGAAGTTCTCTGGCCTATTTTACCTTGGGGCCTTTGCGTATGCAGTTCTGAGTTGAACACTTTCCTTCCTCTCTCGAATTTGATTTATCCTTCAGATTTCAGCTTAGATGTTACATCCTTTGGGAAAATTTTGACATCTGTTTCTTTTCCTGCTAGATAAGGTACCTCTTCTCCCTGTTTCTTTAACATTAGATTTTTCTGCTGTCATAACAAATAATACCCTGATTGTCTTTCTACTTACTCTCTCTAGATTCTGAGGGCAGGAACCATTACCGTCTTATTTACCAGAAAATTGACAATGTCTGGCACATGGGAGATGATTAAAATATAATGAATTCGATTGAATATAATTCTCTCTTTATCTACTAGTGACAGATCTTTTTTTTGTACCTTATACTTCAACCCTATTGTGTATTTAATTTAGCATTTTTGTGTAGTGTCATGATGTTTCACTTGTGATTGCTGAATTCCTGAAAGGATTGTAGCATATTTTACAGTGAAGATTATAAAAATTTATTTTTTATTCCCTATATACCTAAGGAGTATTAAAACTTATTGAATTGAATATTTGACTAGCTTTAGGAAGTTTTATCCATTTACTTTATTTTTATTCATTTACTTTTACTATTGACAATGTCTTAAACTGCAAATTTAAACTATATAATTGCCTGAAAGATATTACATCTGAAAAACTAATTTATACATTTCACAGCTGCTATCTTTGACATTGAACAGCAGGCATAGACTCCATCTTTTATTCCTAAAGAGTAGATAGGTTCTTAAAAAGTAACTTACAGAATTTACTGACACCTGGTCTGTGGTGTGGTTAAAAAAAAAAAATCCTTATTCTTAGGAAGTGCACACTTAAGTATTTAGGAGTAAAGGGCCATCGTATATACAACTTACTCTCAGATGGTTTGGGAGTAAGTGGGGAAAAAAATACACAGCTGTGGAATGTAAATTGGTGCAGCCACTGTGGAAAACAGTATGGCGGTTCCTTAAAAACTAAAAATAGAGTTGCCATATGATCCAGCAATCTCACTACTGGGCATATATCTGGAGAAAACTATAATTAGAAAAGATAAATGCACCCCAGTGTTCACAGCAGCACTATTTACAATAGCCAAGACATGGAAGCAACCTAAATGTCCATCGACAGATGAATGGCTAAAGATGTGGTGTATAGGCACAGTGGAATATTACTCAGCCATAAAAAAGAATGAACTAATGGGGAGTTCTCTGATGGCCTAGTGGTGAGGATTCAACCCTTTCACTGCCATGGCCTGGGTTCAATCCGTGGTCGAGGAGCTGAGGTCCTGCAAGCTGCGTGGCGTGCTCCCCCAAAAAAGAATGAAATAATGCCATTTGCAGCAACGTGGATGGACCTAGAGATTATCATATTAAGTGAAGTAAGTTAGAAAGAGAAAGAAATACCATATGATATCACTTATATGTGGAATCTAAAGAATGACACAAATGAACTTATCTATGAAACAGAAACAGACTCATGGACACAGAAAACAAACTTATGGTTACCAAAAGGGAAAGAAGGTGGGGGAGGGATGAATTAGGCAGATACAAACTGTTATATATAAAAGAGATAAACAACAAGGCCCTACTGTATAGCATTGGGAACTATATTCAATATCCTGTAATAACACCATAATGGAAAAGAATATGAGAAAGAATATGTATATATAAGTGAATCACTTTGCTATATACCAGAAACTAACACAACATTGTAAATCAACCAGACTTCAATAAAGAAATAAACAAAAATTCCACACCTGTATACACACACACACACACTCTTGTATATATCCACAAGCAGTCCCCACTTTGCATGGTAGTGTAGGACTATAAAAATGACCATGAAGACTAAGGCCATGCAAGATGACTAATGGGAAAAGTTATGATGTGCCCTTTAAAATTTTTGTCAAAATATTGAAAACAATTTCATTGTTGGTATGAGGAAATGAAAAAGTAAAACTAGTATTTATTTGATACACTGTAATCTAAAGCATTAGAAACATTGAATATTAAAGTGTTCTATGTCTTTGTTAAAATTTATCAAGAGTAGTTTGAGCAGTGTTTGCCTGCTTCTTGTCCTATAACTTAAGATATGGAGGAAACGTCTTTTGGATGCCTTGGCTTCCAGCATTTTATCCTTTGTACTTTCTTTTTTTTTTATTTATTCTTATTTATTTATTTTTCTTTTTTATTTTATTTATTCTTTATTCTTTTTCTTTTTCTTTTTTTATTATTCTTTTTTTTCTTTATTTATTTTTGGCTGTGTTGGGTCTTCATTGCAGCGTGTGGGCTTTCTCTAGTTGTGGCGAGCGGGGGCTACTCTTCGTTGTGGTGCGCAGGCTTCTCATTGTGGTGGCTTCTCTTGTTGCAGAGCATGGGCTCTAGGCACGCAGGCTTCAGTAGTTGTGGCTCACGGGCTCTAGAGCGGAGGCTCAGTAGTTGTGGCGCACGGGCTCTAGAGCACAGGCTCAGTAGTTGTGGTGCACGGGCTTAGTTGCTCCGTGGCATGTGGGATTTCCTGGACCAGGGATTGAACCTGCGTCCCCTGCATTGGCAGGTGGAGTTTCAACCACTGCACCACCAGGGAAGCCCGTATCCTTTGTTGTTGTTGTTGTTTTAAATTAAATTAAATTTATTTTTTTTATACAGCAGGTTCTTATTAATTATCTGTTTTATACATATTAGTGTACATATGTCAATCCCAATCTCCCAATTCATCACACCACCACCACACCCTCCCCCGCCCCTGCCACTTTCCCCCCTTGGTGTCCATATATTTGTGCTCCCTATCCTTTGTACTTTCAATGTCATGAAATATCATTGAGAGTTCCTTTTTTTTTGCTGGTGTCAGTTCCTCTGGGACATCCTCATCCTTTTCATCCTCCTCCTCATCATCACTTTCCTTATGTGTACGTTGATAAGTTTGCCAGTACTAAGCTCCTCTGATGCATGCTAACTCTGTTCATTTTCTATTCAGATTTTACTTTCAGCATTACCACTTTTTACCTCTTCGCTTCATTTTTATCTCCGTAGGCCAGTTCCCTTTTTTGATTATCCATTTTTATAAAATGTCACATGGATTTATTACTGGAGACTAGGAGTCAACACAACTACACGCTGTGCTGTTTGTGTGTGAACTGAATAGCATGCCCAGTGACTCATCACTAACAGACTTTGAAAGAAGTGATGTGATTGGTCACTGATCACAATGCACATCTTCACTTACATAGCCATTTCTGGAGTGAAGAACTAGCAGTAAAATTTGTACTTGAACCTAGGGGCAGGACAGGAATAAAGACGCAGATGTAGAGAATGGACTTGAGGACACAGGGAGGGGGAAGGGTAAGCTGGGACAAAGTGAGAGAGTGACATGGACTTACATATACTACCAAATGTAAAATAAATAGGTAATGGGAAGCAGCCACATAGCGAAGGGAGATCAGCTCTGTGCTTTGTGACCAACTAGAGGGGTGGGATAGGGAGGGTGGGCGGAAGACGCAAGAGGGAGGAGATATGGGGTTATATGTATATGTATAGCTGATTCACTTTGTTATAAAGCAGAAACTAATACACCATTGTAAAGCAATTATACTCCAATAAAGATGTTTTTAAAAATTTGTACTTTATGCAGCTACTTGTGGTTCATATACCATGGTAACTGAAGTTTGAACTATGTTGTTGGGAGACTGATGTTATTTAACTAAAGTGTGACTACTGAAATTTGGGCATATGGGATCGTGGAAAACAAGTACTACCAGTAAAAAGAGCATGTGTGGGGGCTTCCCTGGTGGCGCAGTGGTTGAGAGTCCGCCTGCCGATGCAGGGGACACGGGTTCGTGCCCCGGTCCGGGAAGATCCCACAAGCCGCGGAGTGGCTAGGCCTGTGAGCCATGGCCGCTGAGCCTGTGCGTCTGGAGCCTGTGCTCCGCAACGGGAGAGGCCACAACAGTGAGAGGCCCGCGTACCGCAAAAAAAAAAAAAAAAAAAGGGGGTCATGTGTGAATGAATGCAAATCCTTCCATTTTTATAATGTTAAAAGATTAATAACTCCTTGCAGGAAGATTTATGTCATTGTATTCACTTTTAGTGACTTGTAGCTGTTATTTACAGGGAGCATCAGATGATGAGACACTGTATGTATATAAAAGTTCTTTGTTAATCATGACATAGAGAACAATATATGGTATGATAGGGTAACCAACATTTGCTGAATTGCTCTAATATGCCAGGCAGTATTTTAGATATTTTACATTATTAGATATGCCGTTTAATCCTTGTAACAATCTCTGAAATTGATAGTATTTTATATAACCTCATTTTATAGAGGAGGAAACTGAGGCTCAGGGCTTATGTAGGCTTAGTAAGTAACAGTTCCAGGATTCAAACTTAGGTCTGCCTGGCCCCAGACCTACTCATTCTGCTACCCCGTTTTTCATGGTGGTTGTTGGCGCTCCACCAGAGTCCCTTTGATCGTGACTAAACTGAGACTAAAACGTCAGAAAGGAGCACTTTAGATATAAGTTTATGGAGCTTTAGGTGATTAGCTTCAGGTTAAACACATTGGCAAAAATACTACAAGGGTCACCGCCTGTGTTTATTTATTGCATCATACCAGGAGACAGTTTCAGGTTGTCTCATTTTTGGCGTTGCTACGTTTGATCACTTTGTTACAGGTGCGACTGTCATATCTTTCCTTTAAAAATGTGTTTTCTCCTTTGTAATTAGAAAATAATTTGTGGGATGGTACTTTGAGATTCCCAACAACTTTTTGCTAATCATCTGTTTATTGTCCTTGCTGGGGTATACTTTTATTGATATCTTTAAAAGTTTATTACCAAAAATTTAGAAAATTAAACAAATAATGTATTTTTCACTGTAAGAGATAATAGGTGATCTCCAAAGAAGAGAAAAAGTTCAAAGGCACTGTTGAGCTTTTATTCTTTTATGATAACTTTGTAATTCCTAAATTTTTTTTTTTTTTTTTGCGGTACGCGGGCCTCTCACTGTTGTGGCCTCTCCTGCTGCGGAGCACAGGCTCCGGACGCGCAGGCTCATGGGCCCAGCTGCTCCGCGGCATGTGGGATCTTCCCGGACCGGGGCACGAACCCGTGTCCCCTGCATTGGCAGGCAGACTCTCAACCACTGCGCCACCAGGGAAGCCCGCTAAGTTACTTTTGAACTGTGTACTCTGAAGTATGTCAAAGGCACTGTTCTGTATTCTAATTGTTCTCTAGTAGAACACAGCACAACACACACACACACACATTTGGCCTGTTAAACCTTTCTGAGTTTTCTTTTTAAATAATAAATAATCAGTAATCAGAATATAGCACTCAATGGCAGAAACTTTCAGGAGAAGACAGAATTTAAGATCTACTGATATAGTGGCAAAGAAAAGAGAAGAGTTATTTTATGGTTATAAATAGATAGAGCTGGGTGATTGTGATGATAGGTATTCAACAATCAGAATTAAATAATGGCTTCTCTGGAAATGGTGGATCTTAAACTGGTGAGGACAGAGAGCCAGATAAATAATTTTAGAAAGTAAAGCACAAAAGGCACATCTTAGGGGCTTCCCTGGTGGCGCAGTGGTTGAGAGTCCACCTGCCGATGCAGGGGACCACGGGTTCGTGCCCCGGTCCGGGAAGATCCCACATGCCGCGGAGCGGCTAGACCCGTGAGCCGTGGCCACTGAGCCTGCGCGTACAGAGCCTGTGCTCCTCAACGGGAGAGGCCACAACAGTGAGAAAGCCGCGTACCGCAAAAAAAAAAAAAAAAAAGGCACATCTTAGAACTTAGTCGTGTTGAAATTTGAGTGAATTTACTGAGACCCAGTGAGAGCGTGAGAAGGTACCTTGATAAGGGGGGTAGGATGAAAGAGGCAAGGGTTGGCCCAACATCGTGGGGAAGAAAAACTATAATTGCTACGTTTTAAAGTTTTGATGTTCTTTATAGAGTAAGTAATGAGGTCATCATTTGTAAGGAAGGGTGGTAGAACTGGGAACAGAGTTTAGGAAAGGAACTTGAAACAGCATGTGTAATATAAACCGAAGCCACATTCAAGCCAATATTGCTGAATACAGAATGAGCAATATTGAAATGGTGGATGGAAAATAACCATTTATTCTCTCTCTTTTTTTTTTTTTTGCTGTAGAAAACTCTTCAGTTTAATATTGGTTTTAAAAAAATATTGGTTATAAACTATAATGCCATGCTTTCCCCCCTCATTTTAGTGGGTTTTATCTATTGATTTCTTAACTTGAGTATAAAAATGTTTTATAAAAGCTTTTAAAGGTACATAGCTTTTTTATTTCATTTGGAATTAGGTTAATATGTTTGAAACTCCCTCAGAATCTCGCCCAGGACTAAAGTTAATTTGTAGCACTGGCAGTAAAAATTTCCTGAACCAGATACGGAACTTGAAATAGAACTAAGATTTGTGAAAGTGTCTGACGTATAAGTCCAGAGTATGTAATCAACTTAAAAACAATGCTGTATGGAAGACTTGGCATTTGAGAGTGGAGATAAATCTTATTTATATTTCATCCAGGCTTAACCACAGCTCTTGTTCCATCCTGGGAAAGGTCAGGTTAAAAGAGATGCCCTTCACTGGATTTCAGGAGTCAGTGAACCTAGCTAAACTTGATTAAAGAAGGAAAGAGGATTTCAAGGATCATGAGCTTCGGAGACACTGTATATATTTCCCTTACATTAGAGATTCTTGTAGCAAGACTTCTAGCTGATCTTCTAGCGGTAATGCAAATTGACTGAATACACACATATCAGTTGATTAACTTAATTTTTACTAGATCAGTTATAGTTGGTACAAATACTTGTCATTGTTGTTGTCCTTTAAGAAAATTATGGGGGTTTTGGTAGTTAAAACTCAAATCATAGGGTTTTTCCTTTGTCAGAAACAAATAATCCACACCCTAAAGTGCAATCCAGCTGAATTTATCTGCTGTACTTTGCTTAGAATTAGCCAAAAGAGCTGAGGTGGGAGCTGGTGGTACATGGCTTGTCACTACAGCTCTACTTAAATCTCTCAAACTTTCAATAGGTTCAGGACGCTGCAGCCACGATCAGCGGAGTTAGTAAGCCAGTCAAGAAATACCACAAAGTGGTCTTATGGCTTCGTTTACTGAGTCTGGCAGATAAATAAGCAAACTTTTTTCATTAACAATAGCAAAAGTTAAAAAGTGTTTTCTCTTTACTCCTGAATTAACTGAATATTCCCTTAGCAAGGCTATAACTAATCTGTCAAATTCCCTGTGGATTTGCTTTAGTGTGGTTTTGGGGTCCCTTCCAGGCCCTGACATTTGTGTGACCTTAAACAGGGCATTTCTTAACCTCTCTGAGTCTCAATTTACTCATTTCTAAATTGGGGGTAATAATGATACTTGCCTTTTTAGAGTTGTTTGAGGATTTAATGGGATAATGAATATAGACGGCAAACAATGAACTTTGAATGAATGGTATCTGTTATAATTTTCAGAACTTAAGTTATATAACCAGCTAGTTCTACATATTTCAAATCTGACTTTTTTTTTCTTTTTTCTTTTATTTTATTTTTGGCTGCGTTGGGTCTTTGTTGCTGCACACGGGCTTTCTCTAGTTGCGGTGAGTGGGAGCTACTCTTCATTGCAGTGTGCGGGCTTCCCATTGCGGTGGCTTCTCTTGTTGCAGAGCATGGGCTCTAAGCACACAGGCTTCAGTAGTTGTGGTACGTGGGCGCGGTAGTTGTGGCGCACGGGCTTAGTTGCTCCGAGGCATGTGGGATCTTCCCGGACCGGGGCTCAAACCCATGTCCCTTGCATTGGCAGGCGGATTCTTAACCACTGCGCCACCAGGGAAGCCCCCTGAC
The DNA here is from genome assembly GCF_005190385.1 of Monodon monoceros. Lineage (NCBI taxonomy): Eukaryota > Metazoa > Chordata > Mammalia > Artiodactyla > Monodontidae > Monodon > Monodon monoceros. Next base: position 101,950,749 of record NW_021703784.1, read on the forward strand.
CAGTTTTTAATTATACAAATAGAATAGGAACACATTATTATATAAAGTATTATAGATAAGGCTAAAGAGCCCCTTAAACGGCTCTAGTCCCAATCCCTTCCCCAGAAGTAACTATTTTATCAAGTCATGTATCCTTCCATGTCGTCTTCTTTGTCTTTAAACACACATACACGTGCACACGCGCACACATGTACACAAATAGTACACAGGTATATATATTTTCTACTTCATAGATCTATAAAAAGATAGTGAGTTAGTAATTTTGTATATATTACAAGTACTGGTTATTAGAATCTGTATTTTATAAGCTCAGTAAACAAAGGATAGCAGAATTCAACAATTTTTTTTTTAAGACTTTTTTTTTTTAGATGTTGGTAGGAGTTTATTAATTAATTTATTTTTGCTGTGTTGGGTCTTCGTTTCTGTGCGAGGGCATTCTCTAGTTGTGGCAAGTGGGGGCCACTCTTCATCGCGGTGCGCGGGCCTCTCACTATCGCGGCCTCTCGTTGTGTAGCACAGGCTCCAGATGCACAGGCTCAGTAGTTGTGGCTCACGGGCCTAGTTGCTCCGCGGCATGTGGGATCCTCCCAGACCAGGGCTCGAACCCGTGTCCCCTGCATTAGCAGGCAGATTCTCAACCACTGCGCCACCAGGGAAGCCCAGAATTCAACAATTTTTAATGTAGTGTCAGATCTTAGGCCAAATTACAGAATTCTTTTTTATTATTATTATCATTAATTTATTTTTTGTCTGCATTGGGTCTTCGTTGCTGTACACAGGCTTTCTCTAGTTGCGGCAAGTGGGGGCTACTCTTCGTTGCGGTGCGCGGGCTTCTCATTTTGGTGGCTTCTCTTGTTGCGGAGCACAGGCTCTAGGCTCGCGGGCTTCAGTAGTTGTGGCGCATGGGCTTAGTTGCTCCGCGGCATGTGGGATCTTCCTGGACCAGGGCTCAAACCCGTGTCCCCTGCATTGGCAGGCGGATTCTTAACCACTGCGCCACCAGGGAAGTCCTAGAATTCTTATAACCCTGGAAAGGTTTATTCAAGGGAAGAAGCTGGAAGAAATAAGAAATATAGTTTCAGTCATTTAGCTCAAAAATACACATTTGCTAAAAGACCAATAAAAGATTAGAACTTAGGAAATTCACTGTCTCTCCATTTACCTGAAGTTCTACAGTTGGGGGTCAAAGATACTGTTTGTTAGTCTGACAAGTAAGAAATGATGTTTCCTTTTTTCAAAAATGTGAAAAATTTGCTCTCATCTTTGTGGGGCAAGGGAGACATTTGAGGGAGGATAGTAGGGAAGAGTAATTGAACTACTATTTGTATATCATTGATCCTAAGTATATTTAAATTATTTTTTTGTTACCTATGGTATTTTTGAAATAGACATTGGGAAGTGGATTCTAGGCCACTTATGGAAAGAGATTGATCTTGAAGTGATGTTAGTTGCTTTCCTAAAGCCACTTTCTGGCAGAATTTTCTTTTTAAAGTAAGGGAATGTCAAGAGGAAGAGGCCACAGTTACTTTGGCAGCAGGAATCTAAGAGTTGGAGAATATGGATTTGACATGATCTCTCTTCTCTGGGGAATTGGAGGTCAGTTGGACAAAACAATGGGGGAAGGGGTTAGTAGACAAAGACAAATGCCAAGGGAAAATGGTGCTAATTCTAAGCATTAGCACCTTTTTCTTTTTTCATCCTAGTCTTCAGACTGAACCTAGTAATGAAAGCCAAGGGACAGAACTCCCAGGCCCACCCGGTATGTGTGTAGAGGATGTGGAGTAAAGTCTCCCCTGCCCACATAGAGATGTGATAACCCCCTTTGCTTAGAGGATATCGTGGAGGGTACCAGAGCAGGGATTGAGTTTAGTTTGTAAATTAAACCTTGGTAAGTGGTTGTTTGGCTGATTATCATATGTAAATATAGAACAATTCCAGCATTTGTTGATTTTGGAGATTCATATACATACATTAAATCCCTTTCTTGGTAGCTCACTTTCTAAGCTTTGCTTCTGTCGCTTCTTCTAAGAGCTAGATTGTTTTGTTCAGCATAGTAAGCCACTGGCCACATTTGGCTATTGAGCACATGAAATGTGGCTAGTGTAATTTGAGATGTGAGTGTAAAATACACAATGAACCCTGAAGACTTAATATGAAAAAATAAAGATCTCAATAATTTTTATAATGATAACAGTGAAATGATATTATTGATTACATGTGAAATGATTTCTTGGATTAAATAAAATATATTATTAAAATTAATTTCACCTTAAAAATATGGCTACTAGAAAAAAATTACATATGTGGCTCACATTACTTTCTGTTGGAGCCCGCTGGTCTAGAACAACCTGCACAAGGGATGCGTACTTGCTGTAGAATTTCATGTGGGTCATTCCATAGACATTGAGTGATTTTAGTTCAGTAAGAACATTTAAGCCATCATTTAACTTTTATAGTCAGATTTTTTTCCCTTGGCTGGGGAAACAGCATTTGAAATTTAATTTTGTAAGTCAATGAGAATATAGGATTGCAGTGCCAAATTTTGTGTGTGTGTGTGTTACATGCATGCACTTGTGCATGTGTTATTTTTCAGGAATTCCTCTTGCAAGTGCTTATGGTGCATCTTATACCCATGTCCACAAGGAATGGGTCCTACCAATCTTCCTACCTGATTAAGCCTGTCCTTGGAAAAGCGATGCTTTTCTGTCCCAGAAAAGGATCCTGGAACCAGGTATATTCCTCAGTGCAGTTCTCATAAGCCCTTACTCCCAAGGAATTTGGGACATTAGGCTTAATATGTTGTCAACCTTTGTATTCAGCTGTCTAGAGCCAGTTTTCTACCTTCACAAAATAAAGTTGCTCCCAAACTTTTTTAGTTTGAAAAAGCTCTAATACAGAAAAGTTGAAAGAGCAATATAATGAACATCTGTATATTCTTCCCCTAGAGTCCCCAAATACTTTTTGAAAATTGCCACGTTGTTTCTATATATAGTTTTTTGAGGCTGAATTATTTGAAAGTAATTTGCACATCATGACACATATTTATCACCCCTAAATATTTCAGCATGTCTTTCCTAACAATAAGGGTATGACCTTATCACAAATCTATTGTCATAACCTAAGAAAATAACAATAGTTCCCTGATATCTAATATTCACATTTTCCTAAATAGCTTTTTCCTGACTTTTAAAAATTCTGGATTCAGTCCAAGTTTATGATTTACGTTTAATTATGACTCTTTAGTCTCTTTTAATCTAGGATAGAGGTTGACATACTACAACCCTTGTGTCAAGCCTGGCTAGCCATCTGTTTTTGTACAGCCCGCTAGGTAAGAATAGTTTTTACATTTTTTTCCCATATCATGTTTTTTTAATTGAGGTAAATTCTCATAACATAAAATTAACCATTAACCATTTTAAAGTATGCACTGCATTGACGTTTAGTACATTCAGTACATTCTATCTAGTTCCAAGACATTTTAAACATCCAAGAAGGAAACCCCGTACTGTTAAGCAGTATACCCCTCCTTTCACCTCCTGGTAAGTACTAGTTCACTGTCTTTTCCTGTAGATTAACCTATTCTGGATGTTTCATGAACGGAATAATATAACATGAGACCTTTAGTGTCAGGCTTCTACTCAACATGTTTTTTTTGTTTTGTTTTTTTGCGGTACGTGGGCCTCTCACTGTTGCGGCCTCTCCTGTTGCGGAGCACAGCCTCCGGACACGCAGGCTCAGCGGCCATGGCTCACGGGCCCAGCCGCTCCGCGGCATGTGGGATCTTCCCGGACCGGGGCACGAACCCGTGTCCCCTGCATCGACAGGCGGACTCTCAACCACTGCGCCACCAGGGAAACCCCATGTTTTTGTATTTTGTTTTTTTTGGGGGGGCTGCGTTGGGGGTTCGTTGCTGGGGCTTTCTCTAGTTGCGGCGAGCAGGGGCTACTCTTCGTTGCAGTGCGTAGGCTTCTCATTGCGGTGGCTTCTCTTGTTGCGGAGTATGGGCTCTAGGCTCTCAGGCTTCAGTAGTTGCAACATGCGAGTGCTGTAGCTGTGGCAGGTGGGCCCTAGAGCACGTGGGCTTCAGTAGTTGTGGCGTGTGAGCTCAGTTGCGGTGAGTGGGCTTCTCAGTGCAGTGGCTTCTCTTGTTGCAGAGCACGGGCTCTAGACGTGTGGGCTCAGTAGTTGTGGCGCGCGGGCTCTAGGGAACACGGGCTCAGTAGTTGCGGCGCTCAGGCTTAGTTGCTCTGCGGCATGTGGGATCTTCCCGGACCAGGGCTCGAACCTGTGTCCCCTGCATTGGCTGGCAGATTCTTAACCACTGCGCCACCAGGGAAGTCCCCATCAGTGTGTTACATTTGTTACAGTTGATGAATCTACACTGACACAACATTATCACCCCAAATCCATAGTTTATGTTAGGGTTCACCCTTTGTGTTTATAGTTCTGTGGGTTTTGACAAATGCGTAATGTCATGTGTCCACCATTACAGTATCATACAGAATGGTTTTCACTGCCCTGAAAATCTGCTGTGCTCCACTTAGTCATCTCTCCTCCTCCCTCTCACACCAGCAGCTACTGATGTTTTTATTATCTCCATAGTTTTGCCTTTTCTAGAATGTCATGTAGTTGGAATCCAAATACAGTATTGCAGCCTTTTCAGACTGGCTTCTCTCACTTAGTAATAAGCATTTAAGTTTCCTCCATGTCTCTGTGTCTTGATAGTTCTTTTTATTGCTGAATAATACTCCATTGTATGGCTATACCATAATTAGTTTATCCAGTCACCTGTTGAAGGACATCTTAGTTGCTTCCAGGTTTTGACAGTTCTGAGTAAAACTGCTGTAAATGTTTGTGTGCAGGTTTTTCTGTGTGGACATAAGTCTTCAACTCTTTTTGTGGATGTTATTTCCCAGTCTGTGATTTCTCTTTTCATTCTCTTAAAAGAGTGTCTTTCACAGAGCAGAAGTTTTTGATTTTAATGCAGCCCAACATAACATTTTTATTTCATGGATTTTGCTTTTGGTACTGCATCTAAAAACTCATTGCCAAACCCAAGGTCACCTCGGTGTTTTCATATTATCTTTTAGAAGTTTTATGGTTTTGTGTTTTACATTTAGGTCTATGATCCATTTTGAGTTTATTTTTGTGAAAGATATAAGGTCAGTGATTGTATTTTTTTTTTGTACGTTGACTGTCTAGTTGTTTTAGCCCCAATTATTGAAAAGACTGTCTGTTCCACAGGAAAACGTTGAATTGCCCTTGGTCCTTTGTCAAAGATCAGTTGACTGTACTCATGTGAGTGACATTGTCTTTTAAAAAGCCCTACATTCTGGATTTGTCTCTTTCCTCATTGTATACTTTAATTTGTTTTCCTAAACTGTATTCCTCATCAACTAGAACTTGAGTCTAGAGGATTAGATTCACGTTAAACATTTTGGCAGGGATGCTTCCTGGATGATTGAGCACTTCAAATTGTATCAAGTCAGAAGGTACACAGTGCTAGGTTGTCTCACTGGTAGTGATGGTTAAGACTGGTTAAGGTGGTAACCAGCAGATCTTTCCATTGTAAAGGTATATTTTTCCCTTTGCAATTAGTAAGTACTCTAGGGATAACTTTGGCCATGTAACAGATGAATATTTGAATCTATATTTGTTAGGCATGTGCTAGATTCTTGGGAGGCAGCAGTAAAAAGAAAGATTTCTGCTCTCACAGAATTTGCCTTTTCCCCTCCAAGTTTGAAGACAGTAGTGGGATTGGGTCTATTCTTGGATGGGGTGCACTTGGAACTTAGGGTAGGCTGATATCAGAAAAACAGGATCATTGAAAACGTATATGCCAGTAAGTATAGAGTTGCAGTATGGGATGATGTAAAACTCCTGGCTGGAGAAGGATAGTGGTGTTGGTTGCATAATAATGTGAATGTACTTAATGCCACTGAACTGTATGTACATTTAAAAATGGTTAAAATGATAAATCTTGCATTATGTGTATGTTACTACAATTTTTTAAAAGTATATGCCATTATGATGCATCACTGAACTCAGTCCTGCCTCACTGCCTTTTCGCTGATAATTTTCATCAGGCTTTTGTTAGTCTGTTTGGACTAATTGAGAGAGAAACTGTTTCTGAGAGAAAATTCTGCAGTTCAGTTCTGGTAGAGAGGAAGAGGCAGTGATGTTATGTTTCATTCACTGCCTCCAGTAGAGTTTGTCTTTGTAGCCTCTCAGGGAGATCATTGTTGAGATCTCTGGGTGTCCTGGATTGCGCCCAGGCTGTGGGTGGAGCTTCAGCTGTTGGTGCAGACAGGCTCTGCCTTTCACTATCTGCTGTTTCCATTTGTTGCAGTTCGCCAGATGCAGACCTGCCTTTGCCAGGATACAGAGAGATCTACAACTTGAACCATTGTCTGAATGCTGCTGTTTTGACCCAGGAAATCATATAGATTCAGGATGAGAGCAGTAACCATAACGCCAGCAGCAAAGTGATTGTTGACCAGTTTGCTCTGAAGGCAGGCCCTTCATTTAGGAAGTCAACCTGTGATTAAGAGCAAGAGCTCTGTTTACAGGGAAGGGAAGAGCACCTTTATTTGTGGCTGATGGAGCTTGGATAACTCTTGCCTTCCTATTTACCTGAACTGACTGTGGAAGCAAAGGTGGTAGGAAAGCTTTAGTGGTGGCTGTGGCAACAGCGTGATAGCGTGGTGAGGTGACCTGTGACTTTATTCAATTTATAGAAATTGTATCCACCTGAAACCTTTATTTGCCTTCATGTTGGAGAATATCTAGCTTATAACAAATTCTCAGTTTTTAGTATACAGATTGTAGGTTATGTGTGTATAGCCTCTGCTTTGGCAGTAGTATAGGGAAATTAGTATGTTGTACAGTGTTTTTCAGTGTTTGACTGAGCTGCAGTAGGAAATACATTTTCTTTTTTTTAAATTTAATTTATTTTATTTTTGGCTGCATTGGGTCTTTGTTGCTGCACGCTTTCTCTAGTTGCGGCAAGCAGGGGCCACTCTTCGTTGTGGTGCACGGGCTTCTCATTGCGGTGGCTTCTCTTGTTGAGCACAGGCTCTAGGCGCACGGGCTTCAGTAGTTGTGACACACGGGCTCAGTAGTTGTGGCTCATGGGCTCTAGAGTGCAGGCTCAGTAGTTGTGGCGCACGGGCTTCCTTGCTCTGCGGCATGTGGGAACTTCCTGGACCAGGGCTCGAACCCATGTCCCCTGCTTTAGTAGGTGGATTCTTAACCACTGCGCCACCAGGGAAGTCCAGGAAATACATTTTCGTTAGGACCTAGTACACTCATACACATGGGTGTACATGATTTTAACAGCAGTTTCAGGAAATGGTACTTAGCCTACTGTGTTTTCTTATACTCTCCATATCATCCTATTCTTTTATTTCATTTTAAAAATGCATATCTGACCTACATTGATTTTTATGACCCATGATTTAAAGAAGATTGGTGTGGAACAGTGGTTCCCACAGTATGATATATACTCAGGATTTTTTTATGTATAGGGATCTGTGAAGTCAAAACTATTTTCATAGTAATACTGAGATGTTATTTGCCTTTTTCTGTCTTATTCACTAATCAGTGGAGATTTTCCAGAAATACAGTGGAGTTTTCCAGAGCTTACATGATGTGTGATGACATCACTCTCAGGGTTAATAGAGTGTGTATTTGTGTATTCCTGTGTTTTCTAAAATTTTGTAAAGTAGTAGGATTTAAATGTGTTTTTTCAGAGATTAACTCAGTTTTCAGTACTCATATTGTGCTGTTACTAGCTACTGTTTGATTATAACTGCTGTCTGTAATCTCTGTAACTTCATTGTGGTCCAGTGAAATCCTGAAGTTTTCCTTGAGCCTTTGTGGAAATACAAGACATTGTCTTGTTTTGCAATTATATACTTAGAAAATTCTTCCATTTTAATTTGTAATCACTAAATATTGACCTATGTAACCCACATATACAAAAGCTATTTGGGGTCCTCAGTAATTTTTAAGAGTGTAAGGGATTCCTGAAACCAAAAAGTTCGAGAACTTCTGGCATAGGGGTAAGAATGTAGGCTTGTTTTTTTTGTTTCTTTTTTTTGTCTGTGTTTTTTTTGCAGACGGGGAGTCGCACTTCTTTTGTGTGGTTAAGAAATATATATATATATATATATATATATATATATATATATAACCTGAGATCTGTACTCAACAAGTTTTTATTTTTTTTATTGTTATTTATTTATTTAATTTATGGCTGCGTTGGGTCTTCGTTGCTGCCGCGCGGGCTTCTCTAGTTGCGGCGAGCAGGGAGTACTCTTCCTTGCGGTGCGTGGGCTTCTCATTGCGGTGGCTTCTCTTGTTGCAGAGCATGGGCTCTAAGCAAACGGGCTTCAGTGGTTGCGGCACGTGGGCTCAGTAGTTGTGGCGCATGGGCCTCCACGGCATGTGCGATCTTCCCGGACCAGGGCTTGAACCCGTGTCCCCTGCATTGGCGGGCAGATTCTTAACCACTGCGCCACCAGGGAAGCCCTCTCAACAAGTTTTTAAATGTGCAATATTGTTAATTATAAGCACAGTGTTGTGCAACAGATCATCTTGCATAACTGAAACTTTATACACACTGAACAGCAACTCCCTGTTTCTTCCTTCCCCCAATCCCTAGCAACCACCATTTTACTTTCTGCTTCTGTGAGTTTGACTTAGAATATAGGCTTTTTTTAATGATAGTTGGCTGTATTTGAGTCCCAGCTCAGCTACATGTTGAGTAATCCTGGCTTCTTACCCAACCTTTTTGATTCTTTCTTCATAACTAAAATTGGCATTTTACTGTCTTCATAGGGTTGTTGTGAGGATTATAAATGAGCTAGAAAAATGGGCTCAAAAATGCTTAGCACAAGGAAGCATTCATATGTTACCTATTATTATGATAGAAAACGTAGTAACATCTAGTCACATTGATATTTAGCTGTAGCATTTCATAGCAACACGCACCTGTGTGAAATTGGATTGTCTAAACCTACTCTTAAGTTCTCGTTCTCATTCTGCTCTTGCCTGTGCCTCTAGTCTTTTCTTAATTAAGTGGGTGCTGTTTTCCAAACAAATTATGAACTTCTTGAAAATAGCCGCTCTCTTCTATTTATTTCTGTTCTGTCTTGGACAGAACTCAGCCTATAGTAAGTACTCAGGACATGTAAGTCCTGTAAGTCCTAGTACAAAGGCTGTGGGACACACAGGCTTAGAATCTCTATGAGGATGATGGTGGGAAAAGAGCTTTTTAGGTCCCTGTTTTGATTCTTTACTCTGTCTCTCTCAGGAACTTCCTTCCACTACTAAACAAGCTTCCTAACAAGTATAGTGAAGGATGAATTACAATTTATTAAATCATTTCAGTTTATTTGGTTATTGCCCTTTCTCTTGGCAGTATAAAATTCTAACATAATTGTATACTTTTCACCAGGGTTTTCTTTCATTATATCCGAACAATACAAGAGAATCATAGCAATAGATGATTTAATTCTTGTTTTCTGTAAATGTACATGATTACTTCTATAGCACTTTCTGAGATTTTAGAGCAACACAGGCAGGGAGGTGTGAAATTTATTTTATGTCAAGAATTGAACTGTGTTCTAAGCCTTCTAGTTTTGTTGGTCAGTTCTCTTTTCTCCTTTAGTCTGTCTTCAGCCTTCTGTCTGTCTTAATGTCCAAAAACTTGTTCTTATATAAGCACATAGCTCCTCTATCTTCTGGCTCCGCACTTCCCCTGTTCACATATGACCATTCCTTAAAGTTCCTGCTACCCAGAAATCAACAACAGTAGAGCCAGCTCTACCACTTAGACTTTTAGGCTTCTCCCAAATAACACCTTCCAGCAATGACCACTTCATATTAAATTGCTGACAGTGTGGGGATGGAGAGGGTACAGTTGCTGCATTTCCTGAAATTTCATCCCTAGGATTAGATATTTGATGTAAGGAGATAGAGATGGTGAAAACGTAAAAGAGCTCGTGAAAGGGATAGACTTAGGAAACTTATTAGAAGCTTTGCCACTTGGGATGATAAGGGAGGAAAAAATCTTATCTGATGTTTAATGCTGTTGGAGAAAAAGCATGTGAGGTATGACTTGTCTCTAGCCACATAAACCGCTCTTTTTGGGAAAGATAGTTTGTTTCCCAGTCCAGTGTTGATTCCTGTTCAAAACCATAGTTGCTAATATTTTTTTGGACATGTGCTGGCTACTTCACGTCTTTTATCTCACTTAATCCTCATACAGTCCTGTGCGATGGCTTCTATTTTAATTTTTAAAGTAGCTCATGTACAGTGAGAGGCAGAACCATTATTTGAACCCTAGACTCTGCCACTACTACATTCAGCCTTTTTTTATGTATGGGACGCTTTACAGTTTGCAGAGTACTTGTGCATATGTTCTCATTTAAACCTCACCACAATCCTGTGCATTAAGTGAAAGTCTTGACATTTTCACACAAGAAAATGGAAGCTTCGGGAATTTGAAGCTCAAAGTACCGGTACCTAGACCAGGCCCACACCCACTCTGACTCCAGTTCCTTTGTTCTCATTATGTAGTTTTGCTAAAAATAATAAGTAATAAATAGGGTCATATCTGAAGGTGAATTTTCTAAGATTGTTCACTTGGTTGAAGGTGATTGGTAATGTTTTAGATGTCTGGAGAAGTTAGCAAATATGTGGTCATTAACTTGCATTATTGGTTTCTCTCATAGCTTGAGTATAACTGCTTTATCTAAGTATTCCTTTTGCTCTTGGGCTTCTCAATGCTATGGGTCAGTTTACCACTCTTACACTAACATTTCTAGGTAAATTCAGAAGTGAAGACATAGTTTTCTGTGCTTTAACCTTCCTTGGGTGGCACAAATGAGTGACTGAAAGATGAGAAGGAAAAAGGTCTTGACAGGATTATAATATTATCATGGTAGTGGGAAAGGGGAGGAGTATATGTGTTTGTGGGGGACAGTTTAAAATACCAGCTCTTCATCTTTTGCCAGTTCCTTCCAGAGCTTCTCTTCCTAAGCATGAAATTTCATGACTCCTCTAAATCTCAAGTTTGACAGTTTGAAAGAGGTCATGTGTTGGTGAAGAGATTGATCTTTGTTTGTGAATCAAAACATTAATCATAGCTCCAGAGAGGAGGGCCATGGAGAAAAGCATCCTGATCAGAGGAATATAGCAAGGCTGGAGATAGGTACATTTATCTAATATCATCTGGCTTCAAGTGACTGCTTGCTGTCTCCCCAAACTCCCCTAAAATTGAGGAGAAGCAGCATGTGGGACACATTTAATGGTTCATATCATTTACTGAGTAAATGTTTAGAGTTAGTGTTTTCCAGAACAAGCTGTCCTTTTAGGTTTGCAGTACCTTTCTCAGTGACTGGCAGAAAGGTCACACTCTTACTTCCCCATTAGATTTAAGGTAAACTTCTAGGGGCTTTTTCTTTTTCTACAAATTGTTTTGCCTAACAAATACACTAGTCTTTACCTTCTAGGAACTGAAATGGCGTGGCTTGTGCCACATATCATACTAATGGCTTACAGTTGCATCAGTTACCGAAGATGGTGAAAAAACTAGGCATTATCTTTGTTTCTGGATTCTGGGTGTCTGTTGCTATAGAAACAAACCAGGCAGTAAACATGAGTGTTTAGGGAGTATTTGAATCTCAATGGATGTTCATTGGCTAATGAAAATAAAGTTAAGAAATTTGTTGAGTTGAGGGATAAACTGAATATTACTGAGTTCATTATTGTTTCCATTTTTGGTGGGTGGTATTATCCATTTTGGTTGTGTGCAGGTCATTTGAAGATTATTTCCTAGTGATTAGGCCTTCCAAAATTCCCTTTTCTGCTCTAGGAGGTGCACAATTAGAAAAAGCAAACATTTTATGTTCCTTTTGGGTAATGATTTCACTTAATTCAGATTAATTTGGGGGGGTTGGCAATGAGTAGATTAATTTTTGAGTGTCATATAGTAAGAGTGCTGAGTTTAAAAATCATTCTATGGTTACTAAAAGGAGGTGAAGATTTGAAAGCGGGATAGAAGGTAGGGTGGGGAATTACACATCTTTATTTCCCAGTTATTTAAGAAATAAATCCCCCTTGGGACTTCGCTGGTGGCACAGTGGTTAAGAATCTGCTTGCCAGTGCAGTGGACACGGGTTCGATCTCTGGTCCGGGAAGATCGCACGTGCTGCGGAGCAACTAAGCCCATGCGCCACAACTGCTGAGCCCACTTGCTGCAACTACTGAAGCCTGTGCGCCTAGAGCCTGTGCTCCAAAACAAGAAGCCACCGCAAGGAGAAGCCCGCGCGCCACAACAAAGAGTAGCCACTGCTCGCTGCAACTACAGAAAGCCCACGGGCAGCAACGAAGACCCAACGCAGCCATAAATAAATAAATAAATCTAAAAAAGAAGTAAAACCCCCAACATGACTTGGACATTGACAAATGTTGTTACTTATTTCCAGTTTCTCTGATGGCTTGACTAGGCTACTTTGGGAGGATAAACGGATTGAACATTTGCATGTTGATAGTGTAATATTGCTGAGTACTACTTTTGCCAGTATCCAAGAAGAAGAATGTATGTATATTCTAGTAAAAACCTTTAGGGGAATAAAAATGTGCTTTTTCTATAATGTCTGAACTCAGATTATTTCTCTTAAAGATGGTGTTGAGATGCCTGTCTTCATCCTGAATTTCAGAGAATGATTTGGCTACTTGTAGCCACAGTTTTTTTCTTTACAGAATTGTGGTGATATCATGGTTACTTGTGCAGCAAGCACACTGAACAGTTGATTATACCACATAGTATGCAGAAAAGCAGGGCATGTTGGTGGAAGAGATCCAGCACTTTAACTCATTTCTCAGCCAGTTGGTTTTTTGGAGGACATGTTTGTGGTTGAGTAACTGTATCCTGACTCAGAATTTTAGGATCATTCTGTATATAGTAGGTATTTGATATTAGTTCTGAGGGAACTTTTAGGGGAAAAGTTCACTTTGTGTTATATATCCCTCTTCTTCAGACCATTGTGCCTTCTCAGCTATCTTTTTTTTTTTAATCAGAGACTTAGGTGTGAATAAAGCTTCTTGCCAAATTCTATTTATGGATTACTCTGCCTTGTTGGAATTACTATGATCTGCTAACATCTTTCATATATAGAAAGTGTTCTGTGTACTGTTGATCTCTGCAGAACGTGATCTTCAGTTAGCCCAGAAAATATTTGAAGGCTGAACTGTCAACAAAAGAAATGCAAGCTTTTCAGCCATGTCAGTTGATCAGTACACATTCTTTGTAATACATTAAAGCAGTCGTGTTAAAACTAAGCATGTGCCTTCCTTTATCTTTGTGGTCAGGCCTCTTATTTTAAGGGCCAGTAAGTGTTAAATCAAAAGGTAAAAACTTGGGCCCAAGGTTCAGTCACTGTAAGGCAGTGGTTCCTACTGTTCTTGTACTACCTTAGGGTGTTCCCATTAAAATCCCTCATGAGGTGTAATGAAATTATCACATTTTCTAAACAAAGATTATAAGCTTTTATTTTTGAAAAATGTTATCCACACCCTCTCATTTAATACGGAGGTCCTGAGTAATCCAGTAGGGTGAGGGGGAAACCCAAAAAAGTTTGAAGAGGTCACTGCTATAGAGGAGCAATATAGAGTCTGTATCTATAGTCCTTGGCACTTAGTAGGTGTTCAGTAAAGTTATTATGAATGAACAGACATTTCTTCTCTTATGTGGAGCCTTCACCAACCATTCTGTTACTTCTTCTTCTTGGACTTTAATAACATTTGTATCTACCTATCTTAATACAGTACATTATCACATTGAATTGTAATACTGTAATTTATTTACATATCTGTCTCCCCCTACTGGCCAGCAGTCTCCTTCAGGGCTAGGACTGTGCCTTTTATCTTTGTATGCAGAGCATCTGGCTGTTACTCCATGTTCAGTGTCCTGTTCTATGAATGAGTAAGTGTTCAAATAATTTTTTTTTAAGAACTTATTTTTCTCATTTTTTTTTTTAAGATTTTTTTTGATGGGAACCATTTTTAAAGTCCTTATTGATTTGTTCTGTTTTTTTTTTATGTTTTGGTTTTCTGGCCACAGGGCTTGTAGGATCTTAGCTCCCTGATCAAGGATCGAACCCCCACCCCCTGCATTGGGAGGCGAAGTCTTAACCACTGGACTGCCAGGGAAGTCCCCTCAAATAATTTTTATAGCACAAACCACACATACACACATAGGAAGGTGGTAGGCAACGATCCATCTACATATGTACCTGTCCCAGTGTGTGATCTTACAGTAATGATGGGTTTTCAAAAATATGGAAGGAAAGAAAATGAGAACAACACTTTAAAGTTCAATTGATTTTTAGGGTATGTATATGTCCATACTTTTGTGATAGAGGCTAGTTGAGAACCTCAGCTTCTTTCTTTAAAGATGTATAAGAGCTTATTAAGCACTTATCAAATAGGGGATTTGGTATATGTTGGAAAGATTCAGATTTAATCCACATAGCTTTATAAATTTATAAAAAGATGCCCCAAACTTTTTTTAAAGCAGTATCATGATGTGGACATGAAAATCGAGTTATTACTTGGCTTCTTATACCATCACCAGCAAAGAGGCTGTGTAATTAAAAACTTTTCTATCAGGTAGTGGGGTAGATCTATCTCAGATAGATCAGAATCTTAGAGAAAATAGGAGACATAGAAATCTTAAAAAAAAAATGTTGGCAATTTCATTTTTACAGAAGGTGTGTAATAAATGTCACTGACTACAAATACAGAGAATGAGAACAAATTTTAATACCATACACAATAAATGTACTAAGTTCAAAGCACTCTGATATAAAATGATCTCTGGTTAGGAATAGCAATATTTTTATTTCAGCCAGAATAGCTGAATGTCCAGTAAGATAATTTGTCAAGTAAAAGCTAGAATTAGAAGTCAGGAATGGTAGAATGTTAAATAAATAGTGGCATAGCTAGAAATGTAGTATCCCTTAGCAAATATCAGAAACCTCCAACCTTAGGGAAGGTCTTTTGCTAATCTTCTTTCTACCAATCATGGTTTTCTGATTTATAGATAGTCTCCTTTGTTGCCAGTAGGTCCCACCACTTTACTTCCTCTCGCTGACAGAGTCATTTCAGCTGTCTGGGTGTCTTCTTCCTTTGACAGTTACTTCCAGCTGTCTCAAGCTACTGGTCTGGCTGAAGTTTCATTCCAAAATGATTTCAGTAGTATAGGGTGGTTAGACCATTGGTTCTAAAACCAAAGTGCCGGGGTTCCAATCTCAGCTGCACCAATTACTAAGTTTGTAACTTGGGCAAGTTACTTCTATCCTACATTTGCCTTTTTTATTTTTATAAAGTAGAGAGGATAATATTCTTCTATGTGTTAATACATGCATAGTGCTTATTACAGTACTCGGTACGTGGTAAGCACTCAAATGTTAACTGCTATTACTACTGTAATTTTGCCCTGGCATCATAGTTCACCTTCAGAGCAGTAGCCCTTGTGGGTGTCATTAATAAAAAACTAACTGCCTTTTCATACTTTATACAATTTCTTCATTCTCTGACTCCTTTGTATCCCTAGGGGAATGGGAATTGCCTAAGCTCTCCAGAAAGAACTGCCTCTAACATCTGGTTGATTGAGATACACGGAGGTTTGTTTAATATGGGGGGGGGGTAGGCAGACAGCAGGACGATGTGGAAGTCCCTAGGAGGGCTACCCTGCCAACCCACCACTGGTCTCTCTCAGTGTCTCTGGTCAGGACAGAGAGGGCTAGGTCTGGAATTTAGATAGTCTATGAATAAGGGCAGGCAGACCTGGGGGACCGGTATGTAGCAAAATTTCAACATGGTATAATGTAAAAGGGAGCAAGGCTGATATCTTAGATGGAATCAGATTGTTGAGGACTTTATTTTAGAACACAAAGGGACCTTGAATTATTTACCTCCAGGGGAAAACTAGGATCTAGAGAGGTTAAATGATTTACTTAAGTGCCTAAGATCACACAGAAAGTAGCAATAGTAGAATTGACACTAGATAATTTCTCCCTTTAGACACTTTTGCTTTCTTGTTTTTCTGCTGTTTTCTAAGAGGGTTAACTTAGGTCAGTTTTACCTTTCTTTTTCTTTGTAAAATAATACTGTCATATTTCCTGATTCTCACAGGTTGATTATCTTAGCAAGAAAAACTATTTGATATAAAATGATAGAATTGTACAGTGATTCTTTTTTTTATTGGCTGCGTTGCATCTTCGTTGCTGTGCATGGGCTTTCTCCGGTTGCGGCAAGCGGGGGCTTCTCTTGTTGTGGAGCATGGGCTCTAGGCACGCAGGCTTCAGTAGTTGTGGCACGCAGGCTCTAGAGCGCAGGCTCAGTAGTTGTGGCGCACGGGCTTAGTTGCTCTGCAGCATGTGGGATCTTCCCGGACCAGGGATAGAACCCGTGTCGCCTGCATTGGCAGGCGAATTCTCAACCAGTGCACCACCAGGGAAGTTCCTGTACAGTGATTCTCAAAGGGAGATTTTTGATATATTACATTACTAATTTTTAGAAATTGTAAAATATTTATAACAAAATTTGCCATTCTAACCATTTTTAAGTGTATTAATTCAGTGTACTACCATCATTACTGTTTCCAAAACTTGTTTTCATTACCCCAAATAGAAATTCTGTAATCATAAAGCAGTAACTTCCCATTCCTCCTCCACCCAGCCCCTGGTAACCTCTAATCTACTTTCTCTATGAATTTGTCTACTCTAGGTACTTCATAAGTGGAATCATACAATATTTTATCTTTTTATGTCTGACCTATTTCACTTAGCATAATGTCTTGCAGGTTTATCCATGTTGCTGCATGTATCAGACCTCCATTTCATTTTATAGCTGAATAATATTTCATTGTATATATAAACACCACATTTTATTTATGTCAATGGAAATTTGGGACTATTTCCACCTTTTTTTTTTTGACCATTGTGGATAATGGTATTATGAACGTTGGTGTCAAGGTGTCTGAGTCCCTGCTTTCAGTTCTTTTGGGCATATACCTAGAAGTGGAATTATTGGATCATATGGCAATTCTGTGTTTACTTTTTTGAGGAATTGCTAGACTGTTTTTTTACACAGGCTGCAAACAGCAATGCATAAGGGTTCCAATTTCCCTACTTCCTGACTAACACTTGTTATTTTGTGTTTTTTTGATGATAGGAATCTTAATGGATGTGAAGTGGTATCTCATTGTGGGTTTGATTTCTAGTGATGTGTTAGACATCTTTTCAAGTGCATATTGGCCACTTGTGTATCTTCTTCGGAGAAATTTCTGTTTAAGTCCTTTGCCCATTTTTGAAGTGGGTTTATTTTGTTGTTGAGTTGTAAGAGTTCTTTATATATTCTAGATACTGATCCCATATCAGATATATGATCTGCAAATATTTTCTCCCTATGGTTTCTTTTCACTCTGTCATTAGTGTCCTTTGCACAAATTAAAAAAAAAAATTATTTAATTTGTTTGGCTGTGCCGGGTCTTAGTTGTGCATGTGGGATCTTCTTTGCCGCGTGCAGGATCTTTAGTTGCGGCATGCGGGATCTAGTTCCCTAACCAGGGATCAAAAGCGGGCCCCCTGCATTGGGAGCACGGAGTCTTAATCGCTGGATCACCAGGGAAGTCCCCAAATTTTAAAAATTTTGATAAAGTCCATTTTGTCTGTTTTTTTTGCTTTTGCTTTTGATATCGTTTAAGAAATCCTCGTTAAAGCCAATGCTGTGAAGATTTTCCCATGTTTTTGTCTAAGAATTTTATTATAGTTTTAGCAGTTATGTTTACATCTTTGATCTATTTTGAGTTAATTTTTGTACTGTATGGTGTCAGTAAGGGTCCAACTTCATTCTCCTGCGTGCAGATACCCAGTTTTCCCTGCATCATTTGTTGAAAATGTATTTAATCTTAATTAATTTAAGTCTCATAGTCACATGTAGCTAACATTTTGGACAGCTCAGATCTAGCTGATCATGTAATTTTTCTCCTTTAATCTGTTATTGTGGTGAATTATATCAGTAGATGGAGTGGAAATTCTCAGAACTAACAAACTGCTTCTGCATTTTTGGCACATCATGGTAGTTCATTAAATACTGAACAACTTTTTTTAGTCACTTGTCTGTGTCCTTTCATATAAAATCAACTGAAATGTCTATGGAAATTGTTTAGAAAAAGACTTTGCTTTCTCAAAAAAATGATATCAGGCAATGTGTCTTCTATTGGTCTACATCAAACTTTATTCTTATAAAAATACATTGCTTTACTTAAACATGTACGTTGTATTACCTTTATTCTTCTACAGATTGCCCATCATTATTTTGTATTGAGATAGAATTCATATGCTAGGCAATTCACCCTTTTAAAGTGTGCAATTCAATAGTTTTTAGTAAATCCACAAAGTTGTGAAAACATTACCAGTATCTAATTCTAGAACATTTTCATTACCCCAGAGAAACCCAGTACACATTAGCAGTTATTCCCCATCTCTCTTCCTTCCAGCCCCTGGCAACCACTAATGTGTTTTCTGGCTTTATAGATTTGCCTATTCTGTCCATTTCAGATAAAGGTAATCATAAACTATGTAGTCCTTTGTGATTGGCTTTTTTCACTTAGTGTGTTTTTTAAAGTTCATCTGTGTTTGTAGCATTTATCAGTACTTCACTCCCTTTTTCTGCTCAACTGTATTCCATTGTATGGATATATACTATATTTTATTAGCCATTTGTCAGTTGATAGACCCTTGGGGTGTCCATCTACTCTGGTTATAATGAATAATGTTGCTATGAATGTTGGCGTACATGTTCTTGTGTGGCGTGTTTTCATTCTCTTGGGTAAATACCTAGGAATGGAATTTCTGGGTCATATGGTAACTAACCAATTTGAGGAACTGCCAGACTGTTTTCCAAAAGATTTGCTCTGTTCTACATTCCCACTAACTGTGTATGAGGGTTTTGCTTTTTTCACATCCTCACCAGCACTTATTACCTAGTAGTTGTGAAATAGTATCTCGTGGTTTTGATTTGCATTTCCTTAATGACTGATGAGCTAAAGACTAATGATGTTTCATGTGCTTATTGGCCAGTTATATACTTTGAAAAATACTCTTTCAAACCTTTGCCCACTTTAATTTTATATTTTGCCTTTTCATTTTTAAGTTGTAAGAGTTCTTTATATATCCTAGATATTAGACCCTTATGAGATATATAATTTGCAAATAGTTTCTCTCATTTTATAAATTGCCGTTTACCTTTCTTGATAGTGTTTTTGAAGCACAAAAAGTTTTAATTTGGGGGCTTCCCTGGTGGCGCAGTGGTTGAGAGTCCGCCTGCCGATGCAGGGGACGCGGGTTCGTGCCCCGGGCTGAGAAGATCCCACATGCCGCGGAGCGGCTGGGCCCGTGAGCCATGGCTGCTGAGCCTGCGCGTCCGGAGCCTGTGCTCCGCAGTGGGAGAGGCCACAACAGTGAGAGGCCCACGTACCACAAAAAAAAAAAGTTTTAATTTTGAAGAAATCTAGTTAATCTATTTTGTTGTTGTTACTTGTACTTTTGGTGTCTTATCTAAGAAACTGTTGCCTAATCCACAGTCATGAATATTTACACCACAGTTTCTTCTAAGAATTGCATAGTCTTAGCCTTTACATTTAAGTCTGATCCATTTTAAGTTAGTTTTTTTGTATAAGGTGTGAGGTAGAGGTCCAGCTTCATTCTTTTACATGTGGATATCCAGTTGTCCCAGCACCATTTAAAAATTTTTTTTAATTTTTAAAATTTTTATAGTTTTAAAGGTTGCTTTCCATTTACACATGTTTAGAAAAGAGAATGCCAGATGTTTCTATGTAATAGTGGATACCTGTTTGCATCTATTCTTGCACCATTGTCCTTTTTTTTTTTTTTTTTTTTGGCCACGCTGCAGCTTGTGGGATCTTAGTTCCTCGACCAGGGATTGAACCCGAACCCTCAGAAGTGAAAGCGTGGAGTTCTAACCACTGGACCGCCAAGGAATTCCCACCATTGTCTTTTCTACAGCTAACCATCTAGGAGAGTATAGTATAGTATAGTATAGTATCTGTAGCCCTTCATCTTATGTGTCAGTACTTGAGTTAACTATTCCATTTATGTGGCTGTTTTTACCATTTAATATAGTTAATTACCACCTGACCAGGAGTGGTAAATATTTTTTTAAGGCAGTTTCTAAATTTTTTTTTTTTCGGCTGTGTTGGGTTTTTGTTGCTGCGCGTGGGGTTTCTCTAGTTGCGGCGAGCAGGGGCTACTCTTCGTTGCAGTGTGCGGGCCTCTCATTGCGGTGGCTTCTCTTGTTGTGGAGCACAGGCTCTAGGTGTGCAGGCTTCAGTAGTTGCAGCACGCGGGCTCGGTAGTTGTGGCTCACGGGCTCTAGAGTGCAGGCTCAGTAGTTGTGGCACACGGGCTTAGTTGCTCTGTGGCATGTGGGATCCTCCCGGACCAGGGCTCGAACCCGTGTCCCCTGCATTGGCAGGCAGATTCTTAACCACTGCGCCACCATGAGTTTGCTCATGGTGAGTTGGAAAACATGAGTTTGCTATATAGTTTGGTAATCTAAATAGAATAAATGATAATTGGTTATTCAAGAGTAAAACTCACTGTTAACCCTGGAAAGTACAAATTGCTTTTGAGTGAAAATGTGGTTGGAATAGATTTCATAGTTCAGTTTGTGCCTACTGTTTACTGTGACACTGGGTTCGGCAAGGGCTGGTGTCTGTGGGAGGCCAGAAACATCCTTTAGGTTGCCAAAAAGCACCTAGAATTTAAAAAAGCACAGCATGCTAGTTAAACCATTTAGAATTATTTGGTAATGTTGGTAGGCTGGAGGAGATTGGTGGCTGCTTTCCTTAGTGTTAAAGTGGCCTTGCCTTTTGAGTTTCACCTGTAGCAGATTGTGTCATTGACTACTTATTTCCAGGGTTATTTTGAGGATTGAATATGTTTTTTAAGCACTTAGAGATTTGCCGTAGATGTTTACTTTCACCAGGGTTTACATATAGATAGGAGAATGGGGGGGGAACCCTTATCCTTGACAGTGTTAAAACCAGCACAAATAATTTCACATTACTGTTGACCTCCCAATTGCAACAATCAAAAGAAAACAAGAATTTAATTTTTCTGTAGTCCTTAAGAAATGGGCATAGCTTGGCTGCAGCAGGAGTTTTCCTTATATCCTTACACTTTCCATATTGAAAGTACAAATGGAAGAATAATTCTTCTTGAATATAGGAAAAATAAAGGCATGTAAAAAGAAAGAAGAGACAGAGAACTTCAGGCTACCATGTTAGAAATGTTGGGATAATCAAGATGATGATATCTTGACTGAAAAAGAGTCAGTAATAGTTGAGCTAGGAAATGTTAAAGTTTGAAAATATGACTGGGATTTTTTTGATGTGCATATTAGAATTTATGCAAAAGAATGCTTTCTTTTCTCTTTGAAATTGAGGTATAATTGACATACAATATTATATTAGTTTCAGGTGTACAACATTCAACATTTGTATACATTGCAAAATGGTTACCACAATTGTTCCTTACCATCTGTCACCTTACAAAGCTAATACGGTATTATTGACTATATTGCCCCATGCTGTACATTACATCCCCATGACTTGTTTATTTTATAGCTGGAAGTTTGTACTTCATAATCCCATTCACCTGTTTCACACCACGCCCACCCCTTGGCAACCACCAATCTATTCTGTTTATGACTCTGGATTTTGTTTTGTTAGTTTTGGTTTTTAGATTCCACATACATGCAGTGTATGTCTTTCTCCGCCTGATTTATTTCACTTAGCGTCATACTCTCAACCCTGATGTTGCTGCAGATGGCAAGATTTCATTCCTTTTTATGGCTGAGTAGTATTCCATCGTGTGTGTGTGTGTGTGTGTGTGTGTGTGTGTGTGTGTACACATATACCACATCTTTATTCATCCATCAATCAAATCGACACTTAGATTGCTTCCATATCTTGGCTATTATAAATAATGCTGCAGGGAGCATAAGGATGCATATATCTTTTCTTTTTAAAAATATTTATTTATTTTTGGCTGCACCAGGTCTTCCTTGCAGCATGTGGGAAATTTAGTTGCAGCATGTGGACTTATTAGTTGTGTCATGCAGATTCTTAATTGCATATGTGGGCTTCTTAGTTGCAGCACGCATGCGGGATCTAGTTCCCTGACCAGGGATCGAACCTGGGCCCCCTACATTGCATACACGGAGTCTTACCCACTGGACCACCAGGGAAGTCCCGCATATATCTTTTCAAATTCATATTTTCGTTTTCTTCGGTTAGATACCCAGTAGTAGAATTGCTAGATGATATGGTAGATTGATTGATTGATTGAGTCTTCATTGCTGCGCGTGGGCTTTTGGGGGCTACTCTTCGTTGTGGTGCGCGGACTTCTCATTGCACTGGCTTCTCTTATTGTGGAGCATGGGCTCTAGGCACGCAGGCTTCAGTAGTTGTGGTACGCAGGCTCAGTAGTTGTGGCGCACGGGCTTAGTTGCTCCGTGGCATGTGGGATCTTCCCGGACCAGGGCTCAAACCTGTGTCCCCTGCATTGGCAGGTGGATTCTTAACCACTGCACCACCAGGGAAGTCGCTTTTATTTATTTATTTATTTTTTGCCATTCTGTGTGGCATGAGGGATCTTAGTTCCGCAACCAGGGATCAAACCCACACCTCCTGCAGTGGAAGCATGGAGTCTTAACCACTGGATAGCCAGAGAAGTCCCTGTTACCTTTTTGATAATAGCTATTCTGACAGGTGTAGGATGATACCTTACTGTGGTTTTGGTTTGCATTTCCCTGATGATTAGTGTCATTGAACATCTTTTCATGTGCCTCTTGCCACGTGTGTCTTTTTTGGAAAAATGTTTATTCACATCCTCTGCCCATTTTTTAATCAGTTTGTTTGTTTGCTTGTTATTGAGTTGTATGAGTTCTTTATATATGTTGGATGTTAACCCCTTATCAGATAAATTATTTACAAATGACTTCTCCCATTCAGTAGGTTTCCTTTTTATTTTGGTGGTAGTTTCCTTTGCTGTGCAGAAGCTGTTTAGTTTGATGTAGCCTCATTTGTTTATTTTTGTTTTTGTTTTCCCTTGCCTTTGGAGTCAGATCCAAAAAAATTGCTAAGACCAATGTCAAGGAGCTTACTGTCTATGTTTCCTTCTAGGAGTTTTATGGTTTCAGGTCTTATTACATTTAAGTCTTTAACACATTTTGAGTTAATTTTTATATATGGTATAAGATAGTGCTCCAGTTTCATTCTTTTGCATGTAGCTGTCCAGTTTTCCCAACACCATTCGTTGAAGAGACTATCCTTTCCCCGTTGTATATTCTTGCCTCCTTTGTCATAAATTAATTGACCATGTATGCGTGGGTTTATTTCTGGGCACAAATGAATGCTTTCTAAAAGTGATTATTGTGGGAAACTACATTTATTCCGATGGTATTGTTCCTGCTTTTTGACATACTTGGAACTCATCTTTTGGAGTTCTCTTCAAAGACACATATATGAAATAAGGTGAGGAAGAGAACGGAGTGGTGTCTTCTAAGAAACGAACCTATTTAAGAAATTGTCGGTGAAAATACCACCCCCCCTTTCAAATATAAAGGTAACTAAAAATATTTTGAGCAGTGATGGCATTTTTAGAGTGAGAGGTCTACTAAAATTAGGTCTTTTGGCCTTTGAGCTGTGATTTATGGCAACAAAGTGCTAGGTAAGAGTGTTATAAAGTTTTTTGTGTTTTTTTTAAATATTTATTTTATTTATTTATTCTTTTTGGCTGTGTTGGGCCTTCGTTGCTGCACGTGGGCTTTCTCTAGTTGCCCCGAGCGGGGCCTACTCGTCGTTGCAGTGCGTGGGCCAGTGGCTTCTCTTGTTGCGGAGCACGGGCTCTACGTGTGCAGGCTTCAGTAGTTGTGGCGCGCGGGCTCTAAAGCACAGGCTCGGTAGTTGTGGCACACGGGCTTAGTTACTCTGCGGCATGTGGGATCTTCCTGGACCAGGGCTTGAACCGTGTCCCCTGCATTGGCGGAGGATTCTTAAGCACTGTGACACCAGGGAAGCCCAAGAGTGTTATAAAGTTTTTTACCAAATATGGAAAAGCTATCAGGTATCTATCAGTGTTTCTACCTAAAACTGCTAAATTGAATCTTGCTCTCCTCTGGTGTGCTCTCCTCTGTGTGTAGTTTTTATATTTTATGACTTATTTCTGCCCTTTCCCTGATCCCATTCCCTAAGAGACCCTTCTACAGTGTCTCATTTTCTTATGTGTTTATATAAATTCATGTGCCATGTAATCAATTCTAGATCATCAATATCTAACTTTAAATTCCAGGTTTGGTTGTCCTTAGCACATACTGGAGTAGGGCTACTTTACCATTCATTGTCTCCCACGTGAATTGTCCTATGTGTATGTATTCAAGAAACTTCGACAAATTTTAACACTGGCTGAAGTAAAATATACCAAAAGGTAAATTTGCAGCATAAGCAACGTGTTATCTTAAAAAAAAAAAGCTTACAAGATTATTCACATACCATAAAATTCACCCGTTTAAAGTGTACAACTCAGTGGTTTTTAGTATATTCACAGAGTTGTGCAAACATCACCACTATCTAATTCTAGAACATTTTTAATTTCTCCCAAAAGAAACCCATACTGTTAACAGTTACTTTCTATCTCTCCCTTTCCCCAGCCCATTGCAACCATTAATCTACTTTCTATCTCTGTGGATTTGCTTTTTCTGGACATTTCATGTAAATAAAATTATGACTTTTTGAGGGCGGTGACCGAGTCTGGAGCTGCCCCAGGAGCTGGATCTGTCGTATCCTCTCTCTTCCACTTCCTGTTGCAAACAATAAAGTCCATTTGTACAGTAAAAAAATAAAAATGTGATTATGGTCTTCTGTGTTTGGCATCTTTCACTTAGCATGTTTTTAAGATTCTTCCATATTGCAGCACATATCAGTACTTCATTCTTTTTTATGGCCAGTTACTATTCCATTGTGTAAATAAACCACGTTTTGTTTATACATTCATCAATTGATCGACATTTGGGTTGTTGCTGCCTTTTGGCTATTATAAATAATGTTCTGCTATGAACATCTGTGTACAAGTTTTTGTATGGACGTGCGTTTTTAATTCTTTTGGATATATACCTAAGATTAAAATTGCTGGGCCATAGGATAACTTACTGTGTGTTTAACTTTTTGAGGAACTGCCAAACTGTTTTCCAAAATGGCTGCAACAGTTTACATTCCCATCAGCACTGTATAAGGGTTCCAGTTTCTCCACATGCCCTCCAACACTTGTTATCGTCTACCTTTTTGATAATAGCCATCCTATTGGGTGTGAAGTGGTGTATCGTTGTGGTGTTAATTTGTATTTCCCCTAATGACTAGTGATCCCGAGCATTTTTCATGTGCTTTTTGGCCATTTGATCCCAAGCATTTTTCATGTGCTTTTTGGCCACTTGTATATCTTTCTTTGGCAAGACACTATCCTTAATGCTAAGTATTGATGGTCTGCTGTTTGGAATACTGTTGTTTAGGTTAACTTTCTTTATCTGCTGTAAAAGAGTTTCTGTTTCATTAATTCAAGTGTTTTAGTCTATTCTTGAAGGTTGTTTTAGAAAGCTAATCTAGAAAGGGCCTTCCCCATGAAAAAATTATGTTTTGTATCCTGGCCTGTAATGTCTATGAAGACAGTTTAAGCAATGATAGACAAATAAAATGTTTAGTAGACCCGATTTGGTCATATTTTCGTTGTAAATTTATATCTCTAGGCTCAAAGAGTTAGCAGTGGTAAAATGTACAAAGTAGGAAACCTAGTGACTCATTTAAAATTTTGTACATTCTGAGAATATTAGCTGACCTTTGGTTGAGAAAAAGATCTATAAGGCAAGGAAAATTGATGCTTAACATAGCAACTGAAAGGCATGAAAAAGTACATGATTTCATCCTTATGTCCCTCTCTCCCCAGCGTGGTACCATGCGACGACGCTATGAAGATGATGGCATTTCAGATGATGAAATTGAAGGAAAAAGAACTTTTGACTTGGAAGAGAAACTCCACACCAACAAATATAATGCAAATTTTGTTACTTTTATGGAAGGAAGAGGTCAGTATCATTTGGGTTCAGACTTGCAGCCCCTTGATGTAGGAAGTTGTAGACTCTGGGAGCTGTGGGCTCAGCATCTCTGCAGCCAAAGTACTGCCTGTTGATGCTGTGATGCTATTTATCTGTATTTTCTCTTACTACTCAATGCCACTCATGCACACACCCCCGCCCCAGTCCTCCCACCCTGTGAGTCATTCTCTGCTATATTGGAAAAAGCAAGCGTTTATTAGGGCAAGAATGTTGGAATTTTCCCCTAAAGGCCTCTTCCTTCTTCTTCTCCCATCCCTTGGTTTGGGTTTAATTAAGAATAGTATAATAAAAATCCTTTTATGCGTGTACCTGCCCCACCAAAACTGAGCTCTATGTGTATCATGCAGCTTTGTTCCTTGGCAAACTGACAAGGATGTCATGGTATGTACTGTAGTAGACAGAGTTACATATTTAGGCTACTAAGTGACAGGGCGATGATTTCTGCTTAGGATTTATGAGATGACTCAATAGTACTATCCCCTGTTGGTTAAATTCTGAATTATTGTGGAAGTATAGATTTAGCAAACCCCTTGAGCCCTGCTTCTCAGTGTGCTCTCCCTATACCTTAAGAGATGCTTCTTAATAACAAGCATGTATTATCTAACAGCAAAACTGTATACACAGAAATAGCAAATACCATCTCTGCCTTATTATTTAGGATCCATTTTATGGTCCTTTTGTCTTTTTCCAGCTAAACCTTTTGCCTTTCTAACAATTGTTTTCCTATGGTGACAGATTTTAATGTAGAGTATATCCAGCGGGGTGGCTTAAGAGATCCTCTGATTTTCAAGAACTCCGATGGACTTGGAATAAAGTAAGTGTTTGCTGTTTGATTGGATGTGATTGCAAAATGGCCACGTTACACCCAGGGCTGTAGACAATGCAGTATGGATAATCCAAAGCATAGATCATTGAAAATATCTAAAAGTGTGTTGTTATAGGTAAGTGAGAAAATATAGATGAGCTATAAAGAAAATAAATTTAAATCTCCTAAAATCTACCACCCTGAGATAATCCCTATTAACCTTTTCTCATATATTCTTTTTTCCTATGTATATATATGTACATATATATACATTTATATTTCAAATATATTTTAATCCTCAATATGAAGATTGATATGTCTTGACTGGGGAGTTCTTAGTTCTTTAAGAAAAAAACTCACCTGACTAGAGTAGTTGTGCTTCCCATTATACTTACTAGTGTTTGTTTCATAGGATGCCAGATCCAGACTTCACTGTGAATGATGTCAAAATGTGTGTGGGTAAGTATTAAACTTGAGGCCTTTGAGTGTCTTTGAGGCAAAGATCTAAGATTTACAACTGGGTCTTAAATCCCTTACTGAGATTTAAGGCTTAGGAACATTGAACTATATATTTGATTGAAGTATATACTACTTGAAATAGTTTCTTGATTAGAAACTACTGTTTAGCAACTGAGGATTTTCTCAAAGGTATTTATAGAAGTTGCTTCATTTATTACTACTCATTAGACATACAACATCTGAACATCTGCCTCTTTCCTACCTATTGTTTTTATCACTGTGCATCCTTCCTTCTCTCCATGAAGAGCCTACCTTCCAGGGCAAAATTTCAAAAGTGAAATTTTATATCTCTGAGCCAAGAATAAAACTTCATTTATGATTCTCTTCCTTTCCCTAAAAGCCATGGAGAAATTTCCAGGAAATTTTCACCAATGTTACATTTGATAACTTGGCTAAGGTTTGAAACTTTGTAAGCTGAGAAGTAGATTCATTAAAATTTCTCTTCATCAGTGATTGGTTAACTTGAGTCTTAATCAGAATTGTATTTTCTTTCTTCTTTTTTTTGGCTGCACTGGGTCTTCGTTGCGGCGTGCGGGCTTCTCTAGCTGTGGCACGTGGGCTCTGTAGTCGCAGTGCGCAGGCTTAGTTGCCCCATGGCATGTGGGATCCTAGTTCCCTGACCAGGGATCGAACCCTCATCCCCTGCATTGGAAGGCAGATTCTTAACCACCGGACCACCAGGGAAGTGCCAGATTTGTATTTCATTATACTGAAAGTTTAGAGGGAAAAAGCAAATTAGAACAGTCTAATTAAAGAAGAAAACTTCCTAGAGTCAGTAAGGGTTTGGTCAATTTTCTGCAGATCATTGGTGTTCAGTGCAGCCCTGAGACGTGTCAGGATCCTTAGGAATTCAGAGATAGTTATTTTCCTATACATGATAAGGCAGTAAAGTGGATTAAAATATTTTAGAAATGTTTCTGACAGGACATGAAACAAAAGTTTTCAGATGCTTTCCGCCTAACCCTACAACTTCTATTATGTTTTGTCGTCTATGCTGAAGCTCCAGTGCAGTCTCTCCCTTTGAAATTAAGTATTGCAGTACTGTCTCTTGGCCACTTGAGGGCTCTTTTTAGACAGCTGGATAACTTCCGTTTATCCAAGAGATAAATGTCCTAGGTAGAGGAAGTTTCTCTAATTCCCTGTATTTTTCACTCCCCTACCTGTTTCTGTGTTAGATTCCAGCTATCTGCCTGTCACTATGTATTTCCTATTACTTAGCACAGTCTCTGGAGTATAGTAGATACTCAGTAAATCTGTTTACTAATTAAAATGCTTTCCTACTCTTCACAAGGCAGGGTTCTCAGGGGGCCTCGGAAAACATAGTACTTGAGTACTTATCGGTCCATCGCTTGACTTTTTTTTCCTAATGGACCTCCAGGAAGTAATTCCTTGGATCCACAAGTTAATGGACCACCAAAGCTTTTCTCTATTGGTCAGGCATTCTTAGGGGTTTGTGGTCCACAGATGACCTGCATCAGAATCATCTGTGATACTTGTTAAAAATATAGACTTCTAGATCCTGTCATAGACTTATAGTATCCAAATTTCTGAGCTATACAGATAGAAGGACTGATTCACTCACTAGCCTTCTTTTGCATTCCTTCTCACTTATTACTTTCTCATGTCCTCAATATGTTTTCTGCCAATAATGGCCTTTAGAGCCCTTCCTAACCTTATATTTTCCAAATAGACCTGTGGATGGTCACAGATATCTTTGTTGTGATTTAAAATAAAGCAGTGATTATATTTAAACTGACAGACTTATCAGAAGTTTCAAATGATGATTGTTAAAATGCAGTGAACAACATATTGGTGATTACAATAACCCATTATTACTAAATGTACTTTGGCTGATCCATTCTTCTTTTCTACCTAAAGTAGAATGTTACATCTCCAGTGTCAGTTCATGTCCCCAAAAGATAGTACACATGTTCTATTGTGTAAACTTTATATAATGGGATATATTGATTTTAAAGTGTGGACTCAAACAAAACTGGCTGGTTTCAAATCCCAGCTCCACTAATTACTACCTGTGTAACCTTGGGCAAGTTACTTAAATGTGAAGAACAGTGTCTGGCACGTAGTATGTGCTCAGTAAAAGTTTGCTATTTCTGTGACTGTCATTATTTTATCTGAGTGCTCTGGTAGCATTGGCAGAGTGGAACTGTGTTTGCCTTATCTACATTCCTAAAGGAAAGCATTCACTTTTTAATTTTTTTTTAAATTATGGTAAAATACAGATAACCTAAAATTTATCATTGTAATAATTTTAAAGTATCCAACTCAGTGGCATTAAGTATATTCACAGTGTGCAACCATCACTAATACCTACTTCCAGAACTTTTTCATCACCCCTAACAGAAACTCCATACCCATTAAGTAGTCATTCCCTGTTCTCTCCTTCCCTCAGGCCCTGGCAACCACTAATCTACTTTCTGTCTCTGTAGATTTGCCTATTTTGGATATTTCATGTAAATGGAACGATAAAATATGCAGCCTTTTGTGTATAGCTTCTTTCACTTAGCATAATGTTTTTGAGGTTTATCTATGTTGTAGCATATAACAGTACTTCATTCCTTTTTATGGTTGAATAATCCATTCATTGTATGAGTATACCACACTTTGTTTTTGGTTTTGTTTTTAATTCCTTAGTTTTTCATTAATTTATTTGGTTGCGCCAGGTCTTAGTTGCAGCATGCAGACTCTTAGTTGTGGCATGCATGTGGGATCTAGTTCCCTGACCAGGGATCAAACCTGGGCCCCCTGCATTGGGAGCACAGAGTCAACCACTGCACCGCCAGGGCAGTCCCACCACACTTTGTTAATCGATTCATCTGTTGATGGACATTTGGGTTATTTCCACCTTTTTGCTGTTGTGATTTAGAGCAGCTAAGAACATTCATGTGTAAGTTTTTGTTTGAACACTTGCATTTGATTCTTTTGGATATATCCCTAGGAGTAGAATTGCTGGATCATGTGGTCATTCTCTGTGTAATTTATGGAGGAGCTACCAAAGTGTTCCCATAGCACCTGCACCATTGTACATTCCTGCCGACACAGTCTGATTTCTCTGTACCCTTGCCAGCCCTTGTTATTTTCCCTTTTTTAAAAAATTTAAATTGTGGCCATCCTAGTGGGTGTGAAGTGGTATTTCAAGGCAGTTTTGATTTAGTGTTTGCCTTTTCTTCCAAATAATGAAGAGTAGGTTCAGTCCGTTGTCTTACATTAGCAGTTATCTTTTTATGTGTATTCTGCCATATCTGCTTCATTATGGCCATATTCTTGTCCTTTTGCCTATTATGTCTTATCTCTAACTAGACTATAAACTCCTTGAGGCAGGGGACCAGGTCCTAACACTGCTTGGTATATCCACCAAGCCAGGTGGATATATAGGTATTTGTTAGTTTCTTACAAATTGAACAGTATTCTTAATATTTCAGTGGCAATTTTTTATTCTCTCTCTCCCCTCCTTGACCTCCATTTTCTTAACTTTTTAGGTGTGCTGCCTCTCCATATCTTCTCTTATGCTGTTGTCTCTGCTTGGAATTCTCTCTGTTGAATCTTGTTGAAATTCTATTTATTCCCCCAGGCTCAACTCAAATGTTTCTTCTTCCCCTTCCTTTTTTTCTTTTTTTTAAATTTATTTATTTGGCTGCATCAGGTCTTATTTGCGGCACGCGGGATCGTCGTTGCAGCACGCAGGCTCTTCGTTGCGGAGCGCGGGCTTCTCTCTAGTTGTGGCGCATGGGCTCTAGAGTGCACAGGCTCAGTAGTTGCGGCGCGCGGGCTTAGTTGCCCTGCGGCATGTGGGATCTTACTTCTCCGACCAGGGATCGAACCTGTGGCCCCTGCATTGGAAGGTGGATTCTTAACCACTGGACCACCAGGGAAGCCCCCCGACCCCGCGCGCCCCTTTTTCTAAAATCCTTCTCTGGTCAGTCCAGTTTAAAATATTTTTTTAAATTTTCTTTTATTTTTACTGCTGTTTAACTGAGCACCTATTTTGTGTCAGACATTTTACCTCATTGACTAAATCCTCACAATGGCCCACAAGGTGATATTATTCCCAAGTTACAGAAGAAGATATTAAGGTTCAGAGAAGTTAAATAACTTGCCTAAGTAGTATTAGAGCTGAGGTTTAAACTTGGGTCTCTGGCTCTGAGGCTATTGTTTTCTCCCCTCTGCTATTTTATGCTGGCTCTGTGACATTCTGCTTTTTGTTGTGGTTGTTATAGTTGGTTGAGGATCTGACGTACATCTTTGTATTCATTAAGATCATTAAGATGTCTTTATCATTCAGTAAACATTTATGGAATGAATGAAATTTCTCATCTATGAATGGTACTTAGTATTTAAAATTGTTAGGATTGAGTGAGATGTTGAATATAAGATTCAATGCCTGACCATATAGTAAACATGCCATAGGGAGTGATTGTTGTTTTTAATATTAACCATTGTCTTTGTCATTCTTTATGATTTGATTTTCTGTCGATTACCTTGAAAGTGACAGCTATAGCCTATTAGCGAATACTGTAAAGAAGAAAGGATAGTTTGTTTACTTTCACTTGTGTCTTATATTCTTAATATATTTAAGGATATTAGTGGCTCAGTAGAGATGATCAATGCATCTTTCATGGCAGGGAGTCGTCGGATGGTGGATGTCATGGATGTGAACACACAGAAAGGCATTGAAATGACCATGGCTCAGTGGACACGCTACTATGAGACCCCAGAGGAGGAGCGAGAAAAACTCTATAATGTCATCAGCCTAGAGTTTAGCCACACCAGGCTGGAGAATATGGTGCAGCGGCCCTCCACGGTTAGTCTAATCATTTTCTCCACATTGTCTTTGTCACCAAGAGGGTTGATTATACACTGGGAGAATTTATAACTTCTTAAACATACCAGGATAAGGATGAACAAGACAATTTGATAAGAATAACTTGTGTTTTTAGAAGGTTCATCATTTTCCAACATCACTTAGTTTTTGATAGGGAGAGGCCATTCTGATAATTTAAGAACATTGGCCTTTGCATGTAATGGAGAAAAGTCTTAAATTCATTCTGATAAGAACTGTGAATAGGAAGTTTGCCTAATAAATTTCTATCCTATAGGTTTATACTTGCAGAGATGCTTGGGAGAAAACTGATTTAGAGCCAGGTGATTGTATGAGATGGTTTCTCGAGTAGATTCTGTTGGGTGACTAATAGCAATAATTTGACAACCCATCCCGAGGGGAAGTTAGTTTTTGATGCTTAACTTTCCTGAGGTAGATACTGATTTAACCCATCTCTTATGAAAGTGGCTGTCTACAGGATGCTGAGAGCACTCATTTCCCTAAGTGGGATTGGTTTCACTTTTAAAATATACCTAGTCATTTTTCGACCACTTTTATTCCTGTCTCAGAACTCACTTGAGTCAAGTATTCCACCTGGAACGGTGGAATTTGGAATGTACTAATGGAAAAAATGTACATTTTTTCAGAGTCAAGTTCTCAGTGTTTTATCCTATCGCCATTTAAATTATCCTAATTGTACCCTTTGACTTTCAAAGTTGAAATGTGGTATTATTTGGTTATAATACTGTTTTATATATGCATTTATATATAAAATATATATATACATATATATATATACATATACTTTGACTTTCAAATTGTACCCTTTGACTTTCAAAGTTGAAATGTGGTATTAATTGGTTATAATACTGTTTTATATATACATTTATATACATACATACCTTCAACTTACTAGTTAGTTGCATTGTTTTTTATCACTAACACATTGGTGTGTACAGACCAAAGGGAAAATGATGTCAGTGTTATGTGAAGAGACTATAATTTTTGTCATTGTTTCTTGTTATTGGAGATGCTACAACAAATACAGAATTTCTCAAGAAAACTTTTCCCCCCTAAAATGACAAAAATCCTTTTTATATTAATTGTCATTTGTTTGGTCATGTGGAAATACAGGAAGACAGGTGGTTAGAATTTAGCCTTGTTATTAACCTAACAAGGTGCACTTAATAAATAAAGAATTCAATAAGAGAGATAGTAAGAATCACAATAACATTGTTTATAAATGTGTTCCTTAATATTTTTAGAATTTCAATTTAAGAGTAGTAAGATTGTAGCTGTAAAAGTAAAACTTGGCGTGGATCGTACTTTTCCATTCTTAAAATTTAGAAATGTGTTATTCACATATGAAGCCTTCTTTGTAACGTCCTTAATTTATTCATTTTGCCCCTAGTTTTAATGATAAAAATGCTACATCATTTTATAAAAATTAGAAAAGTACTCCACCATTAAATGGAGGAATAGAACCCATGGAAGAGCTCAGAAATAGAAAATTTTCTAGAGGGCAGAGAACAGTGCACCAGTATCTTCTAGAGACCTAAAACAAGGCCAGAAAGATTGAGTGAGCTATTATTACCAAAGTCACCTCCTAAAAGGAAGCAAGCTTTTTATGACCTTGCTATATAAGCAGCAACATTCTTATTCTACTAGGGTGTTATTTATTTACCAGGGTATTTTCCCCCAAGGTATATCCCTCCATTTATCTAGGTCTTTTCTAATATATCTCAATAATGCTTAATAAAAAACCACCTTTATTGAGGTACAATTGATATACAATAAAGTGTACCCATTTTAAGGGTACATTTCAGTGAGTTTTGAAAAATGTATTCATTCATGTAGTAATCTTTTACGTAAACTACATAATTACTTGTTCACTATGATCTTCACACCTTCAGAGTGAGCTTATTGGTTTAAGGGCCTGCTACATGCTAAGTGCTGTGCTTAGGTGCTAGAGGTACAGTGGAAAACAAGATCATTCTTGTCCTCAAAATGCTTAGAGTCTCATGGGGAAGAAAGACCAGAGAATTGGCATTTATAGAAACTACAGTGTGGTAAGTGCTTCAAAACTGAATAAGTACGGAATGTTGTGGGAGCCAGTAGGAAGGACCCACCTAACCTAAACCGGAGGAGAATTGGGCGAAGTTTTTTGGAGGAAGCGGTACCTAGGCTTGACATGAAAGAAAAAATGAGGCAAAGAGAAGGAAGACCAGAATCCCAGGCAGGAAGAATAATATGTGCAAAAGTAGGTGCAGGGAAAGTAAGGTGGGCAACTATTTTTTAAATAAATTTATTTATTTTATTTATTTATTTTTGGCTGTGTTGGGTCTTTGTTGCTGTGCACAGGCTTTCTCTAATTGCGGCGAGTTGGGGCTGCTCTTCCTTGTGGCGCGCGGGCTTCTCATTGTGGTGGCTTCTCTTGTTGTGGAGCATGGGCTCTAGGCACACGGGCTTCAGTAGTTGCAGCATGCGGTCTCAGTAGTTGTGGCTCGTGGGCTCTAGAGCACAGGATCAGTAGTTGTGGCACATGGGCTTAGTTGCTCCACGGCATGTGGGATCTTCCCGGACCAGGGCTCGAACCCATGTCCCCTGCATTGGCAGGCAGATTCTCAACCACTGCGCCACCAGGGGAGCCCAAGGTGGACAACTTTTAAGTGCCCATTGTAGGTGGTAGCATAAAGTGGGACTCTCTAGTGAAGAGAGAGAGGTGATTTCTGCTGTCATCCCAGCAGTAACTGAGAAGTAGATGAAAAATAGCAGCAGATGTAATGTGCAGATTTGTTTGGTGATGGGGAAATTAGTTCGTGGAAGGCCATGAGCTGTTTTTGCACAGTGTATGAATAGATTATGTCTTAGTTATTGCACTTCTTGCCAGTTTGGCCCTGTATTGGTACGGGACAGGTAGAAACTGTGATTATCTCCGCTGGAGACTTGCTGTCATATGGATGAGGCCATTTAGCAAAAGGCCTATCCAGAGCCTAAAGATTAACCTAAGAAAAATGTATGAACGCCTTACCATAATATTCTCTTGATAGTCAGATAATACCCAATAATATCAAATAAAGGGAGGCCAGAGAGTGACTTATTGCTGCAGGTGAGAAATTCTAGCCAGAGAAGTTCATCTATCTCTGAGTGAACACTTGACAAAAAATACTCATGTGTTCCTAACTTTTCCTCTCCCTATCCAGATATAAGAACTTATAGTGAGTATACTGAGCAACTCACAGTTTTTCTGTATTCTGTTAAAGGCTTTCCAAAGGACAATACCAGGAGATGGGAGAAAACTGGCCACTACATCAAGAGAGCAGAAAGTAGATTTTGTTTGATAGAAAGAAGAATCTGGGGCTCATTCAGTGTTCTTAGGCCCAGTGGATGCTTAGTTAAAACTGTTGGATCCCTGAGTGGAAATTCTTTGAAATGGGGCAGCAAGTTAACCTTCATAGTTGTTCCTCATCTTGCTTATTTAAACTTGCATATCGGGACTTCCCTGGTGGTCCAGCGGTCAAGACACTGTGCTCCCTATGCAGGGGGCCTGGGTTTGATCCCTGGTCAGGAAACTAGATCCCACGTGCTGCAACTAAAGATCCTGCATGCTGTGACTAAGACCCAGCGCAGCCAAATAAATATTTAAAAAAAAAAAAATCTTGTATATCATCGGTGACCCCTTCCAAACACTCTCCCACAGTTTACATCTGAGTGTCCACTGGACATTTGCCTCATATCATTACACACAGATTGTATGCATTTATCTAGATCTATGTTGTAAGGAAATAAATGATCAAATATATGCATACATAAGTTATAAAGCTTACCAGTACATGCTTTTTATAGCCATAAGTTAGATACTTGGAACACCAGTGCTATGCTGAATCTATGGTTATTTGGTTATCACATGGTTATCACACTTTATCTACCTAAGACTGTTTCTTGGAGTTCAGTGGTTGGGTGCAGTCATTTGAAGGTACAGGGCACGTTACAATTCAGTGTGAAGTATTTTAATAAGTTCATACTGTTTTCATTTCTCATTTCTTTCAGCACATATTGGATTGGCCAAAAAGTTCGTTCGGGTTTTTTGTACGATGTTACGGAAAACCTAAACGGACTTTTTGGCCAACCCAATATTTAAAACAGATTCCTGGACTCCCCTTGGTGATCCAGTGGTTAAGACTCCATGCTTCTACTGCAGAGGGCACGGGTTCAATCCCTGGTCAGGGAAGTTCCCCATGCCGCATGGTGTGGCCAAACAAATGGATTCCTAAACTCTGATGACATTATTTCAAAAAATTTTTAACATGTATTTACATGTAATCCTCACAATATTCCTTTGCGGTAATTATCCTTATTTTACAGATAAGTTCCAGAGGCTCACATATGATCTTCAGAAAACTAGACCTGGAACTTCTGATTCCTAACCCAGTAGATTCTATAGCACATTGCTCATGCAAGCTACAAACCCCTACTGGAATTCTTTTCCCTTCCCCTCCACCTCTCCCCTCCCCTCCCCTCCCCTCCCCTCCCCCCTCCCCTCCCCTCCC